>NW_022436949.1:7608094-7632520 GCF_009761245.1 Sapajus apella | reverse complement strand
GTACAGTGGCACAGCCTTGACCTCCCAGGGTTAAGTGATCCTCCTGCCTTAGCCTCCCTGGTAGCTGGGACTACAGGTGCACACTACCACATCGAGCTAATTTTGTTTATTTTTTGTACAGACAAAATGTCACTATGATACCTAGGCTGGTCTCAAACTCCTGGACTTAAGCAATCCTCCTGCTTCAGCCTCCCAAAATGCCAGGATTATAGGCAGGAGCCACCACACCTGGTCTTCTTTTTCTTATGAAACACCTCATTTTCACAGACATTCCACTAATAATAAACTAATTTATTTCCTGGCTCTTATATAAGTGATGTGTATGTCATCAACTTTGAAGAAAGGGAAACTTTCTTGTCTTACTTTAAACTGAATAGATTGTAATCTTTATTGTTTACTGTAACTAACTACAGGGCCTCCCCAACTTGGGGTGGAAGGAGGAAGGTAGATATATTTTGATTTATTGATCATTTTTTGAGACAGAGCTGCACCCTCTTGCTCAGGCTGGAGAGCAGTGATGCAATCTTGGCTCACTGCAACCTCCACCCTGCCAGGTTCAAGCCATTTTTGTACCTCAGCCTCCTGAGTAGCTGGAATTACAGGCGTGTGATACCATGCTTGGCTAATTTTTGTATTTTTAGTAGAGACAAGGTTTCATCATGTTAGCCAGGCTGGTTTCAAACTCCTGACCTCAAGTGATCTGCCCACCTCAGCCTCCCAATGTACTGGGATTACAGGCATGAGCCTTAATGCCCAGCCCGTAAATATATTTTTAAAGAGCTACTGTCTACATAAACAATTTGAGTCACCCAAAATCAGCTTGATAGCACCATTCTGATGGCTCATCTCACGCAATCCAGCATAAGAAATACTGAGCCCCCAGCAAGATTCACTTGCTCACCAGGCTGTCCTCTGGGAACTGGCATCTGGCTGCAGGGCCCTAGGACAACCCCACACATTCAAGTCTGGAATTCCTAAGGGCACCTGGGTGACTCCATACTTGCCACGTGGGGAGAGAGGATTGGAGAGTAGTCATGATGGGTAGCCATGGGGTCCAGGGCCCCCCAGGTATTGGTCCAGCTCAGGGCATCCTGCTGGGATGGCGCTGTTGCTCTGGCTGGTCTCAGCTACATGAGGAGGGCTTAGAAACTTTTGAGGAAGTTGCTCCAATACACAAGGGGGAGAGGAGGACAGGACCGGCTCCCTGCTTCACTGCTCCCAGCCCAACCCAGGGCCCAGAGCTGGGGCCTTGCCAGGTCTGAAAGCAGAACTAATTCTTGTAGTTGCCTCTTGTTTTAATAACATCTTTCCTAGAGGCCAAGTCACTGTTATTCTGACAGACTAAACACCTGGAGAAATGGACTTTTCCTTTGTGCACTAATGCTGAACGTTTATAAATCAGGCTTTATGCAGTGTAGAAATGCATATGTGTATTGGAAACCCGTTTTTATCTGCAATACAACCAAGGGGCAACTCATTAGCGGTATTAAAAAACCATCTTCATGCTTTATATATTACTCCCCAGACACTCACATTCTACTTAGAATGCACTCCTGGTTTAAGCAGAATGGAACTTACCTCATTTTCATTTGATCTGTAATAGAATCTGTAGGCAACACTATATGTTTTCTTCTATTCTTCATGTTTAAAGGTGCCGTGTTATTATTTTAACCCTTGGTTAATATTTCTTACAACCCATATTTGAATCACAGCTTCCACAGAAAACAACACTATCAAGGTAATATAGTGCAAACATCGTCACCTGTATACCCTTTCCTAAGACGACAGCATTAATGCTGCTGTTACTGTTGAACTGCTCCTGTCTCCATGAGGTTAACATATAAAAATGTATTATTCATGAAAGAAAATGCATTTCATATATTTTACCAATTGTTATTATTGTTCTAGAGGGGGAAATAAATGAAAATGGTGGTAGTTGTAGAAATGCATCCTTATTCAGGACTTAATATACACTAACAATTTAGACTACTTACCTTCTTCAACTTTAAGCCTTCCATTAAACTGCAAAGCTTGATGTCAGCTAAACTCTATAAATGTTAATTTAAGGTCAAGGTGCTCCTGGGAAGCATTTGAATGCTTAGAGCAGAGCCCAGGAAAACTTCTTTTCAAAGATTTATGGGATGATATGGCTCCTTTCTGAAAAATAGGAACTCTATTTCTACCTTTTCCAATCACTTTCTATTTCAAGCTCTAGGACACACTTTCCTTTATGGATCTTCCTAAGATATTTAATAGCATTCTGGAGATGTTAAAATGCAAATTTTTTCCATGTGTAATGTATAGTGTCTCTCCAATTTAAACTTCATTTAGTAATGCCAAATGCTTTGTACAGTGAGGAATGAATCATCCATAACTTAGGAGCACCTTCGTCCATAAAAATGGCCAAAGCGCAGTTGCATCATTTACAACATCAAATTATCACAAGGTAGGATTTTTAGCCAATAATCACTTTTTCTGAAACTAAATCACATTTCAAAGTGCATTTAAGGTTTGGTTCAAAGGGGCCCACAGTCCAGTTTTCTCTGTTGCCTAAATTACTGTATGGAATAAAGCTGAGCACACAGGAATATGAAGTTGTTCTCCACATTTAGGCTACCAAAGTTTACTTCAACAAGGATCCAGAATCTTTTGGGGGGATCAGAAAGAGCAGCAGGGTTTATTTGGCTGGAAGCTATGGAGCCGCTTCATTTCATGCGTGAATGTGAGGTGCTGACAGTGGAGTCTCACAAGGAGACAGGAAACAACATCACCATATTCATACTTCTTTCTGGGGTACAGGGTAGTTAGGCCAAGGTTTATTGACTCTTCTAGGAATCCCCCACCCATAGCCACTGGTCAAGGAAGGCAGATCTAGACAGTTTCATGAGTGTTTACTATTATTATTATTAAAATCAAGAATTTCCAACATTGGCAACTCTTTTAAAAAGCAACAAAGCACAGGACACAGAACTGCAGCAAATAGCATTCTTATGGGTAGCTAACAGACATTAGAACTTCCACCCTTCTTTGAGACACCTGAGCTCACTGGTGAACTCTGCTTCCAAGCACTCCTGAAAGCATACCACAAGCTCAGTCCATGTTCCCAACCCGTCAGCTTCAGTTAACATTACCACACGTACATATCAGTAACAGAAGAGAACATACACCATACAGCATCCACAGCAATCAACAAAGTGGTAGAGGGAGTACAAGTATTGTAGTATTGTTTTACTTAACACGTCCAACTAATGTGGGTTATCTAAGAACAAAACCTCACTTAAAGTCTTCCAACAGATGTGGATGTCCTTTGAATGCAGAAAGCATTCGTACATTATTTGCAATCATTGCCCTTTGCACACTCTCTCACCAAAGCTACAGATGGAGAGACACATCTCACCAAGTTAAAAAAATATCCATCATGCACCACCAAGTCTCTGCATGCACTCTCTTCTTTTCTCACTCATACTAGCCATCCATGCCTAGGCACCATCCACACAAGGTTTCAAAGGTTCAAACAGCCCTCTGGTTCCATATCACAGCTTTGCGTCCATAGCATTGATATGACTCTATGAAATAAAGAGTAATGGATAAAAATGGTACACCCGCCATCAAAGACGCGGTCTGTGATGAGTGATGACGAATTCCTCAATGAGAAGGCATGTAGGCGGAAGCATTCCCATGGCAGAATATTTACAGCACTACTTTTAATGAAGTGTTTCTTCCATAAACTTTTGAAATGAGATGAGCTGCAGAGATTAAATGAAGGTTTCATATTGTACTTTTGTATATGAAGGGAGACAAGTGTTAAAAAACAGAAGAACCAAACACTGTGAAACCATGAGCTCCCAAAAGGAGATTTTCTTAAGAAAACAAAAATCCGTATGGTGGGGTTCAAATTAAAACAAGGAGAAAGGAGTATAGTTCTAATCAATGGTTTCCATTCTGAACATGCAAAGGATTCACTTGACAAGTCCAGGGATAAAATATCACAGGAGAAGCCTTTTGATGTCAATTGTAGTGTGTTGGTTTACCAATCAGGCAAACAGCAGTTCACTTTCAACCACTCGATATTTCAGCCTTTCATGTAACAAAACTTATACAATTCCTTTAGCTTTGCCTTTTTCTAAAGAAAAATGCCAAAAATACTGCTGAATATATTTCACACTGAACAAACCAATTTTGAACATTCTTAGTTCATATTTATTTTACCATATATTTACCATGAGTTTGGAAAATTTGAATTCCCAGTATTCTATACTAAGCAACCACAACCCCACTATCTACAATCCTCAGCCAGAAAACTTAGATTCCATGCTTGAGCCAAAGCCTCCATTAAAACCACTGCCCGACCCTGCATTTGATGCTGATCCCCAACCAACTGCTGCACCAGAATTAGAATGACTATAAGAGTTATTTCCAGAATCGAAGGCCTAGTTTGGCTTCCTCTGGATGTTGCCTTGGCTTTGGTTATTACCTAATGGGACTAACTGGTTCTACTGGCTGGCTAACCTGCCCATCATACCCCACCTGCTCCGTAGCACTGCCTGGGCTGCAGCCATCAAGGCTGGATCAATGCCGATCGTACTGAAGTTCAACCCACCACCCATATTACTACCTTGATTGTTTCCCAAACCAGCTCCCCCACTTCTACTATTACCAAATCCACCCTGATTCCCAAAGCCACCTTGATTACCACCAAATCTTCCACTTATTTTTGTCTATTATTATTGTGCTTGCAAGTTTCTTTAAACTGACTGCACCACGGACTACACCATAATCAAACCATGGTGACCCCTGTGATCCACATGTACAGCTACAGATGGCCTCCCATAGCCAGAAAGTCTGAGGTAGCAGAAAAACTGCAAAAGGAGAATATACTCCACACTGAGCAAACGAATTTTGAACATTCTTGGTACATATGTATTTTATAATATACTTACCATGAGTTTAGAAAACTTTGAATTCCCAGTACTTCTGCAGTGCCTAATTAATCGACCCTGTGACATTCCACCATTGTTCTTGCCTCAATTAATAAGTCAACCTTGTGACACTGGACCCTGTGGCCTGATTAACCGACCTTGCAACGTTCTACCACTATTCCTGCCTCAACTGATAGGTCAAGCTTGTGACATTGGACCCTGTGACACCTCCCCCTAGCTTACAAAATACCACCCTAAACTGTAACTTTCCATTGCCTACCCCAACCTATAAAACCAGCTCCTATCCCACCACACTCTGCTGACTCTTTTTTCAGACTCGGCCTGCTCGCACCCTAGTGAATAAACAGCCTTGTTGCTCATACAAAGCCCGTTTAGGTGGTTTCTTCATTCAGAGCGTGCTTAACAGTGCTTAGGTTCAGCATTGGATATATGAATGCTGATTCCTTTAATGATCAAGTCCTCTCCCCAGAGAGACTGCTCAACCTGATCTTCTGCAAATGTAACAAAGGCAAAGGCCCTGAACGACTTGGAGATGAAGACATCCACCACTTCCCTGTACTGACAGAAGAACTGCCGCAGCCCATCCACAGCTATGTCCTCTGTCCAGTGCTCCACAAGCACTTTTCTGCCTCTCAAAGGCTCATCTGGGCTTTGCTTAAAAATTAGGAAGTTGACAGTTACACCATCGTCCATCTATCATAGGTCGCTGTGACACTACTTTCACCTGTGTTTCACATTTTGTTAAACAAACAAAGCCAACCCCCTTTGAATAACTAGTTGTAATATCTTTCTTGATCTGAACCATAAGAACTTCTCCAGAGGTACTAAAATACTTTTTCAGGTCCTGTTCAGTTGTTTTCCATGGGAGACCCAACACTATGAAATTGGATGTCTTCTGGACTGCTCTTTTCACTTTCACTGCTGAGGAAGCATCTGTCTCATCCATTTTGCTTTAGTTATCTTTGGGGTAATTGACAACATACATCAGACTTCCCTAGCCAGCATCGGGGGCACGCAGCATTCCTTCTACCAGCCGGACACCTCTCATACATCGTGATGGTGGATTTCTGTAAGGAAGCCCACATCCCCCTGGAAACTGGGTTGTAACCATGGACGGCAGCACCGTCCCATTGTCTTCTCATGGTATTTCAATGGGCTCATCATTCTCATCTTCGGTTACCCAAATATATTCAAATATCTTTCACTTTTCTGCAAGGCTACTGCTAAGAAGCCCGACAGGGACACCAAAGCAGCGACAGATCCAAGCACAGCCCAGTGACCGCTTCACTCCCACTTTTAAGCGTTTTATATAACATTTTATATAACATAGTATTTCCTAGGCCAAGTGATAAAAGGCCAGCCAAGATACAGGCTATCCAGAGGTTTATTAGGTGGTTTGACAGAACAGCTTTGTCTAGCAAGGCATGATGTTGATTAGGCAGGGCAATGAGATTTTTCTCTCAGGAATTTGAAAGTGAAATAAAAAACAGAGTTGAGCAATTAGCAGAGGGGTTGAAGGGGAAGGGACTTGCAGAGAAGGTCATTTGCAGAGGCCATTAGGCAGTAAAGGTTATAAGTGAGCAGACACTCTAATAATGCCATAGTCATAAAGTATAAAATGCACATGTAGAAAGAAATTCCTCAGAAACAACAGGAGAGAGAAGTTAAGTCATGTTAATCACAAAATACCAGAATACAAACCTTCTCCCTGAGGCCTGGAAGTAGGCCTTTCTCTAATCCCCCAAGCACTTGCTCTCCTCATTCCCATATGTTTTTTTTTTTTTTTTTTTTTTTTTCCGTTGTCTTGTTAATTAAGATAGCCTGAACTCTTTTCATAGCACTAACAAAGAGGAACAGGATGGTCGCTTATGGAGCAACCGGTGAGGCTGAGAAAGTAACTCAGGAGCCCTTATCATCTGATGGAGAACTCCTTCTGTCTCATTGAGGAAGGAGACCCCTTCCTTAAGCATCTAAGACCACTTCCCCTTAACCTTCTACATTGCATTTCAAAGGAGAAGTAAAAGTTAAAAATAGAAGGCACAAGGTCAGTGGAGGAGACAAAACCTGGAGGTCAAAGATCAAACCCCCATCCTAGTTCCCATCCTATCCATAGATCATGGGCATGGTATGGGGGAATCTTCCCCCAAGGCATTGTTCTTGTTTAATTATGATTAGGCCCCCACTTAAGTCACATACCCCTCGCTTACCTCATCGATCACGACCCCCTCACATGTACCCTCTAACATTGTGAGTCTTTAAAAGAGGCCAGGATTTTCCAGTCAGGGAGCTCGGTTCTTTCCCAGCCGCGTAAAAAGCTACTTCCTTCACAAAGCTGGTGTCCAAGAGGTTTTGTCTGTGGTGTGTCTCGCTACATCATGACTGACAAAAGGTGAAATTATGCAGGCGTCACAAAAATCATTGCATTCCTGAGGAAAGTCTTGTCTAAATAGCACCAACTATTTGGTGAAAAGGAGACACCTGGAGATTGGCGTGGATGTGGCTGGCGGCAGCAACAGGAGGAATCCAGGCGGAGCCGGAAGAACGGCCACCCCTCTTAGTGCCCTCCCCTAGTTGATGCTGTGAGGCCTCTCGCTTTCAAGACAAAAGCACACCTTGAGTCCCTTCTCTTGGTTAACTGAGTATAGAAGAAAGAGGCCAGAAGGAAAGAATCTCCTAGAGTCCTTGACAAACAGACTTGCTTTGACCAGTGTTGGCCTCTCCTTAGGAACTTGTTCTGAGGAAGGAGACCCTTAATCACCTTCGGCCTTCAATATTGCGCCTCAAAAGGAGAAGTCAGAAATTAGCCAGAGGAGGGACTAGTTGGTGCCGCCAGTCGGTTAAGGGTAAGACAGACCCCTACTGCTAACCACAACCCCATCTATAGATCTCGGATATGGTATGGCGGAATCTCTCTGAAAACACTGTTTTTACCTAAAGAGGATCAAACTATCACCCCACGCCTACTTCATGGGTCAAGACCCTTTCACATGTAATTTCTAGAGCCGTAAGCCTTTAAAAGGGCAGGGACTTTCTTTGTTAGGTGAGCTTGGCTGTTAGGCAACTACGCCGCCCTGCTCCTGACCGAATAAATCACCCCTTCCTTCCCAGTTTGGTGTTCGCGAGGTTTGTCATGTGCCTTTTCCTGCTTTAGTTCTTTCAGGGAAAGTCTGGTCTAAAATAATTAGAAATAGGGCCGGGCGCGGTGGCTCAAGCCTGTAATCCCAGCACTTTGGGAGGCCGAGGCGGGTGGATCACGAGGTCAAGAGATCGAGACCATCCTGGTCAACATGGTGAAACCCCGTCTCTACTAAAAATACAAAAAAAAAAAAAAATTAGCTGGGCATGGTGGCGCGTGCCTGTAATCCCAGCTACTCAGGAGGCTGAGGCAGGAGAATTGCCTGAACCCAGGAGACGGAGGTTGCGGTGAGCCGAGATCGCGCCATTGCACTCCAGCCTGGGTAACAAGAGCGAAACTCCGTCTCAAAAAATAAATAAATAAATAAATAAATAAATAAAAAATAAAATAATTAGAAATAAAAGGAGCAGTGAGATTCCAAATAACCCAAGCAGCCTTGTTTGTGAAATGGTAAGTTGTGGTAGAAAGTACTGGGGTGAGAATGTAGAGACCATCTGTGACTAAGAGCATCTCACTTCACCCCTCT
The DNA here is from genome assembly GCF_009761245.1 of Sapajus apella. Lineage (NCBI taxonomy): Eukaryota > Metazoa > Chordata > Mammalia > Primates > Cebidae > Sapajus > Sapajus apella. Next base: position 7,623,918 of record NW_022436949.1, on the reverse strand, counting down.
GGGCCTCAGTTTCTTCATGCCCTCTGCCACCTGCAAGCTAAAGACCCAGAAAACCTGGTGATGTCAGTCTCACTCTGAGCCCAAAGGCCTAAGAACTGGGAGCATTAGTGGGGTCCTAGTTCAAGGGCATGAGAAGATCAATACCCCAGCTTAAGCAGTCAGGTACAGAGAAAGAATTCAACCTTGCTTCATCTTTTTGTTCTACTTGGGCCCTCACTGGGTTAGACAATGCCCGCTTGCATTGGGAAGACAGTCCGCTTTACTTAGTCCACCAATTCAAATGCTAATTTCCTCCAGAAACACCCTCACAGACATGCCAAGAAATTGTGTGTAACCAGATATCTGAGTATACCATACCCCAGTCAAGTCAACATAAAATTAACCATCACACTGCCCATAGGTAAGAAATAGTTTGTGGATTATTTACTTATTTACTACCTCTTTCTAACAAGGATCTAAGACAGATTTATATAATCATAGTTTTTTGGTTTGAAGAAACTTCCAAAGTTTTTAGGACCATCACTCCACTGAGATATGTAACATATATTTGTATACTGACAGAGACAGGGACCTCACCATCTCACATTTTAGGATAGCATTCTTGAAAAGTTTATTCATTTACTCATCTATTAAACAAATATATAGTCACATTCTACAATGTACTTGGAACTATGGTAGCTGCTGGGAATATAATGAGGAATAAGATGTGGTCCCCACACTCAAGCAGATTTTCCTCCAGTAAAAAGGTGGGGCCAGGCATGGTGGCTCATGCTTGTAATCCCAGCACTTTGGGAGGCCAAAGCAGGCAGGTCATCGGATGTTAGGAGTTCAAGACAAGCCTGGCCAACATGGTGAAACCCCATCTCTACTAAAAATACAAAATTAGTGGGGTACGGTGGCACACACCTGTAACCCCAGCTACAGGAGGCGAAGGCAAGAGAATTGTTTGAACCTGGGAGGTGGAGGTTGCAGTGAGCCGAGATTGTACCACTGCACTCCAGCCTGGGCAGCAAAGTAAGACTCTGTATCCAAAAAAAAAAAAAAAAAAAAAAAAAAGATGGAAAAGTAAACAGCCAAGTAGAATACAGTGTGATGAGTTCATTGATTAGGTGTGCACAGAGGGTGCTACACAGAAGTGTACCCACAAAGAGGAATAACAGTCTTGGGGTGTTGTGGACCAGAAGAAGAATGAATGAGTTAGCAAGGCTGAGGGTAGACATGGGAAGTGTGCAGGGGTGGGTGCGCACGGATATACACACGGTATGTATACACACAGGTTCTCTTTTTATACTTCTGTATGTGTGGATTTTGAGGGCAGCTGGCTTCAGGCAGAGAGCTACATGTGCAGAAGCCCAGGAGTTAGAAGAAATGGTGATTTAGCAAAGTGGCAAGTAGTTCTTTGTAAATAGAACTTAAATGTGGGGAGCAAGGAAAGGTTAGAGATTGAAGCAAGGGCCCGATCAAGGGTTTTGGATTTTGTTTTTGTGGTAATGAAAAGTTATCGAAGGCTTTTGTGGGGAAATCAGGTTTTCCTTTTTGGAAATATTACTTTGTCTGTAATGTGGATGAAAAAATTGAAGCAGCAAAGCTGAAGGCAGAGAGACCAGCTCTGAGACAGTTGCAGAAACTCAGATGTAAGATAATGGAATTTTGAATGAAGTGGTGTCAGTGAGGATGGAGGAGCTGCCCTTGGCACCCCCAAGCAGATAGCCCAAGCAGATTTGCCCCCTAGGCAGATACAGGCTGCCTTCCTCTATTCTATCATCGAGTACAATATGTATTGTTTGCATTTATCATGACCTTGCACATCTCTCCCGCTGGACAGTAACTTTCTTGAAGTGAATAAATGCTTATTTCCACCTTGCTTCTAGTTTCCCAGAGCTCTACCCAATACCTGGCAGATTCTTCAACGTTTGCTGAAGAAGAAACATGTATCCCTTATACATTTCTATCCATTTTCCTAGTTCTACCACTTGGCAACTGTGAGGAACACATTTAAACCCACTTTCTATTTATGTTACTATATTATGTTTTTGACACCAGACTGGAGTGCAGTGGTGTGATCTCGGCTCACTGCAACCTCCACCTCCCGGGTTCAAGTGATTCTCCTGTCTCAGCCTCCCAACTAGCTGGGATTACAAACGCTCACCACCATGCCCAGCTAATTTTGTATTTTTAGTAGAGATGGGTTTCACCATGTTGTCCAGGCTGGTCTCAAACTCCAGACCTCAAGTGATCCACCCGCCTAGGCCTCCCAAAGTGCTGGGATTACAGACATGGGTCACCGTGCCTAGCCTCAGCCCCCACTTTCTGTTTAAAGTCTCTTCAGAGCTCCCCTTTCCACTTCCAGACTCAACAACTTAATCCTTTCAACAGTTTTGTCTGACTTGGTTTTGAATCCTTCACAATCCTAATTCCAATTTACCTAGTATGATAAATTCCCAGGACAGTGCACTTCATTTCTGATATCTTGGAAGATACAAGCCAAGCTCCAGAAGATAGATAAGTGAGAGTGAAGAACCTAGCCAGAACTATGCTGTTGACCAATGTCTATCTGCAGCTGGCATGATCTTCTTTTCCAAAGACCAAGCTAAAGACTAAAGCAAAGAGAAAGCACTTCAAGGAAATGAACAGTTCCTCATACATCCTACGAGAATATCCTCTATGTTAAGATTGGGAAAGGAGTGAGAAGCTGTGCAGGAAGGTTCCAGGTAGGCAGGAGTGAATCCAGCCCCAATAACAAAGAGCAAAAGGAAATGCAAGCAGTTGAAATGAGAACCCAAGAGGGTCTACATTGCATTTTATCCCTTAGGCTGCCAAAGCAGAGTATCAACTTCAATTCCATTCACAAGTTACCCAACCATCTCTCTTCCATAAAACTAAAATATTTAACATTCCTTGTTATTTTTCTTTAGATATACATGTATAAGCACAGACTTTCTTGCTGGAGAAGGAGAGAGACAGCAATATTAAAGAATAAAAGTTCCATTGTTCTGTTGCTTCCAAAGTAAATGATGGAAATTATAAGCTAATTTACATATGGGAGATTAGTAGAGTATCCCTTTATTCCTATTAATATATTTTCCCTTCCTAATTATAAAGATTTGAATCTTTTTAAAACAACTTTATACAAAACATTTGTGTGGATATAAGAACTGCATGTTAAATGCTAATTCTGGATGAGTTATTTGCATAACCTTACAAAGGAGCTAAATTGCTTGTATTTAATAATAAATAGAGAGTTTAAAAAGGATTGCAGATATCTTGAGAGAATGTGAAACAGAGAAAAAATTTGCTTCTATTTTAAGATATGCAATTTTTTTTTCCACTTTCGAATTTAAAACTACTCTCCGCCCTCTAGAGAAAACTTGCCCTAACTTTCCGATAAGCTTAATATTCCAAGTCTCCTGTAACATGACAATTCAAATACATCGAAGGTGAAGAGCTAATCCGTTTTTAAATGAACATGGATAATTTTCAAAAGATAATAAACTGCATCTAATATAGTTTTGCATTTGAAAAGTAGAGACTTTTGAGTACTATAGATTCTGCATATGTTCGCAAAATAAAGAGAATTGTGGAAATTATCCAGGGAATTCAGGGAGAGTCAAAATTTATAAAGAAAAAAAGATTAAAGTGTTTTTTTTTAAGTATGAAATTTGACAGTGTTCATGAATCAGATAGCAGTCATCACTCCTGCTGGAGAAACATGATGGTAGGTGAAATACTCATGAAATAAATATGATAAATACCTGTAAATTTGATTTGATGCTTATGTTCTTTGAAATCAGGAACCAGCCTCTTCCTTACCAGCATTCAATACTATAGACACTTTTATCATTCTTTCTCCCCTCCCCTTAACTCTTTCCTCAATTAATATCATCCTCTCTTGGGTTTCCTTCTATCTCTTTGTCAAATCCTCCGGACACTCCTTGTGGACCCCTATCTCCTTCTGACTTTTAATTGTTGTCTTTCCCCAGGATTTAGTCCTGAGCTCTATTTTCTTCTTTATTGCCCCCTTTCTATGGGATCTCTTCAGTTCCTATGACTTTAAATTCCATTTATATACTCCCAAATACCAAATCGATACCCAAAACCTCTCCTCAGAGTTCTGGTTTGCAGACTCCTGCTAGATATCTCCTCTCAAATGTCTCCCAGCATCTCAAGGCATTCCCAAGCCGCACAATCAAGACAGCCCACCACTCCTGTCTCCCAAACTCCTCCACTTCAGCACTGGCACTCAGTCTGGTTGCACCATATCGACACAATATCTCTGTCATTTCTACATTGAAAGTGTGCATCGAATCCTTCCACTGTTCTTCACTTCCACCACTGCCACTCTAGTCTAAGCCATCATCTCACATCGACTATTCTGCAGGCTTCTCTACTAGGTACTGACACGACTCCAGCAACCAGTTTCCTCCACAGCAACTACAGTCATCTTCGAATGTCACAGGTGGTTACTGGCTGCCCTTCCTTGGACTTAAAAAGCAAATTCCAGACCCTACTGCAAAATGGCTGCTCTGGATTGCCACGAGTTTGACCTGATCTGTGAACGTGTCACTTTTCTATTAAAACCCATTCGTTGGCTTCCTACTGCATAAGAATAAAATCCAAACTCCTTACCATGGTCTACAAAGACCCCACATGATTTGGCTCTTTCCTGTCTGAGAAAACTCACCCATCTCCTGGTCCCATCCCTTTTCTCACTGCTCTGCAGCCACACTGACTTTCTTTCAACCCTCAAATGCCCCATGCTTTTTCCATTCTCGGGGACTTTACACATGCTGTTCCTGTATTAAGAATCCTCTTTCCTCTTGCTTTTTATGTAAGTGACTCTTTCAATTCTCAGCTTAAATGTCATTCCTTCAAAGAGGCCTTCCTCTGCAGCCCAGTGCAGTGGTACATGCCTATAGTCCGGCTACTCAGGAGGTGGAGGCCGTAGGATTGCTTGAACCCAGGAGATCTGAGCTGTATCACATGATGATTGTGCCTGTGAATAGCCACCACACTCTAGCCTGGACAATATAGTGAGACTCCCCCCATCTCTAAATAAATAAATAAAAATAGAGGTCTTCCTCTGCAATATGTAATACCATGTATTATGTGTTTATTTCCTTCCATGCACTTATCATAATTTATATTTATTTATTTGTCTATTCTGTTCTTGTTTTGATATTCTTCTCTAGACAGTTAACACTCTAAGGGCAAGGATTAAATTTGCTTGATTCCCTTAAGTACCTAGAGCTTAGTATAGTACCTGTCACAGACTAGGCCGTCAAACATTTTTGTAGAATGAGTAAAGGAATGAAGAAATGCATAAGCTGTGGCAATTACAAAGGTAAAGTGTTTTACCAATTTCTTAGGGAGTGACTAAAACTAGTCAACTTCTCAGCATCTGGAAACTCAGTGGTGGGTGACTGTAGTTTGCTACTTGAGAACTTGATATACTTTAGGAAGAAATTATGTTCTATAGCAATATTTTCATGTCTGGAGAATATTAAAAGTTTTGTCATGTAGCCTTTCAAAATGTCAAGTGCCTATTGTATTGAGGCTTTTAATGTTTTTAAATGACTTAAGCTAAATTGCATTCTCATTATTTACCCACAAAACTCTCGCATGGCCCTACGGAATAGAGTCAAGCCCTACAAATGAAGACAAGAAAGTCAGCACACAGAGACTGAAGTGGGCTGTCACTGCAGGTCTCCAATTTTCCTAGCATGAGGTGGAAAAACGTCACTATAGCATGGTGACTGCAGAAGAGAATTACTCACCAATGTGGGTTGGGACTAAATGACTTTAGGAGTACATGATTCAATGACTCTCAACATAGTCAATGAGTTGATGTGGCTCCTTGGGCTTCTATGCTATTTTCTTTGTTCCAATATAATTTTTCGAGTCCTAAATGTTGCCTCTGGGGTTACACAGACTATATGCAAGGCCAATGTCAAGTCCTTGACAATTTCAAAAAAAAGAAATATATTGAGATCTGCCAGAAAATAGCCTCTGCCCTGCTAATTCCCTCTGAGTGACATTTCAAAGCTAATTACTTAGCCCTACTCAGACAGATATCCCACTGCAATCAACACCCTTCTTGTGTTAGCCTAATAGGGATTTTGCCTTAATAAGAAATATAGAATTGGTTCTTAGTGATAATTATGATAATAATTTTCAAAAGAGAAGTCTTTCCCTTAATAAATAATCCTTCTCTAAGAGCAAGCATCCTTGAATCTTATCTCTGCTGTTTTTCAAATTAACATTTTAAAAAATCAATTTTGATACTTGAGACTTATGCAAGGATAAGCGGAAATCAGAAGTAACAGATTCTGCTTTTATATGGATATGGATGTGTACCTGATGGCAACAGTAGGGGGGAAATAAGCAAATTTACTCATTAAGGTGTTCTTTAATCTTCAGATGTCAAAGATAACCTCCAATTTATGTTAAACCAAATATTCTATCTTCCTCCTAAATTAATGAATTAAAACCAACAGAGGCTATCATGTCAGCATATTGTTATCATTATAGCTTAAAACAACAAGTGTTATCTCATTGAGGTTTTGATTTGCACTTCTTGATTAGTGATGCTGAGCATTTTTTCATATGCCTTTTAGACATTTGCACATACTCTTTGGAGAAATGTCTAACCCATTTTTAAATCATGTTACAGTTTCTTTGCTACTAAGTTGTCGGGAGTTGCTTTATATTTTGGAGATTAGCTCATTATCAGATATATGGTCTGCAAATATTTTCTCCCATTCTATTGGTTGGCTTTTTACTCTGTTGATTCCTTCGCTGTGCAGAAGCTTTTTAATTCAATGTAGGCCTACTTGTTTATTTTTGTTATTGTTACTTTTGCTTTTTGGTATTCTATCCATTGTCTTAGTCTGCTCAGAATGCTATAACAAAATACTACAGACTGAGCTGCTTATAAACAACAGTAATTTATTTCTAACCGTTCTGGAGATTGCGAAGTCCTACATGAAGGCACTAGCAGATTCAATATCTAGTAGAGCCCACTTACTCATAGCCATTTTCCACTGTCACTTCCGTGTGTTCCATATGTAACCTCACATAACCAACAGGGATAAAAGTTCTCTCTTTGTTCTCTTTCATAGGTGCACTATTCTCATTCATGAGGGCTCCATCTTTATGATCTAATCACCTCCCAAAGGCCCCATCTCCAAGTATTCTCACATGGGGGGTTCAGGTCTCAACATACAAATTTAGGAATACAAACATCTAGTCTATAGTTTCCATGAAATCATATGTTGAGACCAACATCAAGAAGTTTTTCTCCTATATGTCCTTCTAGGAGTTTTATAGTTTCAGGTCTTACACTTCAGCCTTTAATCCATTTCAGTTGATTTTTGTGTACGGCATAAAATAAAGGTCCTATTTCATTCTTTTCCATGTAGATATCCTGTTTTCCCACAAAATTTCCTAGTCTCGAAGAGATTATTCTTTCCCTACTGTTTCTTCTTGATGCTCTTTTCAAAGAAGAGTTGACCATATATGTATGGATTTATTTCTGGGGTCTCTATTTTGTTCCACTAGTTTATATGCCTGCTTTTACATGAGTACTATACTGTTTTGATTACTTTAGCTTTGTAATATATTTAAAATCAGAAAGTGTGAAGACTCTACCTCAGTTCCTCTTTCTCAAGATTGATTTGGCTAGTCATAGTCTTTTGTAGTTCCACATAAGTTGGAAAATTATGGAAAAGTTGGTAAGGATGTGGGGAAGTTGAAACCCTTGCATACTGTTGTTGGGGAATGCAGAATGATACAGTTGCAATGAAAAACACTATGAATATTCCTCAAAAAATTAAAAATATATGTCTCAAATCATCCAGCAGTTCCACATTGGGACATTTGTCCCAAATAATGGAAATCAGGATCTCAAAGACGTATTAGTACTTCCATGTTAAGTGACACACTATTTACAATAGCCAAGATGTGAAAACAAATCTGTCTGAATGGATAAGGAAAATGTAGTATATACATATATATAATGGAGTATTATTCGGCCTTTAAAAAAAGGATATCCTGTCACTTGCAACAACATTGATAAACCTGGAAGATACTATGTTAAGTGAAATATTTCAGGCACAGAAAAACAAATACTGTATGATTCCATTTATACGAAGTATCTAAAGTAGTTAAGTTCATAGAATCAAAGAGTAGAAGAGTGGTTTCCAGGGACTGGTGGAAGTGGGGAATGGAAGATTAGTGATCAACAAACATAAAGTTTCAGTTAAACAAGATGAATTTCTAGAAATCTGCTGTATAACGTTGTACTTAATACAATACTGTATTATACAACTTAAAAATTCAAGAGAGTGATTTCATATTAAGTGTTCATACCATAATAAAATAAAATTTAAAAAATACATAAAGCAGGTGGTTGGATGGCTTGAGGCAATTTAACACTTCCTGCTTCTATCAGCCATCTCCCATTCTACCTCCTATAAATATATAATTGAGTAAAAACAGAACATTTACTAGGCTATAGCTGTAAGTCCATGGCCCTGCCTTAAATTCACATTACTGCTTCCAAACTCTCATAAATGGAAACTCTGGACCCATCACTGGAAACAGGCAACATAGTGATGTTACTAAGACTGTGCAGATGTTCTTAAAGAATGCAGATGACACAGGAACTAAAAATAAATTATTTAGGCAGTTAGGGTAAAAGAGTCCTTGGTAAGGCTTCCCTTTTAACAAAAAGCAGAACCCAAATAATTTCTTTTTTTACAAAGAACAGCCTGTAAAATCGAGCTGCAGACATAGATAAGCAAGCTTGAAGCTTGCACAGGTAAATGCCGGGGGCTATGCCAATAGGAAAAGGCTACCTAGGGCCAGGCGTGTTCAACATGGAGGCTCCATCTTTCCTTCTATCAGCCACCTGTACAGTAAAGGCACAGGCAACATGGCACCGACAAGCAGAGAATCCATCTGCATAATACAGTATTAGGGTGGGGCAGCCAGATTCTTAACATGCAATGTAAATAGTGCACCTGGTTTGACCAATCTTTTGGGCCCTGTGTAAATTAGACACTGCCTCTTCAACTTCATTTATAAAACCCTGTGCATTTCACCAGGGATCTGGCAACCCATTTTTCTTCAGAACCCCACTCTACACAGAGAACTCTTCTTCTATTGCCTTTTTAAACTTCTGCTCTTGACTTCACTTTGATGTGTCAATGTCCTTGATTTGCTTGGTGTGAGGCAATGAACCTCGGGTATTACCTAGATGAATGACGTTGCTTCACAGAGTGAAAAAAGAAAGCTGCCAGGAGCAGTGGCAGTCCCTACAGTGTTCTTACGACACTGTCTCTTGTTACGTCGTCACACGAGTGCATATTGTTTCAGTATCAAGAAGATATCCAAATTTCACTGTTACAATGATAATGATAAGAGCATTGAATGAAGCGTTGCAAAAGTAGGGATCTAATTATGTCATGCCACTATTAGCTGCAGATCCTTATCTAAGGTTTTAGTTTCCTCATCTTAAAATGGAATGTGTCCAATTTCTGCTTCTGGGAAAATAGAGTAGATGCGTTTTTCCTGTTTGCCCTGTTAAACACAACTTTAAACCCTGAGCATTATATGTAAAACAAATACAAGAAGACACTGAAAGGTAGAGAGAAGACAGACCAACAAGAGGTTTTGGGACATGAGAAAAGAAATGGGGATGAGTTTCCTACACTTTCTTTTAGCCTCATAAATCCCAGACTTAGAGCTGAAAAAGCCAATAATACTGGAATGCCAGTGGGCTCAAACAAACAAAAATGCCACAACAAAAACTTGCTATCTCTACAAAGGCAGAAAAAGGACAGTCCAGCAAGGCAGAAAGCTTTTAGACAATAAGAGCGAAGCACCACAGTTAAGACTGTGGCCCCACCCTCATATATGCCTGCAAAGGCTGATTTAGGAGCTGAGACATTAAATCATACATCACTATAGCTAGGTGACCAAAAACTCCCAAAAGCGGGCTGTTCAAGAAGGACAAGTAAGAAGCCAGGATATCCATTCCTGCTGACTAGAATGAGAGGGTACTGGAAACCATTTGAGAGGCTGTAATTCCACCCCCATTCAGCAGTAATGAGGCACCACTCCCTCTCCCTGCTGGAGTGGTGTCAGAAGAGGCCCCAAGGATAGTGGGGGCTTTCCCCATTAACTAGTAATAATAAGGCCATCTCCACTGCAGTATCAAAAGAGACCACAGGGGGAACCATAAGTCCTACAGTTTCAGCAGTAATGTGAAGCACCTCTTTTCCCCAGGTCTCAAAAGAAACTGGGTGGGAAACTTGAACTTCTGCCTCCACCTGGCAATAACAAAGAGATTGCCTCTCCTTTTCCTGACAGAGGAAGATAGTTAAAGTAAAATGCTTAGATAAGATCCAGAGCATCATTTTAAAAATAAAAATGTTAAGATTTTATTTGAAAACCACTCATCATAATACAAAGATCTGAGCAATATAGCAAGAACGTATCTATACAAAAAAATAAAAATAATTAGTCAGGTGTGGTGGCATGCACCTATAGTCCTAGCTACTTGGGAGGCTGACATAGGAAGATAGCTTGAGCCCAGGTAATTGAGGCTACAGTGAGCCTGGAATTTCTAGCCAGTGAAATAAGGCAAGAAAAGGAAATAAAAGGCATATAGATCTGAAAAGAAGAAATAAAACAGTCCTTATTACAGAAGAAAGACAATTTCAAATTCTACAAAAGAAAAAATCTCCTAGAACTAATAAGTGAAATTAGCAATTTGGCAGGACACAAGATCTACATGCAAAAATTAATTATTTTTCTATATATTGATAATGGACACTGAAATTAAAAACATGATACTTCTACAACAACTTTAAAAAAATACTTAGGTGCAAATCTAACAAGATGTACATGATTTGTATGCTAGAAACCACACAATGCTGATGTAAGACATCAATGATCTAAATAAATGAAGAGACATACAATGTTTATGGATTGGAAGAGTCAAAATAGTAAATATATTGCTTCTCCCCAAATTGATACACAGGTTTGACACAATTCAGCAAGGTTTTTGTTAGATAAATAGTATAAGATCATTCTAAATTTTATATGAAAATGCAAAGGAACTGGAATAGCTAAAATAATTTTGAAAAAAGAATCAAATGGGAAGAATCAGTTCTGTTTTAAGACTTATTACATAGCTACATGAATCAAGACTGTGGTATTGATGGAGGGACAGAAAATAGATCAATGGAACAGAACAGAGAATCCAGAAATAAATTCACAAAATTATGTGAAGGAGAAAGGAAAATGAAAAAAGTGAAGGGAAGGAAGGAAGAAAAGGAAGGAAAGAAAGAGGGAAAGGGAAAGGGAGGATGTCCTTCAATGGATGAAGAGATGAACATATGGTGCATCCATACCAAAGAATACTACTCAGAACAAGTTATTGATATATGTAATAACTAGACAAACTTCTAGAGAATTATGCTGAGTAAAAAAGCCAATTCTCGAAGGCAACATTTATGATTTCGTTTCTACTATATCCTTGAAATGACAATATTAGTGAAGCCATCATGATTGGCAAGACTTTTTAAAACAAGCCATCACCATGATGCAAACCTCTACTCTTTTTGGTTACATTTAAAGACATGCAATACTCGACCTAGGACAATATTGTATTAAATTTGATGATAAATTTTTAGACACTGGTTTTGAATTTTCTTGCGTTAATAGCAGAGGCAAAAAGTCACCTTCTAGGAATGACTTGCTCTTTCTGGTGGAATAAAAATGGCTGAAACATTACAGGGAAAACAATCTGGATATGTTGAATATATCCTCATCACCAGTACAGCTCAAAGACTCATAGAAAAATCTGCCAGTATTTAAGACCCATAGAAAAATCTGCCAAATATTTAAGAAACAAAAGCTGGTTAAAAGCTAATCAGCTTTGTACAGTTTCACTGTTAAATATGAATAAACAACTAAGGACCACTAGGTATATGAGGAAATTGTCTGATGTGAGAAAAAGAAAAAAACCCTAAATCTAGAGCACATAAGGAAAGCAGAAAAAAAGAGTTTTTAAAAAATTACCACTAACACTTTTAGAGAGGAGAGAAAAGATATTGTGTATTGTATCCATAAAAAAGATGAAGGGAAATAATCAGCAGATAAAAATAGTTCTTGGAAATTAAAAATAATATGGAAGAAATAATTCTGTAGAAGGGCTGGGAGTTGAAGATAATAAAGAAATAAAGAAAGGTGAACCCAAAGACAAATAGATGAAAAGCAAGAAAGATAAGACAAGCTGATTAGTCATAGAGGTTCCAGATATGAGAAAAGAATTTCTAGAAACGGATTACAGAGAAAACGAAGGGAAAGATAAAGCAATAGTGAAAGCTTAAAGAAATGTCTTTGAAATTTTGAAGAAAACAACATTTCAAACTCAGTCAAATTATTGCATCAAGTGTGAGAATTTTAAAAAGACATTTTCCAAAATGTAATTACATAGAAATGTTACCTACCATGTATCTTTTTGGCAAGCTACTAGAGGATATACAGTAAACAAGCTAACAAAAAAAAGGTAAGAGATCAAGCAATGTCTATTAGAGTGAGCTAACTGCTATAAAAAACCACCCCTAAATCTCTGTGTTTGGGAATAATAAGTTTATCATGTATGCATCAGTCTAAAAGCAACTCTTGAGACCAACTCTCCTCCAGTGATTCAAGGACCCACTAATTTAGGTCCCTGAGTCTCCTCCATTCAGCAGGAAATTGAGAATAGTATCAAAGAAATTTTTGATAGGCCTGGAAGTGGCTTACATCACTTTTACTCATATTCCACTGGCCTAAACTCAATAACTAGGCTGCAAATAATTGCAAAGGAACCTGGGAAATGTCATCTACCAAAGACTTAAAAAGAGCTGAGTTGGTATCCCGGTTGAGTAAGAATAAACGCTGAGAAGTGAGGCAGAGAACTCTGGTATATCATTTTACTTACTGGTTAAACTGTGTGCATGTTGGCTTTTAAACACTATTTTGAAGAATAACTTTTTTCAAATAATAAAAGCATAACATAAGTGGGCATCTAGCAAGACATTTAGAATCAGCAACCAACCTGTTTTAGGTATGTGTGGCTTTTTTTTTTTTAATTAATTTTTGGAGGATATACCAGTACCTAGGTCTATTTGAAAATGTAGATAAACAAAAAGGAAGGTCAGCTAAAATTTTATTCAAAATACATATGAACAACTTGTTACTAGACTCCTACGAAAACAATAAAAATATTAATAGATATTGGGGTATATGATAAAGACTAAGAATTAAAATATATGAATCTAGAAAGTTTACTTTCTTTTAATATGTCTATAAAACTACCATCTGAAATTACCATTTATAAATGCTCAATTGATATCTAATAATATTCTCTAGAATTTAGGGAATTAATCTAATTAATTTTGCTAAGCTGACACCAAAAACCACAGAAAACAACTCAAGAAATGGAGACCATATAACAGATGACTGTTCTTATTACCTCTGGAAATAATAATTCCCAGGGAAAATAAAACATTAATCATACTGTTATAAAATGAATGAAAGCTGCAATTTAAAATTCTAAATCCTGATAGAATAACTGTACAAGAGGGGAAAGAAATTTACAAGGAACAATTAGAAAAATTGTAAATACTTAGGTTTTCTAAAATTATTTTATAATGTATTTGATCACTAAGCTATTAAGATTTTTCTCTCACAAAATTATAACAAATCCTAGGCAGTCTGAAAATCCTATAAGCAGGAAGCATGTGTCTTTTTTTAATGCAATGTGGCTTTAAAATGAGCAATTTCCAATTATTAACCTTAAAACATCTCAACAGACAGAAATAGAGACAAATGCTTTGTTTTTCTGGAGCCCCACACTAGGCATTTCCATCATCTCCTCTTTCCTTCATGGGAAGCAATTAAATTTTGCATATAAAATTTACTGTCTTCAGAAAAGCAAAATCATTAGAACAAAACAATGTGGCCATTTGAAAAGAGTATCAGGTAGATAATAACAATTGAACTTTGAGTTATTAAAGCAATAAATTTTTTAATCAATTTGGAAAGTATGATGAGTATCTGAAATCTTTACTTGGTATTAACTAATTTTTCTCTTCTACGACAAGTATTCTCAGAGTGACCTGTTAAGATTTCTTCAAGACCTAACTCAATTATTACAGTTTTCTTCAGACTTCCTAAAGAAATATAAAGCACTTTTTAAAATTGGTATGGTCTTTATGTTGTTTCATTCTTGTGAAAGTTACTTGTTCTAAGTCTTAGAATTTTTATAAATACACCTATCCTTTTTAACCTGATGTGACGTCTGCAGTTGTCAAAAGCAGTATCATCATCATCTATTGCTCTAAGTAGAGTTAAGTTTAATTCAGGATGATGTCTAGCAGCTCATAGCTGATGACATCATGTTGGGACAGTCCCATTAAACAAAGGAATGAAGCAAGGTACTTAACACATTCACTATTTGAATAAGAATACTGGAAGTTGCAGACAGGATCCAAGAAACCAAGACTGGAATATTGTGTCAAATCTCCTGGGAAACTCTTTCCACTCAGGAGAGTGCAAACACCATAAAAAAAACTTTTGGTTGTTGAACAGCTGAATGCTGATGAATGTGTATCCCAAGCGCTCACACCAGCAGATTTGCTGGATATATGGTACTGTTTGGGAGAGTCAGCACCATGTTGTGTGCTCATGATCAGCCAAAGACCCCGGAATAGGCTGCAGCTCACGGAAACAGACAGGAAATGACACAATTCAGAAACATATGACTGTGAGCCAAGATCAATTCAAAAATGCTCCCAAATATTTCCAAAGGGATGAAACCATTTGTTTGGTAGTTACTTTTAACAAAACGACAAAAATTCTTACAATATTGCCTCCATCCTTGTCATGGTTCTAATACCTCTCAGCAGGTTTACTGATGCACCCCCCAATATCTCCTTAATTTCGGCCTCTTCCATGGCTTTTCATATCAGTGTGGACTATTGCCAAACTAATCTTCCTAGAGAATTGCTCTATTTTTTTTTCACATCCTCCGTACTTCAGTGAGATGGCCCACGTGGAAGATTGTGAAAGTGACTTCCCTGTATCCTTTATGATGTGACTGTGGAGCTCCTCCCATTTAAGTCTCTACTGCTGGAATCCAGGCTGTCCTTGTGATATGCTTTGACTAATAGAATTTAGCAAAATGCAATAGTGTGCCAGGTTCAAATTTACACCTCAAGAGACTGAAACACTACTGCTCTTGCTCCCTTGTATCCCTGCTATGTGTAGAGAACAAGCACAGACCAGCCAATTGGAAGATGAGAGAATAAACAGAGGTAAGCTGAGGCACTTTGGCCAACAACCAGCCAACAAGCCTAACGTGTGAGTTACTTCAGACCAGCCCACCCCTGCCTGACCTTCCAGCTGACAGCAAACCAACTGAGAGCAAACCCAACTGAGACCGACAGAGCCTCGTCCAGATTAGCAGAATCACCCATCCAACCTTACAGTAATGGACAAGGGCAAATGGCCTTTGTTTTTAGTCACTATGTTGGGAGATTATTTGTTACATAGCAATAATGAATGAATGTAGCCCCACACACTAATTGTTTATTCTCACCTCTAAGTTTATATGTGTACACTGGTCTTCCTGGAATGCCTTCTTTCTCTTTCCTCCACTTCTATCTGTTCAGACACTTTAAGTTCCAAGCCAGGTCCTATCTTACAAAGCTTTCCTTGACTGCTTCAATCCAAATAAACCTCTCTCTTTTTTTTTTTTTTTTTTTTTT
>NW_022436949.1:7577294-7607994 GCF_009761245.1 Sapajus apella | reverse complement strand
GTTACCCAGGCTGGGGTGCAATGGCGCGATCTCGGCTCACCGCAACCTCCGCCTCCTGGGTTCAGGCAATTCTCCTGCCTCAGCCTCCTGAGTAGCTGGGATTACAGGCACGCACCACCATGCCCAGCTAATTTTTTGTATTTTTGGTAAAGACGGGGTTTCACCATGTTGACCAGGATGGTCTTGATCTCTTGACCTCGTGATCCACCCGCCTCAGCCTCCCAAAGTGCTGGGATTACAGGCTTGAGCCACCGCGTCCGGCCTAAACCTCTCTCTTTAGTTTAGTTTAAAAAAAAAAAAAGGTATCATTATCTAGTATTTCACATATCCTTTATTATATTATACAAGCCCATAGTTATCGCAGTCCCTAATATAGAGCTAATTCATCCAGGAGACTTAATAAAAATTTATTGGGTGAAAGCAAGTATTCTTCCAACTCCTCCAACTTGTAGCCTGGTTTAGGCATCAATATAAACTCTGTCAACTGACTGTGTCTTGGAAACGATTAACAGGTGCAAAAATATCCCTGTGGAAGATCTTTATAAAGAGAATTGATGGCTATATAAATACAGTTTACTTAAACCATCAATTTCCTTTAAATAAAAGAACTATGTTGATAGATTTTTCATATATGTATAAAGCTTAAGAGAATTCCCCCTTTGTACGGGCTATCAGTTTTTGTTTCTACTTATTAAGGATGTACTTCATATTCATTTTACTTGACACCACAGGAAATTGTGCATGCCTCAGGCTACATAATTCTGAGCCTATTTCTGAGATGCTCTATTATTTCAAACTGTCACAAGGTCAGTTGACTCTTAAAATACATCAGGTAAAATAAGATCACCTAATATTTTATTTATAATATTAATTTAAGGCTGGGTGCGGTGGCTCACACCTGTAAACTCAGCACTTTGGGAGGCCAAGGTGGGTGGATCACAAGGTCAAGAGATCGAGACCATCCTGGTCAACATGCTGAAACCCCTCTCTACTAAAATACAAAAAGTTAGCCAGGCATGGGTATGCGCCTGTAATCCCAACTACTTGAGAGGCTGAGGCAGGGGAATTACTGGAACCCGGGAGGCAGAGGTTGCGGTGTGCAGTTCAGCCTGCCAACATAGCAAGACACCGTCTCAAAAAAATATATATATATATTTATGTATATACAATTTAAACACCATAATAAATATCTATGTTCAGTAACATTTGCCTCATGTTCTGACATTGCTTTTTCCAGAATGTATGATACATACACATGATAATGCAAGAGTTACAGCACTGCAACTTCAGTGCAATAAACAATTTTAGCATTATTTACCACTTTGGACTAATTCGTTGCCCCCACATAATCCTAACAATTAGGATTAAAAACTTACCTATTCAATCTATTTTAAGTGTATCTTTTTCCTTTACTGAATTTTCCTTGGAAATCAAGAAATACATACTTGTTACCAAAAAAAAAAAAAAAAAAAAAAGAGAAAAAACTGTCTCAGCTCAAAACTTTTATTCTAAGATTAATATTAAATAGTGATACTACTGAATATTACATACAGACCACTCAAGAAGCAAATTTAAGCCAATGTGCAACTTGGTTAATGCAGAAATAGTTATCTGTTAGAAGTGGCACTGGCCAGAAGAAATGAAAGTAGCTATCCTTTATTTAAAGGCAAACACGTACTATTTGCTATGTGAGGTACTTGTAAAGGGCTTTAGCTTAATGATTTGATGTAATCCTCACAACAATCTCATGAGAGAGGTATTAATGTCAGTTTCGTTTTTGTGAATAAAGAAACTGAGGCTCTTCAAAGTAAAGTAACTTGCTCATAATCACACAGATAATGGGTCATGTTTTTAACATCACATAACTCACAGCTTGCTCTGGTTTTCAAAAATTCCAAATCTATTGTTAAGGGTTCCTCTTGAGATTATTCGGAAGGCAAAGCTTCTTCCTATTAACATTTCCATGCATATCACCTTTACCTAGGTACCTGCTGCCTTCTGTGTACAACCAGCACAGGAGAGTGGATGTGCTGTGTGTATAGTTTCCACACACACAAACATGTAACTTTAATGCTTGTAACTTTAAGTCTTCATTTTAAAAGTCTGCTAAACTAGCCGGGTGTGGTGGCTCACACCTGTAATTCCAGCACTTTGGGAAGCTGAGGCGGATGGATCAAGAGGTCAGGAGGTTCAAGACCAGCCTGGCCAAGATGGTGAAACCCCAACTCTACTAAAAATACAAATATTAGCCAGGTATGGTGGCAGGTGCCTGAAATTCAAGCTACTGAAAAGGCCAAGGCAGGGAATCACTTGAACCCGGGAGGCGGAGGTTGCAGTGAACCGAGATCACGCCACTGCACTCCAGCCTGGGCGACAGAGTGAGACTCCGTCTCAAAAAAAAAAAAAAAAAAAAAAAGTCTGCTAAACTCACTAAATTATTAGAAACTTGATGTGTTAAATCTTTGAAAAGAATTATGTTTTAAAAGAAGATAACCAAGAAAGATGATAACCAAAAGGAATTGCTTAGTCTGAAGGAAACAGTTACTCATGGTAGAATTTTAGACAAGCGTGAAGAAGTGTAATTAGTTGAGTTGGTTCTCAGTCTTGGCAGCACATTAGGATCACCTGGAGCACTTTAAAAGCGTTCTTACCCAGCAATCCCTAGAGGTTCTTATTCAATTGCTTTGTGTGGTGGATACTGGGTACCAGCGTGTTTGAGAAAATCGCCTAAGGTTGTGATAATCGTCAACCAAGGTAAGAAAACCACTAGTTTAGATAAGGAACTTCTAGAACTGTTTACAAAATGCTTACATATCTAAAAACTTGGATCTGGCTTTGGTTTTCCTCAGACAGTGAATCAGTCTGTGGCACTGAGCTTGCTCTCTAAATGAAACACAATTTTTTCTTCACCAACATACAAGTATGTGTACTTCAAGACTTTTAAAAAATCTTTTTCTATGAAAGAATTAGAAGAAAACATTGGAAAAATGTTTTTAACTCTGAAGTGTGCAATGGCTTATAAATCACAGAAGCAAAACAAGAACGGTGGGCAAATTTGGCTATGAAATGATCACTTATTTCTGAACAGCAAAAAAAATCATAAAGCCAAAATTAAAACTTCACACTGAGAAAAGCTATTTGCAACACATGTGACAAATGGGTAATTTTCTTAAACTGTAAAAAAAGGAGCTTGACAGGGCTGAGAGAATTAGGAGCAGCAATACCCCAACAGCCATGTGCACACCTAGCAACCAAAGCTTAGTTTCTAAATACTATTCTCCATTAAAAAGAACTGGCATCCTTAGAGAAATGGCTGATTCCAAGGCTGGGGCAGAAAAAGGACCAGATGAGCCTGGAACATCTTCTCATGCCAGGAAGTAAGAAAGTACTAAACAAACTATGAGGACTTGTGAAAAGGATATGGGAACCACCTTCAAGGGGATCCCACTGGTCATTTGAGTATCAAAATAAATATAGTAACATTATAATCCATTGAATGAAATAGCACTCCAAGAATCCACACTGACGTAAATAGAAAGTTAGATATCTAACAAGATATTTATGTAGCTTAAAGTATCTCCCCACAAAATATTTGTTGATTTAAAAAGGGGAAGAGGAAAATACAGAGAAGACTGACAGGTGTGACTTTAATAGTGTGATCTAAGTTAACATCATCAGCTCATCAGACAAATCAAAATCACATTCCATCTGATAGGATACAATGAGAACCAACATCCCTTTGGTGGCATTCTTGCCAAAATGCATACTGTGAATCTAATCATGAGGTAACAAAATGACAGCCATTCTATTAAAAAAAAAAAAAAAAAAAAAAAAAACAAATCTGTAATCTTCAAAAGTATCCAAGTAACAAAAGTCAAGGAAAGGCAGAAACTCATTCTAAAGTGAAGGCGACTTAAATAACAACTAACTAAAACACTTGATTCTGAACCAGATTTTTTTCTGTGAAGGATATCATTATGACAGTTGGCAAATCTTGAATGGAATCTGAGAGTTAGTTGGTAGTAAGGTATCAATTTTGATCTCCTGATTTGGGTACTTGTATTGTTGTTATGTGGGAATATGCTCTTGGACTAAAGTATTTAGGGATTATGGGCCATCAGGTCAACAATTTATTCTCAAATGATTCTAGGAAAAAATATACAGTGTTTGCCATTTTTCTGTAAGTAAAATTGATTCAATTCTTTTTTTCTTTCTTTGAGACAGAGTTTTGCTTGTCACCCAGGCTGGAGTGCAATGGCACAATCTCAGCTCACTGCAACCTCCACCTCTAGGGTTCAAGTGATTCTCTTGACTCAGCCTCCCAAGTAGCTGGGATTACAGACATGCACCACTATACCTAGCTAATTTTGTATTTTTAGTAAAGACAGGGTTTCACCATATTGGTCAGGCTGGTCACGAACTCCTGACCACAGGTGATCCACCCGCCTCAGCCTCCCAAAGTGCTGGGATTACAGGTATGAGCCACCCCACCCGGCCTGAAAAATTTTTAATGCATTGGAATTTATTAGGAAAGCTCAGTGAGGTAGAGATGTGAATATCCATATTCACAGGAAAGGGAGAACAGTAGCAATCCTCTAGATACTATACATGGCTAAACAATACAAGACCTTGCTAGCAAAGTATCGAAAGATCCTACCTTGAAGTTTCCACCACAGGTTTCACCCTGCCTTCTGACATTTAGGATTGCCACTAAAAACCACAGGAGACTGCTGGAAGCAGAGGGACTTCTTGGAGTAGAAATGATTTATTTTCCTCCTCAAAATTCAGTGGAAGAAAGAAGGAATCTGTAAAGAGAAAGATTATGTAAATAAAGCTCTGAAGTTCTGCAGCATTTCTCTAGCAAAACTGAACATTTAACTGCAATAAAAAAAATTTTTTAAAGCACAGATATTTATGAAGTTTCAACAAATGCTTTACAAGCACAATTTTTTTAAAAAGCACACTCAGTTTTTTTAAATGCTACCTCTTCTCAGAGATAAGAAAGACAGTGTTCATTGAATTAGAGCTTAAAGAGACCTCTGGAGCTCATCTAACCCATATACCTCCTGCTGAATTATAACCCCATCCTCTTTGTTCTGCCCCAGTGTCTGTGGAGAACAGATGGAAGTCATCCTCTGATCCCGATGAGCTCCAGGGTCTGCAGATAGAGTGCCTAGCCCCTACGCAGCCTGCAGTCATGCCATGCCTGATTCCCGTCAGATCTCCTCCAGCTGATGTCAATGTTGATGTTTTGTGGTTCACAAGCTCCACGGGCAACAGGCTTTTTAGAACAATGCTTACCTCCTGGCTGGCCTTTTGCTAATCCTCTTGAACCGTGTAGCTTGTGGACCAAGCTAAATGGGAAAGGGTGGAAATTGGCTTTCATTATATTCTGAGGATATCTGTGGGGTGCACAATGGTTGTATTTCACCTTTTCCTAGAGCATATTCATCTTTCAAACAAGATTGCTTGCTAGAGTCACTTGTCCAGCTTCTGTTCCCAGACTTCAAATGCCCTGCAGAAAGAACAGCACAATCGGTCTGCTGTTCCTCCTTCCTTGCCCCTTCCTTCTATACAATGGATTAACCAGCCATCAAGTGGATTGGCTGAAAGACCCCTTTATTTTTTGCTTTCACCTAGCATGAGATGATTGGGCCCAAAGTGGAGAGCTCCACAGGAGAGGGAAGCCATGGACAGAGAGAATGCTAAAATTAGGGAAATAACCAGGGAAATCTATCTCTGAGAAATCTGAGTTCACATGTTTTATACCTGAAATAAACTGCAGGAAATCAATGAATCTTCATAAAACCACAGAGTGGGAACAGACTTTATAGGCACTTGTTCCAGCTGAATCCTGTTTAGCATGAATACTCATAGGAGTTCTTGAGCTATAACCCACATTTCATTTACAAAAGCTTTTTTCTTTCCTCTTTTGATCCACATAGGAAGCAAGTTTGTATGGTACTGCCTGGTTCCTACAAGTTGTGATAATGTCCCTACCTTCTGCCTAGATAAGAATATACAAAGTCAGTATTTCTTATGCCTCTCAACTTGCCAGTGAGGTAGGAACTACTATTTTCTCCATTTCTCAGATGATAAAACTGATTCTTAGAGAAGTTAAATGACTTATTCAAGATAAGTCACAGAAGCTAGGAGTGGTAGAAGCAGAATTTGAAGCCAAACTGTCTGACTCCAATGTATGTTAATAATCTCATTTCTGAAAAAAAAAAAAAACTGTAGGTTTTGATGCACACAAAAGAATGCATGTTCTGGCTGTCTCTTGTATGACCAACCATTTCCAACTTTTTGGATTACAACAGTGATGTCCTCTCTCTCTCACAGTTCTGGGGATTTACTGGGCTCAGTTGGGTAGTTCTCTCTTGCAGTTTCTCATGCAGTTGCAGTCAGATGGTGGCTGGGGCTGGAGTCATGTGCAGACTCAACTGTGCTGGACACCCATGACAGCTTCCTCACTTATATAACCAGTGTCTCCACTGGGAATAGCCAGACATACCTTGTTTCCAGGCAGCCTCTCCATGTGGCTAACTTGGGCTCCACACATGGCACTCTCTGGATATTTGGACTTCCTGCATGGTGGCTTGCTTTCTCAGAACATGTGTTCCAAGAGGCCTAGGAGGCAGATACAAGGCTTCTTGTGACCTAGGCTTGGAAGTAGCACAGTGTCACTTCTGCTCCATCCTCTTGATTAAACCCCCAGGTTCAATGTGGGAGAGGAATATACAAACGCATGAACACTGGGAGGCATGGTGCTTTGGAGAGCCCTCTTTGCAGACTGGTTACCAAATATAAGTTATGAAGCATAATCAAAACATAAACAGCCATCAATCCACCATTCAACTAGTGAAATAAAATTTTATCATCACCATTGAAGATATTATGTATTTTATCCTTAGCCAAATCCACTGACCTCTACAAGTGGTAATGCTATCCTAAATTGTGTAGTTTTATTCCCTTGCTTTGCTGAAAAACAATGTGTGTTTTTAGACTGTTTAATTTTGTTCTCTTTAAAACCATATTTGAATGGTATTACATAGTATTGTCAACCTAAATAACAAACAGAGAGAAGTTCTCTAAAAATATTTAGTTTAATCAGGAACGAGTAGGGCATTGCAATGTGGGACACACATGCTATGACAAATCACGGGCACATCTGGGAAAGCAAAGAAAGACAAGCATTTTTAAAGGCAAAATGAGGATGGTGACATAAGTTGTTGTGAGACAATTATCCTTGGCTACAAGGATCATTAACAAGGGTAGTGTCAGTCCAAGACAGGAGAGGCAGTTGCTGAGTAGATGTCCTCACAAAAGTATTTTCTTTCTCTCTTTGTGCATGTGTGTGTGAATGCAAGGTTGTGCTGGTTTTATGCAAGATTGTGGTTTTGGCAGAACCTTTTGGGATAGTTTCTGGAAAATATGTGTGAGAGTCCCCCCTCCCCGCCCCCCACCTACTTCATGATTGCCTAACTCCATTTGCCAGCGTCTGACATAAGTCACTCCACTTTGATTTCAACAACTTTCACAGTATGAAGTCTTTCATTACTGCTTTTTTGCTCTCAAAACTCTACAGTGGTTCCCACTTACCCACAGTTTTGTTTCCCATGGTTTCAGTTACCCATGGTCAACTGTGGTCCAAAAATATTAAATAGAAAGTTCCAGAAATAAACAATTCATAAGTTTTAAATTACATGCCATTCCGAGTAGCATGATGAAATCTTGCACTATCTCCTTCTCCCCAGCTGCGCAGAAATCATCCCTTTCTCCACTGTATCTGCACCATCCATGCTGCCCACATGTAAGTCACTTAGTAGCTGTCTCAGTTATCAAATCAACAGATCACAACAGGAAGAAGGCTAAGTACAGTACAGTGAAATATTTTGAGAGGGAAAGAGATAAGAGATCAAACGTACATAACTTTTATTACAGTATATTATGATAATTATACAATTTTATAATTCGTTGTTAATCTTTTACTGCACCTAATTTATAAATTATAAACTTTATCATAGTTATGTATAGGAAAAAACATAGTATATATAGTGTTCAGTACTACCTGAGGTTTCAGGCATCCACTGGAGGACTTGGAATATATTTCCCGAGGATAGGGGGACCCCTGTGTTTGTAAGATTCACCTGTTTAATTGTATATAGATTTGATTCATTCATTTTCACTGTTGTAGGATATTTTCTTGTGGGAAAATATCAATTTATCCTCCTATTCATGGGTATTTCAGATAGTCTTCTTCTTATTATTATTATTTTTGCTACTACACACATTGCTACTATGAACACTTTTCTGCTGTTTCCTAAGGTAAATATATTGGACTTTTTTCTCAGACATAGGCCCAGGAGAGGAGGGTGAGTCCTGAGTTATAGAGAAAATCATCTTTTAATCAATTCCCTGGCTCCAGGATCATACCCCTCAAGTCTGCTCTCTATGCTCTTAGCAGAGTGATCTTTCCAAAATACAAATCTGGTGTTACTCCCTTACACCAGGATGTTCAGTGGCTCCCCATTGACTATACTGGTGGCTCTCAAACTTTTGTGCACACTAGAAGCACCTGAGGGGCTTGTCAAATACACGTGCCCTGATCATGCCATTAGAGATTCTGATGCTGTCACTCAAAGGCATACACATGTATTTCAATAAACTCCCCCAAGTAATTCTGCTGCATACTAAAATTTGAGCATTACTAGATACATCATTAAGGTCAAAATTCTTACTGTAATGCAGAAGATACTATACAATTTGGCCTCTGCCTGTGACTCCAGCCTTATCTTTGGCCCACCTGTCAAGCACTCTCAAATCTGGCATTCTCAAATCTAACAAATCTCTCAAATGGCTTGAAATTCCTGAAATGCCTACTCTGTCCCTAACCCCATCCCATCTGTTTCTTACTATTGCACGTGTAGCTCTTTATTATTATTTTTTTACAGTCAGTCTCTCTCAGGGGAAAGTCAAGGAACTTTTCCTATTGCCATTGTAGCTCCAACATCTTGCATAGTATCTAGGTGCTTAAGGAATATTTGTCAAATTCATTGATTTTTCCCAAGGTCACAAAGCCAGTTAATGATGCATGTGGGATGAGAACCTACAGTTCTTCCTTCTTAGACCAGTGACCTTTCTACACCATCAGTCAGTCGTAATAACCAAACATCGCATTACTACAATGCTCCTAATATCTGGACTAAAAGAAGGATGACCCTTCATTCCCCTTAGGAAAGGAGTATGAATTTCATCCTGAAGGATTACATTGAAAAGAGTATCCTCTTTTCAGAAATATAGGTTGAGCATTCCTAGTCTAAAAATCCCAAATCAAAAATGCTTCAAGGCCAGGCATGGTGGCTTATGCCTGTAAACCCAGCACTATGGGAGGCTGAGGTGGGCTGATCACCTGAGGTCAGGACTTCAAGACCAGCCTGACCAACATGGTGAAACCCCATCTCTACTAATAATACAAAACCAAGCCAGGTGTGGTGGCACATGCCTGTAATCCCAGCTACTTGAGAGGCTGAGGCAGGAGAATCACTCGAACCTGGGAGACAGAGGTTGCAGTGAGCCAAGATTGCACCATTGCACTCCAGCCTAGCCAAAAAGAGTAAAACTTCATCTCAAAAAAAAAGGTGCTTCTAAATAGGAAACTTGTGGAGTGCTGACATTATGCCACAAGTGGAAAATTTCATACCTGACCTCGTGTGACAGGTGGCAGTCAAAATTTTCTTGCACAAAATTATTTTAAAATATTGCATAAAATTACTTTCAGGCTATGTGTAAAATGTGTATATGAAACATAAATGAATTTAATGTTTAGACTTAGATCCCATTCCTAAAATATCTCATTGTGTATATGCAAATATTACAAAATGTTTAAAAAATCCTAAATTTAATAATGCTTCTGGTCACCATCATTTCAGAAATATTCTACCAGGACCAATACATGTACATCCTCAAACCTCAATTTCTTCCCAACAGGACTAAATTATCATTCTCCAATAATACAATGTTTGTTTCTGTTCACTTTAGTAAATAGCTTTGAAAATCTACCATTGTTTTTAAAGGTTGCCTTTGGAAAAGTCATAGAGGTTTGCCTATTTTGTCACTCATCTTGTTTCTATTTGTTTAAATTTATTTATCTTCAAAGATTTATAAATCTTTTCTGCATTATTTATAGCCGATTTCATTGTTTTAATAAACTCAGGCAAACCATGTGTAACTTAGTCAAAACTATCCATATTTTATTATGCATTTCTGGGAGGCCTTTTTTGGGAGATTCCCCATAGAGCAGAATATGAATGGAATTGTTATTGTCGTTGTGTTGTTGGATTTGGCTTCTAGCCTTAGAATTCTCTCTAAATGCTTTTTCAATCAGACTTCTAGGGTCTTGTATAGTTTAATGTTCTCATGTTTCCAAATTTCTGCTCTTTCTAGAAAAGCAATGTTGTATGCAACTTCAAATAAAATATAAACAACAAAAATATTTATCTGAAAAATCAGTTAAGGTGGCTATTGGGTAAATGAAGTTAATTTCATATTGAAATAAGCCAAGATATTTCCACTGAGCGACATATCCTATTTTACTGATATGAATTCTTGCCCTGACAGTGAGCCACAGCAGACAACTTGAGACAAGAATAATTAATTAAAAGATACATTTCATGAAGCAGATGACATTGACAGAGTAAGAAATAAGCAAAGTAGGAAGGCAAAACAGAATTTACAATCTACAGACGAGGCATTAAAAAAACCTCAGCCCTTTCAAGTGGTATAGGTATTTTCTTCCGATGAACAAAAACGCAAAAGGCAATTCAACGCTTTAGAGGTCTGTTTTTCATCAGCTTTGATCTGAAAATTGAGACAAGTGTTTGGAGTACTGTCACTGATAAGGAGGAAAGTGAGGGCTGGAAGCATAGTCGAACAGAATGTGGTTACTCACACCCTGAGCGATTAAACACTCACTGCATTTTTTAAGGCAAATTCCACAAGTCACACAGTTTCAGAAATCATTACAGGGAAAAAGAACACCACACACAGTACTTTCATAAGAGCAAAAGCTGTCATGACCACAGAATACCAAAGCATAAGCTGTGCACATATTCCCAGTTTCATCTTTAGTTTTTCTTATTTGTTTCTATTCACTGTTTTCTCAGCCACCGACAGTGTTTACAGTCTCTGACTGTCACATAATGAAACAGAAGCAGAAAGCCTTTATAATGGTGTTCGTACTTTAGGAAGACACCAACATAGCTGGGTGCCAGACTTGCTTTTGTTTTATTTCATTTTTATTCTCTCTCCCGGAGAAGGTTATTTCCTTGCTCTGAGGATCCTAGGAAATTTCAAGTCAGCAAGTTGCCAGTAATTAAAAAGTCAAATTAATAAGACCAGTTGCATGGTTGAGACACAAGCCAATGGGACTTAAATTATTATAGACATATGTTCCTAGAAGAGGAAGAGCCATCCCATAAGCCTATCCTTTATCGTAATTCTAAGACTTTTTGGTCCAGACAAGAGTGAAATTTCTCCAATTGGCCTGGGTTGAGCTTGTGGAAAATCTGACCATTTTATTCAGTGCCTCTCTCAATTTAAGGGTGGAGTAAGATCTAATCATCAGCTAAAATACAGAAACTCCTCACTTAACCATAGTGCTTTAGTTTCCTCCTTATTAGCAGAACATGTGAAGTCTCTTTAGAGTTGTTCCCTTTCTGTATCTGTGCTAAATGACTGTGCATGTATGACAAAGAAACATAGTTAATGAAATCATTTAAACATTACTCAGCACCCACTATGTGACAGATACTGCAAGTCACTGGAGACACAAAGAAGAATAAAACATAATTATCCCAGGCCTCAAGCAGTCATGGTCTAGTGGGGGGAGACAGATCTGCAAACATCTAATTACAATATAATGACATAATGCAGTAAATGCTGTAATAAGGAGCACACAGGGAGCTGTAGGAGCATAGTGGAGGGATGAACTCATTCCACAGGGTTTCCAGGAAAAGGGAGACTGGGACCATGTGACAAAGATAATGATGTATTTATCAGCTGAGCCAGAGTTCTTCAAGTAGAGAAGTAGAAAGGCATTCCCAAAAGAGAATGTAGCAAAGAGCAAGGCTGGTTGAATGTTTGAAAATATGTTTAGGAAACAATTGATTTGGAAAGTTTGCCGTCAAGGGACCTCACTCAACAGGGGAAACTTTGGAGAATAAAAATAATCCCCTTTCTATTGGCATACAGAGGAAACAGATGAAATAAACATTAGAGTTGCTTTGAAAAGGAAAAGAAGTAGAGATGGTTCAAAGAAGCAACAGACAGTGTGATGGGGAGGGGGAGGGTAAGATAAGGTAAAGCCAGTCCCAGATGGATGCCCTCATGTTTCTGTATGGTTTCTAAGTCCATACCTTTATCTGGTGCACTCTCTTCCATTTTTACACACGTCCCCCTAGCCACCTGGTCTCTGAAGCAGCACTGAACACCTTAAGCGACAGGGCTCAAAGATGAATCCAGATTCGTCCAGATTAGGTATGGTGCTATCTAAATCTCAAGAGAGACACAGACTAAAGGTCCCCTCAAAGAACAAAAATCAAAGTGAGACAAATATTTTCTCAGCCAAATTTGGGATCTTGAGGAGACAGACTCTCTGGAGAACTGAGGCTTGCAGAGGACAAAGCAGAGGCTAGTGACCTAAAAGACCAGAAACGTTCAGTCAGAAACTAGTGATATGGATTAATTTCCAGGATATACTTTTAAGTGAAAAAACCACATGTAATCCTAGGATGTTATGTTATGTGTATAACATAGTATTAAAAAGTACACACGTAATGCCAGGCATGGTGGCTCATGCCTGCACTTTGGGAGGCCAAGGTGGGTGGATTTCTTGAGCCTAGGAGTTTGAGACCAGCCTGGACAACATGGTGAAACCCTGTCTCTACAAAAAATACAAAAGTTATCAGGTTGTGATGGCATAAGGGTATGGTCCCAGCTACTGAGGAAGCTGAGGTGGGAGGATCAACTGAGCCCAGGAAGTCGAGGCAGCAGTGAGTCACGATTACGCCACTGCACTCCAGCCTGGGAAAAAGAATGAGAAAAAAAAAAGAAAAGGAAGGAAGGAAGGGAGGAAGGAAGGAGAGAGAAAGAAAGAAGGGAAGAAAATATACATGTATCTTCTTATTTGTGCAAATAGAAACATAGTAAGAATAAACCCAAACTAATGAGACTGGTTACCTAAGGGAGGTAGGTAGGGACTCCATAGAAAAAATGGGAGAGCAGAAACAAAGAAGGGCTGAAGGGAGGTGACATTTCTCTGATTATACCTTTATATATATACATATGCTTTGACTTTTAGAATCATGATCATGTTAGTCATACTGAATAAATAGCCAAAATGAATTAGGAAGTAGAGAACATCCAAAATGAAATACGGATGTTTGTTTTTGTCTTTAGCCTTACAAAAACACTGTTTTTCAAATTTGTTTTTCAAAACAAATTTGGAAAACAGTGTTTTCACTACGTTTTGTAAGGCTAAAGGCAAAAAAACAAAAAAACAAAAAACTGTTCACAAATACTGTTAGTTACTGAATCTGTTTTTCACTGGAGTATGAGTTAGCAATTCAATAACTACTTTGTGTATATTCTAGAACTGCTCAAATAAATAAATATATTGGGGGTAATGAGAGTCTGGTTCCTTACTGTTGGAGACAGAGATAGGACAGGCTAGAATGAACCCTGAGGTGGTGGTTTGGAATCTGAGGTATCAGTGTGAACTTGTGTTTTTGATATAGTTAGAGATAGCTAGAGATAGAAAAAGATGTAGATGGATGTATGTGAAACTTATGTATGTGTATACATGCATATATTTCTCATCTGTTTTCTCTGTGAGCACCCGGAAACAAGAACACCTTGGCAATGAGCCCACCCAGCACTCAGATCTCATTTTCATTTTAAAACAATTCTCTAATAAAAGGAACCAGTGCGCCTTGGCTGATTCCAGAGTTGATGAGAAAAAAATACAAGGGAGCCTGAAATGTCTTGTGATGCTGGAAAGTAAGGACATGGTTTTAAAAAAAAAAAATGACAAGGGATAGGAAATGGGCACCAGAGTCCATTTAAAGGAACTCCCCATAGTCAAAGCTGGGAAAAGCAACAAAATAAATGAGACTAAGATTATAACCTACTGATTACCGTAGTATTCATGAGTCCACACTGATAGAAATACATAATATTTTCATGTGGACCTTTCTTTTCTACAATATCTTCAGCTATAATAATGGAACTAGTAATATTTATCTTCCGATACTGTTGTGAGGATTCATTGAGGGAGAGGGTTTGAAAGAACTATTCAAAACACATGAAAAATGCCTAGAAATGTTAATTGACTTCCCTGCCTTGTTCTCTTTGTGCACATTTTCCCGGAAAACCAGACTATCACAATTTTGAAGCTGAATCCCTGGTAGTTTTGATTTAGTTTTAGAAATATGGTGTTAGTCATGTTTTAGCAGCCTCCTTCAAAATGAAACATTCTACCCATTGACTTGTCAGTGGTATTTAACCTAGAATAGTCATTAGGAATTCGTCATCATTTCCCTATGCATTCTGCCTTCAGCTTCTCCCCTCCAGGTAAATTGTGGGAGTGATGCTCAGAATTAAACTGTCAGGATGCTGTGATTCCACTGCATGCTCCGGACAGCTGGCCGTTAGGGAGCACTGCAGGCTTGGAAGAGGTGACTTGTCTCCCTGCGTACGACCCTCTGGGTAGAGCAGCTGTCATCTGAATACGGATGCTGATCTCCAATAGAAGTTCCAGTTTGGTTACAGAGGTCATTTCAGCATTTTTCCTTTTTTTTGTCTCAGTTTCTGAGTGCTCCATTTTTTGGGATTGTTTAAAAGAGCTTCAATGGACCTATTTTCCTACTTATTTTCTATGGGTATTGTCTTCCCTTTCAGGTAATATGATCCTTGAAGGCAGAAAACGTTTCCACTTTTCTTTGCTAATCCCTCAGCATCCAATTTAATAATCTGCACACCAGACTTGATGCTATCAATCCAGTTATGGGTGCAAACTAATCTTAGGAAGCAGATATAAATCCAATCCTCCTTCTGTGAGAGAGAGATAATAATACCTGCTTCTTACCTATCATACAAAGATGTATGTTCGCATCATTTTTTTAAAAGTTAGAAAAACATACTATGATTTGTGTGTAAGTGCTTTAGACTCTTTGGCATAAAGACAGTTAATTTATTGATAATACTATGATGTTACTTATTCAATGAATATTTATCAAGCATTCATGGTAGCCCTGGCACTGCGTTAAACAGTGAGGATAAATAAAACCCAGGGCAAATAAAAGACTACTGCATCTGTCCTCAGTGAGTTTATAGTCAAATAATATGTGACAGGTACATAAATATGTTCAGAAAGGTGCCATAGTATATGCGCCATGACAATCATCTGTACAAGGCATATTGAGGCACAAGGAAGGCCAAGACATTCTGCTGAAATTATTGAGAAGGACTTCACAGAGAAGCTATCAATTTGAGCTAAGTTGGAAAGACAACCTAGCAACAGCACGAAGAACAGATAAAAAGGAGAACTGGCTGTAAGCAAGGAAACCAATTACGAGACAATTGCAAGAGTCCAGACTGGAGACAATGAGTCCTGCGGCAGCGACAATGGCAGCAGCCAGCACTCTGCAGACCTGTGTGAGGAGCTGCATGAATATCTATTGAATATGTGAGGAATTTCCAAGGAAACTGATACAGACAATAAATGTTGAAGGAGTAGGTATGGTGGGAATTAATCATACAGTCACCGAATAAATGTACGTTGTGTCTCTACTAAAGATCAAACACTGTTCTAGGTGATGAAAATATAGTTAGTAAGATAGACCTTGGTTTCAAGGGATGAAAAATACACAAATAAACAAAATAAGTCAGGTGTGTGTAGGTGCTATGAAGTAAAATGAAGCGGGATAGGAAGACAAGAGAACAGTAGGGGAATATGTTGCTATTTTTATGTGGGGTGGTCAGGAAAGATCTCGATTACAGATATTTCTATCAGTAGACAGACAAACCAAGAAAGATGGGGAGCTGTGTATTGGAGGAAGAAAGATCCAGGCAGAAGCAGGAAGGCTAGCACTTCTGGCACAGAGGAAGCAGGAAGAAGAGAGGCAGAAGGTGAAAGCAGAGAAGAAGAATACAATGTGATAATGTGAGATGTCTGTCCAGGATCACAGGTTGTCCTGCAAGTCCTGTGTGCTAACACTAAGGGAAGTTCTGAGAGCTTCTGCTGGCAGCTCCATGGATGGCGGAGGTGGTGTCTTTGGGTGTACTCAGGGCTCCAGCCTTTGAGGAAAAGCAATACTCTAGAGTGGCTTCATGCTTCCTTGTTGAATTCCTAGTGCCATTCAACCAGACAAATAGTAGAGGTAAAGCCAGCCGCAGTGGTGGTGAATGAGCTATGTAACGAGTGTGTTAGGACATGTTGAAGTTGAGGTATCTATGAGTGGCCAAGAGGGGCTGTCTAGTAGGTGATCTGTATAAAAATCTATATCCTAGGAGAAACTTTCGAGCTGGAAATAAGTGTCACGTGCTTGTTTTTGATAGTTCTCTCATGGGGTTGATGTGGTCACTGAAGGAGGGGTGAGGGAAGCAAAGGATGATGCTAGCACCTGATGATTACCAACATTTTAAGAAACGGCAGAAATAATGAGATTGCAAGTAAGATGAGAAAGAATGTTTGGAGGTAGAAGAAGGAATAATACAAATGTGATATCACAGAAGTCAAAAAGAAGAGATTTCTCAGGAAGACAGGAATGGCAGGTGCGGTGGCTCATGCCTGCAGTCCCTGCAGTTTGGGAGGCCACGGCAGGCGGATCACTTGAAGTCAGGAATTCAAGACCAGCCAGGCCAATGTGGTGAAACCCCATCTCTAATAAAAAATACAAAAACTAGCTGGGCATGGTGGTGTATACACCTGTAATCCCACCCTCTTGGGAGGCTGAGGCAAGAGAATTGCTTGCACCCAAGAGGCGGAGGTTGCAGTGGACCGAGATCATGCCATTGCACTCCAGCCTAGGTGACAGAGCACGACCCTGTCTCCCCCACACACAAAAGAGACGGGAATAATGAACATTGTGTAGTGAGGAAATGCCAAATGGGAGGTAAAAACATAAAGACACTGAGCACAGGTTACTTTTTCAAGGAACTTTGGTATAAAGGAAAGTGAGGGGATGTTAGCAGAAGAGTCAAGGGAATTGAAATGAGGCAGTTCTTGCTTTTGCTTTTGTTTCAGAGGTTGTTGGAACTTCAGCAAGTTTGAAGGCTTTGGGAAATGAATGCCTATACAGAACCAGAAGCTGAAAATTCAGGGGAGAAAAGAAACAGCTAATTGGGCAAACTCACAGGAGACAAAAGAAAATGGGAATAAAGGCATTCCACTTGGAAGCCTGATTCACTAGTGGGAACAGTACCCTTATCCTAAAGTCTAATCCTGTCTTTGTTTCAGATTTTGATATTCTATGAATCATGGATTTTTTGTATTAATTTTAATTTTTAAAATAGATTGCATTAAAATACTATTTATCACAGTTTTTTGGTCCTCTGAAATTTTACAACAGAACCCTTACACACACACACACACACACACACACACACACACACACTTATACCCCTTACTCACCGATGAAAATGTTATTAGGATTTGTTATTCAGCAATAAGGTTAATCCTGGGACAAACATTAAGGACCA
The DNA here is from genome assembly GCF_009761245.1 of Sapajus apella. Classification (NCBI taxonomy): domain Eukaryota; kingdom Metazoa; phylum Chordata; class Mammalia; order Primates; family Cebidae; genus Sapajus; species Sapajus apella. Next base: position 7,590,234 of record NW_022436949.1, on the reverse strand, counting down.
GGATATAGAACATAAGGTGGAGGTGAAGAGTCTCTGGGGCTCAGTATTTCACAGGGAGTAGAAATACTGCGACTTCCCTGGGCAAGGAAATGAAACAGAAGGCACCACACAAGGGATGCCCCTCTGCAGATGGGCCTGGCTTTGAATGTGAGCACATTGACAATAGCCATTAGGTGTTCACTAAATCATTCTTCAGTGACTTGATCCCAGGATCTTCAGTAAAGTTTTCTATCGGGACAAACTACTGCCCAACAAATATATAACAACTAACGAACTCATATTATTACCAAATTATGAACCCATGCAGTCAATTCCTTATTTTAGTACATTCCTTTCACAAAGCACAATTTATGTCCCTCCCCTTGTGGTAGCTTTTTCTCCATCTCTGATTGATATATTCATGCAATAGATTTATGAGTTTCATATATTTACTACTTTTCTAACAGCATAAAATGCTACCCACAAAGCTGATTGGCATCATTTTCATTTCTTGTTGAAACCCAATTTAATTCTTTATTGCTGCTGATTTGCAATTTTCACTGGTGATAAAGAGAGAATGAAGGAATTCAGTTGTGAGTATCAAGGCTCACAACATTATAAAAAGAGCTAGTTGATGGCAAAATGTCTCACTAGCCAGTCATGTAAGCATAAGTAATTGTTTTGTCAAGTATTGGCAAAGAAATTGACATGTATTCATACGCTCAGTGTCAATGGTGTGATGGTAAACATTTAACAATGAGTCCTCTTGAAATAAAAGCCCTAATGTTTTGTGTTTGCCATTTTCCATGGTGTAAATGCTTATAGTTGATTTCAGGCTACCAACCTGACATCACTGAATGTGGAGTGGGAAAGAGTTGCACACTATTATATGACATTTCTACCATATAGATAAAATGAACATATGTAATGAGTATAGATTGTTGTAAAATGTAGTAAAATCACTAAGATTTGATGAGTTCAGATTATTTGTTACATTTTTTAAAAGAAATTTATCTAATTCTGAGGTTATACAATTTAATTTTTAATAATAGCATGTATTAGTTTGGTGTAAAAGTAATTGCATTTTTTGCCGTACTTTTGATTACTTTTGCACCAACCTAATAAAATAAAAGTCCTGAAAATATAACAGTCAGCTCTAATGAGCCTGTATTGTCCAGCTTCAGCATAGCACTGTTTCTTCTAACTTTAATGAAGGGAGCTGGTTATGAGGACACAGGCAGGAATCATATAACTTCTTATTTACTGTAATAGCAGCAGCTCTCAGAGATAGTGGCTGCCTGCTTTGAAGGAACAACAGAGAAACTGAAAACTCAGGCAAAGAAGCTTTTCAATGCAAAGGTACAACATTGAAATATGTAATCATGATTGTCACATATTATGAACAATTCATAATCCTTTGACACATCTAGCTTTGTGATATACAGGTAGGGCCTTACTTTTGAATCTGCCCAACTCTGCTACTTTGCCAGGTGGATTTGTTTAAGATATTAAAATGTTTTTCCCTTGTAGATTTATAAAAACCAAGGATCTCACTCTAGAACTGGAAAATGGGGGCTCATCTCAAAGATGGTTAGTCTTCTCAAATATAATCCAGGGGATTGTTGTTTGTAAATAGTGCCTCTGAGATCAGAGTTCCTTTTAGCAAAATAAGGTTTGGCATGTTTGTGTTGGAAGAAGAATTCTTTTCTCTCCAGTCTTATGTTGAAGTCAGAGTAACTTAGGAGTATATCTTCGTGATGCAGGGTTTTGTTTGCTACTTTGCCAGTTGGGGCCTTCCATGGCCAGCGATGCCCCCAATTTGGCCTCACTTGGCCCCAGGCCTGCTGCAGGAGGCACCACACCCACTCAGCCCACCAGGTCACACCTGGCTTGTGTACTAGCTCAGCCCACAGCTGGGCTGGGTGTGCCCCAGCCTGCCTGTTTTATAGCTCGTACCGTCATTTTGTGGTTCCTGAGCTCTTATCTCACGTCCAAGAAGAATAAGGCTACACTGACAATCAAAGGGTAAGGAGGGCGAAGAAAAATTTTATTGAGCAATTGAACAGCTCTCAATGGACACAGGAGGCAAGGATGGTCCCCCACCCAAAGTTGGGTGGTCTTTCTCTCTCTCACTGTGTCTCTCAGTGTGGGGCTTTTATGGGGTCACAATGGGGGAGAATGTGCTGATTGCCTTGTAAGTATGCAAAAGAGGCTAAAACATAGGCATCACAAAAGGCGGGCATGACAGTGTAAAAAAGCCAATTAGGAAAGGGTAGGTATATGTTAAATAGGTGAAGGGTGGAGATCAATCAGAGGAGACTGCGCCAAACTGGAAGAGACGTTCTCAATCCAATCCGTGGATTTATCTGAGACATGTGGCTTGGTTTTCAGGCTGTAAACTATTTTTGGTTCCAAGGTGGGGTTTCACCAGTGACCTGCCCCTATCTACCTAGGCATTTGTCTGCCTTCTGCCACTATCATTTGTACTGTCTCCACTGTTTTTCATATTCTGAACACACATTCCCAGTGTTTGGATCAGTTACCCAGTTTGAAAGTCCTGGGCTTAGGACATGTACAACTTTGAATTATTGGGAGGATATCCATTCCAGAGAGAGGAAAGAGAGCCAACTGCTAATGTGCTGCTTCAGAGCCCCAGCCCTTCCCACCTGCAGAAGATAGGGAATGCAGACTGGGAAATTCAGTCTTGAACCTAGAGCCATTTGTATTTCTGGCCACAAAGCTTAATCCTGGAATTCAACTTTTTCATGAATACAGTTACCATATATTATTTTCTACTCATGTGTTATTTAACAAATTTCTATTCTTTGAGCAAATTACATTTTTAATATTCCTGTATTCTAGCTAGGAAACCTGTCAGTGAAAGTATTTTTGGTATAGGACAATGATTTTCCTGACAGGAGATAGTTCCTGAGCAGTTCCATTATGCTGTTGGGCTCTGAGTCAGATTTTATTTGATAAGAGATTCCTCAGCTCAAACCCAAGTTTGAAAACCACTGGTAAAAAAGGGACTGTACCTGTGCTATATGACAAAAGTAAGAAAGAATTAATCTGGAAGCATTTGAAAGTCACTGTTGGAATTTAGACTATGATACAAGTCAGTTTAAAGCTAAAAAAGATATGAAAACAGGCCCTCAATATTAAATTGAAGACTGCGATCCTGATATCATTCTTACTCAAGAACTATTGATTTTTTTAAAAAATCAAGCTGTTTAAAAATGTTGTGCTAAGGATGAAACCATATTCAATGACAAATGAACGGCATAAACTGTCTTCACAGGGCCTTATCAAAGCCTTTCACATGGTGCTTGGATGGTTTGTTTTGATGGGCAGAATCCGAGTCGTGTACCCTTATCTAGCTTCATTATTATGGATATGAACTTGGTTCCCAGAGACTCTCACTAGTTCCACAAAAGGAGATTTTAAAAAATGCAGCCTGATAAATTCTCCATTCAATGAGGGATGGAGAATGTTTTATTCTACTGTACTGCAGCTTAAAGACACCTGACCTGAGTTTCTGCAGGAAGTTGTATTTATAGGGAGAATATTTAGGTTACAATCTTCAATATTAATCTCCCTTCACTTTCACTTTCTCCAAACCAAGTTTAAGTATCCCACCTCATCCACCCCTCTCCCACCCACCCTCTTCACTTAATAATCCAGGAGAACTCAGAATGAGAGACCATGATTGGAATAGAAGGGATTGAGAACTTTGCTAAACATCTGGAAAAGCATTTTGGAGGAATATCAATTCACTTCATCACTACAGTAGCTCAGTGTAACTCTCTTAAGAAAAAAAAAAAAGACTAATCTTAGATCAGAAGCCTCACACTGCTAGATTGGCTATGACAGTTTCTCTCTAGTTTATGAAGTTGTTTTTTTTCTGTTTTTGCCATAACTTAAAAGTAGAAAAAGATTTAATGTGTAGCTCAGTAAAAGAAGAAGTCTGCCATTAGGGTCAGCAACATCAAATTCTGAATTTACTAGAAAAGATATTTACTACAGACTGTCATTATGATAAGAGTACCTGATCTATGACTGTATAAGTACCACACACTGATTATGCCACTGAACCTCAATGCCTGATCTACCTCTTATGACAACTCTGAGGAAGGAAACATTATCCCTACTTCGTTGTTAAGAAAATTGAGGCTTAGAGGCTTTAGATGACTTACCAAAAGTCATGCACCTAGACAATGGTAGAAAAAGAATACAAATCCAAGTAGCCAGATCCCAGGGTCTGAGCGCTTAACTGCATCCTCTACTACCGTGGAGTCAAGGGTGGGGAACTGTGATTGTAACACATGGCAGTGTGACGTGATGCATCAAGTCAACAGAAGATGGAGGGCAATTGGTTTCTTTCTTTTTTTTTAGCTACAGGCATCCGCCACCATGCCCAACTAATTTATGGTTTTTTTTTTTTTTTTTTTTTTTTTTTACATATTTAGGTTCTGGGGTACATGTGCAGAACATGCAGGATTGTTGCATAGGTACATACATGCTAATGTAGTTTGCTGCCTCCATCCCCCCGTCACCTATATCTAGCATTTCTTACCATGTTATCCCTCCCCAACCTCCCTACCCCCTGCTGTCCTTCCCCTATTCCCCTGCAACAGACCCCAGTGTGTGCTCCCCTCCCTGTGTCCTTGTGTTCTAATTGTTCAATACCTGCCTATGAGTGAGAACATGTGGTATTTGATTTTCTGTTCTTGTGTCAGTTTGCTAAGAATGATGGTTTCCAGATTCATCTATGTCCCTGCAAAGGACATGAACTCATCATTTTTTATGGCTGCGTAGTATTCCATGGTGTATATGTGCCACATTTTCCTTGTTTGGTCTATCATCAATGGGCATTTGGGTTGGTTCCAGGTCTTTGCTATTGTAAGCAGTGCCGCAATGAACATACGTGTACATGTGTCTTTGTAATAGAACGATTTATAATCCTTTGGATATATACCCAGTAATGAGATTGCTGGGTCAAATGGAATTTCTATGTCTAGGTCCTTGAGGAATTGCCACACTGTCTTCCACAAAGTTTGAACTAATTTTCACTCCCACCAACAGTGTAAAAGTGTTCCTATTTCTCTACATCCTCTCCAGCATCGTCCTCTCCAGGTTTTTTAATGATCGCCATTTTAACTGGTATGAAATGGTATCTCAATGTGGTTTTGATTTGCATTTCTCTAATGACCAGTGATGATGAGCATTTTTTTCATGTGTTTGTTGGCCTCATATATATCTTCTTTTGAAAAGTGTCTGTTCATGTCCTTCGCCCACTTTTGAATGGGTTTGTTTGTTTTTTTCTTGTAAATCTGTTTTAGTTCTTTGTAGATTCTGGATATTAGCCCTATGTCAGATGGGTAGATTGCAAAAATTTTTTCCCATTCTGTTGGTTGCTGGTTCCCTCTAATGATTGTTTCTTTTGCTGTACAGAAGCTCTGGAGTTTAATTAGATCCCATTTGTCTATTTTGGCTTTTGTTGCCATTGCCTTTGATGTTTTAGTCATGAAGTCCTTGCCTATGCCTATGTCCTGAATGGCTTTGCCCAGGATTTCCTCTAGTGTTTTTAAGGTGTTAGGTCTTATGTTTAAGTCTTGAATCCATCTGGAGTTAATTTTAGTGTAAGGTGTCAGGAAGGGGTCCAGCTTCTGCTTTCTGCACATGGCTAGCCAGTTTTCCCAACACCATTTATTAAACAGGGAATCCTTTCCCCATTGCTTGTTATTGTCAGGTTTGTCAAAGATCAGATGGTTGTAGATGTGTGGCATTGCCTCCAAAGCCTCTGTTCTGTTCCATTGGTCTATATCTCTGTTTTGGTACCAGTACCATGCTGTTTTGATTACTGTAGACTTGTAGTATAGTTTGAGGTCAGATAGCATGATGCCTCCAACTTTGTAATTTTTGCTTAGGATTGTCTTGGCTATGTGGGCTCTCTTTTCATTCCATATGAAGTTTAAGGTGGTTTTTTCCAGTTCTGTGAAGAGGATCATAGATAACTTGATGGGGATAGCGTTGTATCTATAAATTACTTTGGGCAGTATGGCCATTTTCACAATGTTCTTTCTAACCATGAGCATGGAATGTTTTTCCATCTGTTTGTGTCCTCTCTTATTTCCTTGAGCAGTGGTTTGTAGTTCTCCTTGAAGAGGTCCTTTATTTACATCCTTTGTTAGCTGTATTCCTAAGTATTTTATTCTCTTTATAGCAATTGTGAATGGGAGTTCTCTCTTGATTTGTCTCTCTGTTAGTCTGTTATTGGTATATAGGAATGCGTGTGATTTCTGCACATTGATTTTGTATCCTGAGACTTTGCTGAAGTTGCTTATCAGTTTCGGGAGATTTTGGGCTGACATGATGGGGTCTTCTAAATATACAATCATGTCGTTTGCAAATAAAGACAATTTGACCTCCCCCTTTCCTAATTGAGTACCTTTTTTTCATTTTCTTGTCTGATTGCTCCGGATAGAACTTCCAATACTACATTGAATAGGAGTGGCGAGAGAGGGCATCCTTGTCCAGTGCCAGATGTCAAAGGGAATGCTTCCAGTTTTTGCCCATTCAGTATGACGTTGGCTGTGGGTTTGTCATAAATAGCTTTTATTATTTTGAGATATGTTCCATCGACACCTAGTTTATGCAGAGTTTTTAGCATAAAAGCTGTTGAATTTTGTTAAAGGCCTTCTCTGTATCTATTGAGATAATCATGTGGTTTTTGTTTTTGGTTCTGTTTATGTGGTGAATTATGTTTCTAGACTTGCAAATGTTGAAACAGCCTTGCATCTCTGGGATGAAGCCTACTTGGCCGTGATGGATAAGCTTTTTGATGTGCTTTTGCAATTGATTTGCCAGTATTTTATTGAAGATTTTTGCATCTATGTTCATCATGGATATTGGCCTGAAGTTTTCTTTTTTTGTTGAGTCTCTGCCGAGTTTTGGTATGAGGATGATGTTGGTTTCATAAATGATTTGGGAAGGATTCCCTCTTTTTGGATTGTGTAGAATAGTTTCAGAAGGAGTGGTACCAGCTCCTCTTCGTATGTCTGGTAGAATTCGGCTGTAAACCCATCTGGACCTGGGCTTTTTTTGGTTGGTAGGCTATTAATTGCTGCCTTAACTTCAGCCCTTGTTATTGGTCTATTCAGAGTTTTGACTTCTTCCTGGTTTAGGGTTGGGAGGCTGCAAGTGTCCAGGAATTTATCCGTTTCTTCCAGGTTTACTGTTATATGTGCACAGAGTTGTCTGCAGTAATCTCCGATGGTAGTTTATATATCTGTGGAATTGGTGGTGACATCCTCTTTATCGTTTTTTATTGCATCTATTTGATTATTCTCTTTTCTTTTTTATTAATCTGACTAGTGGTCTGTCTATTTTGTTGATCTTTTCAAAAAACTAGCTCCTGGATTTATTGATTTTTTGAGGGGTTTTCTTTCTCTGTCTCCTTCAGTTCTGCTCTGATCTTAGTTATTTCTTGTCTTCTGCTAGCTTTTGAGGTTTTTTGATCTTGCTCCTCTAGCTCTTTCAATTTTGATGATAGGGTGTCAATTTTAGATCTTTCCTTGCTTTTCATTTGGGCATTTATTGCTATAAATTTTCCTCTAGACACTGCTTTAAATGTGTCCCATAGATTCTGGTACATTGTGTCTTCATTCTTGTTGGTTTTGAAGAAGATCTTTATTTCTGCCTTCATTTCATTGTTTATCCAGTCAACATTCAAGAGTCAGTTGTTCAGTTTCCATGAAGTTTTGCAGTTCTGATTTAGTTTCTTAATCCTGAGTTCTAACTTGATTGCACTGTGGTCTGAGAGACTGTCATGATTTCTGTTCTTTTGCATTTGCTGAGGAGTGAGTTACTTCCAATTTTGTGGTCAATTTTAGAGTAGGTGCGATGTGGTGCTGAGAAGAATGTATATTCTATGGATTTGGGGTGGAGAGTTCTGTAGATGTGTATTAGGTTTGCTTGGTCCAGATCTGAGTTCAAGTCCTGGATATCCTTGTTAATTTTCTGTCTCATTGATCTGTCTAATATCAACAATGGAGTGTTAAAGTCTCCCACTATTATTGTGTGGGAGTCTAAGTCTCTTTGTAGGTTGTTAAGAACTTGCTTTATGTATCTGGGTACTCCTGTATTGGGTGCATATATATTTAGGATCGTTAGCTCTTCTTGTTGCATTGATCCTTTTACCATTTTGTAATGCCCTTCTTTGTCTCTTTTACTCTTTGTTGGTTTAAAGCCTATTTTATCAGAGACTAGGATTGCAACTCCTGCTTTTTCTTGCTCTCCATTTGCTTGGTAAATCTTCCTCCATCCCTTTATTTTGAGCCTATTTGTGTCCTTGCACATGAGATGGGTTTCCTGGATACAGCACACCAATGGGTTTTGGCTTTTTATCCAATTTGCCAGTCTACGTCTTTTGATTGGCGCATTTAGCCCATTTACATTTAAGGTTAATATTGTTATGTGTGAATTTGATCCTGCCATTTTGATGCTAGCTGGTTGTTTTGCCCATTAGTTGATGCAGTTTCTTCATTGTGTCAATGGTCTTCACCATTTGGTACGTTTTTGGAGTGGCTGGTACTGGTTGTTCCTTCCCTTCTTTAGTACTTCTTTCAGGAGCTCTTGTAAGGCAGGCCTGGTGGTGATGAAATCTCTGAGCAATTGCTTGTCTGTAAACGTTTTTATTTCTCCTTTGCTTATGAAGCTTAGTTTGGCTGGATATGAGATTCTAGGTTGAACATTCTTTTCTTTAAGGATGTTGAGTATTGGCCCCCACTCTCTTGTGGCTTGTCGAGTTTCTGCCAAGAGATCCACTGTGAGTCTGATGGGCTTTCCTTTGTGGGTAACCCGACCTTTCTCTCTGGCTGCCCTTAGCATTTTTTCCTTCTTTTCAACCTTGGTGAATCTCACAATTATGTGCCTTTGGGTTGCTCTTCTTGAGAACTATCTTTGTGGTGTTCTCTGTATTTCCTGGACTTGAATGTTGGCCTGCCTTGCTAGGTTGGGGAAGTTCTCCTGGATTATATCCTGAAGTGTTTTCCAGCTTGGATTTATTCTCCCCATCACATTCAGGTACACCTTTCAAATGTAGATTCGGTCTTTTCACATAAACCCATATTTCTTGGAGGCTTTATTCATTTCTTTTCACTCTTTTTTCTCTAATTTTGCCTTCTCATTTTATTTTATTGAGTTGGTCTTCAATCTCTGATATCCTTTGTTCTGCTTGGTCAATTTAGCTGTTGAAATTTGTATATGCTTCACGAAGCTCTTGTGTTTTTCAGCTCCATCAAGTCATTTATATTCTTCTCTAAGCCGTTTATTCTTGTTAGCATTTGATCAAACCTTTTTTCAAGGTTAATAGTTTCTTTATATTGGGTTAGAATATGTTCTTTTAGCTTAGAAAAGTTTCTTATTACCCACCTTCTGAAGCCTGTTTCTGCCAATTCATCTGACTCATTCTCCATCCAGTTTTTTCCCTTGCTTGTGAGGAGTTGTGATCCCTTAGAGGAGGAGAAGCCTTCTGGGTTTGGGTCTTTTCATCCTTTTTGCACTGGTTTCTTCCTATCTTTGTGGATGTATCTACCTGTTGTCTTTGTAGTTGGTGACTTTTGGGTGGGGTCTCTGTGTGGATGTCCTTTTTGTTGATGTTGAAGTTATCTCTTTCTGGTTTTTCAGTTTTCCTTCTAACAGTCAGGCCCCTCTGCTGTAGGACTTCTGAGGTCCACTCCAGGCCCTGCTTGCCTGTGGGTCATGTGCACTGGTTGCAGAACAATAAGGATTGCTGCCAGTTTCTTATGTTATCTTTGTCCCAGAGGATACCTGCCAGACGTCGGCCTGAGCTCTGCTTTATGAGGTCTTTCTTTAGATATATGGGAATTGGGGAGCTGCTTGAGGAGACAGTCTGTCCCTTATAGAAGGTCAAGTGCTTATCTGTGAGTTCCATTGTTCTGTTCAGAGCTGCTGGGCAGGTACGTTTAAGTCTGCTGCAGCAAAACTCATAAACGCCTTTTTTCCCCAGGTACTCTGTCCTGGGAAGGTGGGACTTTATTTATAAGTTCCTGAGGTGCTACTGCCTTTTTTGAGGGATGCCCTGCCCAGAAAGGAGGTAGCCTTGTCACAGTCTGCCAGCAGAGGTGTTGCTGAGCTGTCGTGGGCTCTGCCTAGCTGCTGTGTCAACTTCCCTGTGGTTTTGTTTACAGAGGTACAGTTAGAATTGCCTCAGTAATGGCAGACTGCCCTGGTAATGGTGGATTTTCTTAGTAATGGCAGATTGCCTTGGTAATAGCGGACTGCCTTGGTAATAGTGAACTGCCTTGGTAATGGCAGACTGCCTTGGTAGTGGTGGACTGCCTCAGTACTGGCGGATACCATTCCCCCTACAAAGCTGGACCATCCTGGGTTCAGCTGTGCTTGCTGTGAAATTCTCAGTCCAGAGCATTTCAGATTGCTGGTCTTTGTGAGGGTAGGACCCACCAAGCCAGATCACCTGGCTCCCTGTTTTAGCCCGTCTTTTTTTAGTTGAATGGGTAGCTCTGTCTCCCAGGTGTTCTAGGTGCCAGTTGGAATGGCCGCCCACATTTGTGTGAGTTTTTGTGCAGCGACCCGCTGTGTGGGCTGAAATAGCCATGCTCAAAACTCGAGGTGCTTTTCAGCCCGGGAATCTCCTGATCTGTAGGCAGTAAAAACTTGTTTCATAATGTGGTGATCTCTCACCCTCTGCATTGTTCTTACTGGGAATGGCACTCCAGAGCTGTTCCTAGTCAGCCATCTTGGATCCTTTCTGGGCAATTTGTTTCTTAACATTCATGTATGCACTCGGATTCTTTTTGTTTTCATATATAATGCAAAATTTTCTGCATCTCTAAAATTTCACTGTGTTCCTTATGTGATAATTTGTATAATATCAAATTTGCATGCATCAAGTATTGAGTAACCTGGTGAGCATCTGTACATCACTGATCATTACTGTAACTAAATAGAACAGGAAATGAGAAAGAAAGGTAGGATTAGGTTTTTATTTGGAGGCTTGGAGAGAAAGGATTACCAAGAATAAAGAAGTGGAGATGGGGAAGAAAACCAAAATAAGAAAAGAACAGCAATTGGAGGACAGAAGTTAGCTCTTACTTGATAATAAGAATGAATATGCTAGTCCTGATCACACTTGCTTCTTTCTCTCACTTTCTCTTTCTCTCTCTGTTTTCTTCTATCCCTTCTTCCTTGGTGGTTTTGTTAGTAAACTCTCTCAGATTCTCAGGACCATAAACATGCAGAGGACATCTAGGTAATAGGAGTTATTTGTAAGGATACATTAACAAATTAGGAAGGTAGGTAAGGTAAACACACATACACAATCACACAGACACACAAACACAGAAAAAGATCCAGAAATTAAACAAAACAACCAGGCCTGAGGGTAATAGCCCTTTGCTCACCAAGTCAGACCTCAAGGAGAACTGGGACACTCTTCAGCTGCCACGTGGTCGTGTCTCATTATTTCACCGTCTTCATCCACAGGCTTCCAGTGTTTCTCTCTGTCTTGGCTTCTACTTTTCTTGACACCACAGATTCTCCTGACTCTCTGTTCACCTCATATCTTTTTCTCACTGTAGACTTCTACTGACTCATAGCTTTGTCTTTCTCCTGTGTCTATTACAACTTTACCAAGCCATCTGCGAAAGTTCTGTGTATGAATCCTTTTTATTTTTTTGAGATGGAGTCTTTCTCCTTCACCAGGCTGGAGTGCAGTGGCACAATCTCAGCTCACTGCAACCTCCGTCTCCCAGGTTCAAGCGATTAGTGATTCCCCTGCCTCAGTCTCCTGAGTAGCTGGGACTACCGGCATGTGCCACTATGCCTAACTAATTTTTGTATTTTAGTAGAGACCAGGTTTCACCATGGCCAGCATGGTCTCAGTCTCCTGACCTCATGATCTGCCCGTCTCGGCCTCCCAAAGTGCTGGGATTACAGGCATGAGCCACTGTGGCTGGCTAAATTATTTTACTCAAAGTATATTATCTTGGATGAGATGTTTCTCCCACATATATTCTGGACACCCATTTTGTCCTGTATTGAAGAGCTTTTAAAGCTCTGGCCAGTTCACAAGAAATGCCTTTAACTGTCCCTCTGTTATAGGTAGTTAGGCATGAGCAGAGCAGGAGAGGGCTCTCTCCCCTCTACCAAGAGTGTTGACTGATGGTTTGGCGATTATCACATTGGATCTATAAAGGTGATAAATTGGCAACCAGTGCCAGGGAGAGGCCATTTCCTAATGGTCTGCACCTGCTGCACTATAGTGTTGATTGAATGCAGATGTGAGAAAAATCAACTTCCTGGGCATGCGCATTACGAGACAAAATGGCAGAGTATGACCTTCTGGTGACACTCCATCAGAAAAGGGAAGAAAGCCTCAGATGGCTATGCATGCAATGTCCTAAACACACTACGAGTGTTCACTTCCCAAGGGTAAGGAGGGCACTGTGCATTTGGGCAGCCCACCCAAAGGGAAGAGTCATGGGAAAGGGAAGGGATGGAAGACATCAGAAGTGGGCCCGTCTTTGTAGTCCTGGGATCAAGGTTAAATGCCGCACTTGTCCTTCAAGTTGCCTGCTTGTGTCTCTTCCAGGTGTACTTTCTTTTCTTTCCTATTCTAAAACCTTTTTAAAGAAACTTCCACTCCTGCTCTGAACCTTGCCTTGGTCTGTTTTTCTGCCTTATTCCCCTCAGTGGAATTCTTTCTTCTGAGGAGGCAAGAATTGAGGTTACTGCAGACTCATACAGATTTGCCACCAGTAACTCAGATACGTTCCACTGGTAACACCCCAGGCCACCCCAGCATAAATGTGGATCCAACAGTCATTTTGTACATAATCCCACTCTTCTATCAGCCCCACTTGTCCCAAGATAAGCCAACCAGAATTATTTCCTGGCAATCTGAAATTTAACAAAGAGA
>NW_022436949.1:7527676-7577194 GCF_009761245.1 Sapajus apella | reverse complement strand
ATCTGAAATTTAACAAAGAGATTGAGTCAGTCTCTCCAGGTGGCTAAGCCTTTAGCTTATGTGACTTGTTTGTCCCTGCTCCCAGTACTGTCTTGTTTTGCTGCAACCCACACAACTCAGCTCTTTTGTTAGTTTCCAGTAAAATATCTATCATCCGCAGTATCTTATAATTGTAATAGTCTTTGCTATAAATGGAATGGAGGGGAGAGAGTTCATACAGTCCCTCTCCTCTTTCTCTCCTTCCCAGCTCTGTCTCTCTCCTGGGCCACATTAATTCTCCTTGTTTTGTACATAGCAGTTTACAGCAATCATCTTTTCAGATATGAGCATGCGCTGAGGGCTCACTCACTAAGCCAATCAGCTAATCAAAGAGCTTATTGAAGCATTACTTTCAAAAGTAGATATTCCTAGAGGAATTCTGGTCAATATAATTGTCTTCTCTGGACAGGTCTGTACTTAAAAGCTGTGACCAGTTTTACAACAGCACTTGGTCTGGAGAGCAAATAAGACGGTTTTTTGAAAAAGAAAAGAAGAAGCAGAGAGAAGAGACAGAAAGAACATTTGCTAGGGAGACAATGACTCCAGTTCCCAGTCCCTGTCCGCCCAAAAGTCAGGCTGCATTCTTCCTCTTGTGTTCTGTGAGACAACCCATTACCTAATAATTCCCTTTTTAACTTGGATTAGCTAGGCTATCTACTTTTTCACATCAAAACTATAACTAATCATATATTTTCCCTATCAAAAAAATGTTACTTGGCCAGGGTGGTGGCTCATGCCTATAATCCTAACACTTTGGGGGTTGAGGCAGAAGGACCACTTGAGGCCAGGAGTTCAAGTCCAGCCTGGGCAACATAGTGAGACACCATCTCTATAAAAAATAATAATAAAAAAATTAGCTAAGAGCAGTGGCATATGCCTGTAGTCCGAGCTACTCAGAAGGTTGAGGCAGGAGGATGCCTTGACCTCAGGATTTTAAGGCTAAAGTAAGCTATGATCATGCCTCTGTACTCCAGTGTGGAAGACAGAGTAAGACCCAGTCTCTTAAAAAAAAAGTATTACTTTTTATTATAATACAATTGCCAGTTATCATCTTCTCTGTGCTTTCCACTTGAAAGCTTCTTAAGGGCAAGGACTGTATTTGTCTTGCTCACTATTTTATTCTCAGTAATTAGCATGTTCTCCAGACACTTAATAAATATATTTTGAAAAACTGTAGAGTTATTGACTGCCAACTGTGTACCAAGCACTATTTTATGCACTGTAATTATAAAGATGAATGACATAATCCTTTACCTCCCATTGCTTAGAGCCTAGATTACTCCCAAATCTATCTTGTTCAAGTTTAATTTTTCCTTGTGTTAGTTAAAACTCTTTCATGGGACAGTGTTGGCTGAAGTGACCAAATAGTATAAGGGGCAGGGATAAAACTTGATTAGTGGATAGCTGGAACCAGGGTCAAATGTGGTCAGAACTCTTTCCTCTCTTATCTCTATCCATAGGTTGACTTCACCATCTCAGACTCATTTCCTCCTGAGCATGGAACAAGGAACAGTAGCCGCTGGTAGTTTTCAAGCTAACGTTATACCAGTTTTTTCACTTTCCATGGTTCCAATTTAAAAAATCCGGGGAAGTCTTCCAATTGGCTCAGCTTATGTGAAGTGTTCTTCTTTGGGCCAATTACCATGGAGGGAAGGCACTAGGATTATTTTAATTTAGGTTTCCATTTCTACATCAATCACCAGCAGCAGGATCTGTAGGCAGATGACAGCTTCCAATTTCAGTCACATGGATGGGGCATGGCCAGAACAGGAGTGGATACTCTTCTGTGCAGATAAAATCATCGTTGTGTGTCCACTCCATTCCATTATTCTGACATCCATAAACTCTTCCCCTGACTTTAAGTAACAAATGTTTATAAAATGCCCATTGAACACAAGGCATTGTTCCAGGCTCATAAATTAAGCTTTTAGGTTTTGTATATCAAAATTAATTTTTAAAAGAAAAACAAACATCTTTTTTCTCAATTGCTTTAATAATAATCTAATCTTCTTGTGTTTCTTTTCCAGAGTTACAGCATAGTGAAACTTCAAGCACTAGTTTTTTTTTGGACCATCCCAGTGCACGTGAATCAGGTGATTTTATCTTTTGTTCCTCTCCTTGCTATCCCTAATCTGTCAGGCAGTCCGAAATCTATACCATCAGGCTTGTTTGTTCTACTTCTCTATCCTTTTATCATGGTTCCATTAACTCACATCCAAGGATGTCAAGAGAATAAATAGCTCAATAAAACAAAAGAATATACTTCCAGATTTAAAAAGAAAGAAACATACAAGAAATATATAAATCATACTATATGACTATAACCCAGAAGATTGCATGAAGGATCTTTGTGTTTCCTGTAGAAGGAAAGAAAAATGGAATTTCCATCTTTTGCATCAGAACTTGACATCTGAAGTTATTATTTATCAGGCACCAAGAAAGGAGGGATATGCATCAGAAATAATTTTGCCTGAAATAAGCACAATTCCATGGAGGATGATGACACATTTTCCCTGGTGATCTAATAATTGGGGGTGATTTAAACATGAGTTTAATCTACATTTTGTCTAAGAAATTCTTCATCATGATCATCTCCTCCTAATAAAACATGGTTCCTTGCTACATGGGTTTGCATGACAACTTCTTACCACTTCATGTCACACCTATGTAATGGAGACTCATGTCTCAATGAACGCTTTCCAGATAAACAGAAGGTACTTGTCCAATAGTAATAAACACCTGCCATACAGGTTGCTAAGAGCTCAAATAAAGATAAATTTGTTGGCTTGACCCAAATGTTCACTGGGTCTCAAATTAATCGAATGTTATCTGACATTTGGCACTTTCTGTATCTCAACCAAAAAGACCAGTCTTTCATCATGATCTCAACACTCTTTTTCAAGAAGTAATTGTTATTTTTCTTCCTGGTGTTCACATGCTGCTTTAGTAGGGTATGTCGTGATCTCCAAACGTAGCACCCAAACTCGAACAGAACACAATTCCCAGTCAAATTGAATGCTTGCTGCTTGGAATTAATGTTCGTATAATGCTAAGTCTAAGATCAAAGGAGAATTTATTTTTTTTTTAGGTTATCTACATGACTTGATTTAGAAATTATATCACTATTTAAAAACATTTAGAAATTATGTTAATATTTTAAAATGCACTTTAAAGATCTCTTAATTTACCCTCACAGTTTTATGATTGAGGAAACTTAGACACAAGAAAGCCCTTCTCGAGGTCACACAGATCTTAGTGGCAGAGTGCTAACTTACACTGGAAGATAACTTTGTTTTACCTTAATTGTGAAGAAAGTGAAACTATTTAACTTTAAAATATTTTCTATATATCTTAATATGTTTAGTTATGACAAGCAAAGACTTTTTTTGTGTCAGTGGAAGCTGGCTTCGGAAGCAGCCAGCAAGCTTATCTGCCAGCCTCTATAGATTTAAAAGTTAGTAATTACTTTACCTTTCTAGGAAATAAAGATTCTGTACAGAAAACTCAGAGGGAAAGTCAATGCAGAGAGGGAAAGAAACCACTGAGAAGGTTACCAGCTGTGGATGCAGAAAACAACTGCCCCAATCTCCCCCCTTAGATAAGAACAGACTTACACTATTAATATTATCATTACTATTACTAATATTATTCAGTTTAACCTCCGATATCCTCCCAGAGCAAGCTCTAAAACATGGTTTACAGCAGTTAGGAAACTGTTTTTTATTTCCTGAGCAAACCCTGCCTGCTCTTATCTGGAAGCCTGGAATTTGCAAACAGCAGCTTGCTGACAGCTGAAACTATAAAGAAAGTTTTTCCTCTTCACTCCCGCAGGAACCTAAACTGATCTGTCTGAAACAGGTGAGCTGGGCTTACAGTATAACAGAAGAGACCACTGGAATTTCACTGCATCTGCCTCAAACCCAGGAGTCCAAAGGGCTTTAGGATCACTGTGTGCTTCCTGCAAACCCTCCCAGGAGTGCAAGATTCCTTTGTTTACCATTTTGACCAGCCCGTTATCTCTCTGCTTTGTAGCTCTGCCAACACCCTCCACAGGATTACCACAGCTGATTTTCCCAAACATCTGCCCATTTCATTTACTCAGAAGTGACAGCTCTCTAGCTGACTATATCTGCCCTTCTGTTATAGTCAAATGCTCTTAAATGATTTTTTAAAAAACTTTCTCCTCTTAAAATAGTTTATTTAATCACGCGTTTATTTTATATAACAGTGAAATTTAAACAAAAGGAAATGCACTAACTTTTCTATGTTCTGCAGGAAGCAGATTGCAGAAACCATAAGTCCAGTGACAATGAAAAACAATCAATTTCAGCCTCACGCACATGATGGATGAATTCCCCAGATATAATGTTGAGAAAGAAAAAGGGAGATGCAAAAGAGTACATACTGAGTAATGCCGTATTTGTGAAATTCAAAAGCAGCAAATCTAATCTATGGCGATACAGGTCAGATGCTGGTTGCCTTCAGCAGTGGTGTCAACTGCAAGTGGGCATGAGCAGGCTGCTAGTGACACCAGAAGGTCTCTCTTGATCTGAATACTGGCAAAATGAGTTTATAGTTATATAAATATTCTCCTAGTTGTAGACTTTAGATTTGTATACTTTACCAAATATATATGTATAAATAGTCATGCTTTTATTTTATTTATTTATGTATTTATTTATTTTTTGAGATAGAGTCTCACTCTGTTGCCCAGGCTGGACTGCAGTGGTACGATCTCCACTCACTGCAACCTCTGCCTCCCAGGTTCAGGCAATTCTTCTGGTTCAGCCTCCCAAGTACCTGGGATTACAGGTACCCTTCACCACAGCCGGTTCATTTTTGTATTTTTTAGAAGAGACCGGGTTTCACTGCTGCTCTTAAACTCCTGACCTCAGGTAATCTGCCCACCTCGGATTCCCAAAGTACCAGGATTACAGGTGTGAGCAACTGCGCCTGGCCAATAGTCATGCTTTAATTTAAAAATTATAAGAACATGTTATATCACTACTTAAAAGTATAATAATTATTTTTTTTAAGATCCAGTGTTTTGCTCCAGTCATTGATTCACATAAGAAGCATTCCTTGGGGCTACCATTCCTATCATCACAAATTTCCTTCTAAGTGTTCACCAGTCTACGGTCCTGCCCTTTGTTGATGGAGGGGCTCACCTCTCCCCACCAGCCTGGCTGTTCCACCAGGGGAAATGTCCTGGCAAGCTGCTCCTCAGGAAAGGTAGGCTCCTCACACCTCTTCACTGGAGTCAGCTAGATCTTCCAATGTGGCTATGATCTCCTGATGTTTTCTCCTGGTTAAAATAATCTTTTAGGTATCCAAGGTACCCACACATTTTTCACCCACAAGCATAATTTTTAAAAACACTCTGAAATCATCTTTAAAATATTTTTTATAACATTTTCAATATAACAGCATCATAATGGCAAAGAATCTTGTGGTACTTTCACAATCATCACAAAAATAATATAAAAATACAGGAGAGGGATCCCAATGAGTATAGCAAGCTGACAGGTCCCTTATCTTCCTGGGTTCATGTTCTTTATCAGTCCTTGTCTGTGGGTATAAATAATTTAAAATATATAATATAAAACATTTTTACTTAACAACTGATGATACATTTTTTGAAAAATTAGTTGAATTGATAAAGTGGTAAGAATCTTCATTTTGTACAATACTTGAGGTTTTCAGTTTTTTAGTATTATAAAGAGTAAATCTTCAGGCATATAGCTTTCTTCATAGTTTAGGAACTGAGTGTGGTTAAATTCCCAGGGGCAGGATTACTGGATGGAAAGACTTATACAGCTTACAGAAAGTATAGTCAAATTTGCCTTAGAAAATAATTGTACTGATTTCTAAGCCTTAGAAAATAATTGTACAATTTCTAAGCTGCTAGTAATATGTAATTGCGCCAGTTCACCAGTCTTGACAACATTGAATGATACAACTTACTTAAAGAACAGATTTGTTGAGATATTGTTCAGATATCACCCATATCCATTAGGAGCCACTCCTCATTTTCCTTTCCTCCCAGATTGTGGCAACCTCTATTTATTTTCCATCTCCATGGATCTGCCTATTCACAGAAATGAAATCATGCAATATGTGACCATTTATGAATGGCTTCTTTCATTGAGCCTAATATATTTTAAGTTCATCCGTGATGTAGCATGAGTTAATACTTCATTAATTTTCATGGCCAAATAATACTGCATTGTACAGAGATACATCTGATTCATTGGTTCATCAGTTGATGGACATTTCAGGTGCTTCCACTTTTGGTTATTATCTTCTATGAACATTTGTGTACAGTTTTTATGTAGAAATGCTTCAAATTCTTTTAGACACATAACCAGGAGTAGAATTTCTGAGTTATAGTAACTCAGGTAACTATAACTATTTCTGGGTTAACTATAACTCAGTAACTGCAACTATTTCTGGCTTAACTTCATGAGAAATTGCTAAAGTGTTTTCCAAAACAGCTTCATTTTTTAAATTACTACCAGCAATGTATGAGTGCTCCAGTTTTGCCATATCCTTGTCAACATTTGTCTGTTTTTTTGGTTATAACGGTCCTCATACATGTGAAGTAGTATTTGAAGTGATTATGGTTTAATTTACATTTCCCTAATGATTCATGGTATTGAGGATTTTTCCATGTGTTTATTGGACATTTGTGTATCTTTCTCGGCAAAATGTCTACCTGAATTCTTGTTCATGTTTTAACCAAGTTATTTGTCTTTTTATTGCTAAGTTGTAAGAATTCTTTACATATTCTATATGAAAGTCCTTTGTCAGGAACTTGATATATGATTTGCAAGTATTTTCTCCATTTCTGGCATTGTCTTCTCACTTAATGATATCTACTCAAGCACAAAAGTTTTAAATCTTGATGGAGTTCAATTTATTTTCTTCTTTTTGTCAGTTTTACTCTTGATGTCATATCTAAGAAACCATTTTCTACTCCTGGGTCACAAAGATTTATTGCCTATGTTTTCTTCTAATACTTTAATAATTTTAGCTGTTACACTTAGATCTACAAACCACTTTGAGTTAATTTTTGTGTGAGGTAGAGTCCAACTTTATTTTTTTCATGTAGCTATCCAGCACCATTTGTTGAAAAGACCATTCTTCATTGAATTGTTTTGGCACTCTTGTCAAAAAACAATTGCTGTAAGTATAGGATTTATTTCTGGATTCTCAATTTAATTCTATTGATCTATATTTCTATCCTTATGCCATCTATCACATTGTCTTTATTACTGTATCTTTGTAGTAAACCTTGAAATCAAAAAGTGTGTGTCCTCCGAATTGGTTCTTTTTCAGGAATGTTTTGGCTATTCTAGGTTCTTTGAATTTCCATAGGAATTTTACAACCAGCTTGTCAGTTTATGACTCTAAAAAGGCAGCTTGAGGTTTTGATAGGCATTGTATTGCATCTGCAGGTTAATGTGAATTGTATTGTCATCTTAATAATTCTAAGTATTCCAATCCTGAAACTTGAATTGTCTTTCCATTTATTAAGGTCTTCTTCAACTTTTTCAATGATGTTTTCTGGTTTTCAGTGTACAAGTCTTGCATGTCTTGTTGAATTTATTTCTAGGCATTTTATTCTTTTTGATGCTTTCTTAAATGTAATTGTTTTGTTAATTTCATTTGTAAATTGCTCATTTATAGTCTACATAAATACAATTGATATTTTTATGTTGCTCTTATAGGCTGTTACCTTGCTAAACTCATTTATTAGTTATTATAGTTTTTTGTGGCTTTCTTTAGATTTATGTCCTTTGCAATAGAGATAGTTTTGCTTTTTCATTTCCAATCTTAATGTCTTTTGCTTCATTTTCTTGCCTACTGTCTCTAACTAGTACCACTAGTACAATATCAAATAGAGCTGATGAGAGCAGATATTCTTATTCTTGATCTTAGGAACAAGTCATTCTGTCTTTCACCATTAGTTTTTATGTTAGCTGTGGGTTTTTATAGATGGCCTTTATTAGGTTGAAGTAATTTTCTTCTATTTTTAGTTCACTGGTTTTTTTTTTTCTTTTTCATGAAAAAGTGTTGTGTGTTCTTAATGCTTTTCTGTATCTATTGAGAGATTGTAAGGGATTTCTTCCCCCTTCATTCTGTTTTTGTGTGTTTCTTTTTTTTCAAGATGGAGTCTCACTCTGTCACCCAGGCTGGAGTGAAGTGGTATGATCTCAGCTCACTGCACCCTCTGCCACCTGGGTTCAAGCAATTCTTCTGCCTCAGCCTCCCAAGTATCTGGGACTACAGTGTGCATGGTGGTGCACAAAAAAAAATTTTTTTGTATTTTTTGTGGAGACAGGGGTTTCACCATGTTGGCCAGGCTGGTCTCGAGCTTCGACCCCAAGTGATCCACCCACCTTGGCCTACCAAAATGCTGGGATTACAGGCCTGAGCCACCACGCCTGGCCCCCTTCATTCTATTAATGTGGTATATTACATTGGTTACCTGGAATAAAGCCTGTTTGGTCATGGTGTGTGATCTGTTATTGTGTTTTGTTTTGTTTTTTTTGGTTGTTGTTTTTGTTGTTGCTTTTAGAGACAAGGTCTCTTTCTGTCATCCAGGCTAGAGTGTAGTGACACAATCATAACTCGCTACAGCCTCTACTCCTAGGCTCAAGTGATCCTCCTGCTTCATCCTCCCAGGTAGCTAGGACTATAGGCGCATGTCACTGCATGTGGCTAATTTTTTTATTTTTAGTAGAGACAAGGTCTTGCTATGAGGCCCAGGCTGGTCTCCAACTCCTGGGCTTAAGTAGTCCTCCTGCTTTAGCCTACCAAAGTGCTAAGATTACAGGCATAAGCCACACATCCAGCCTTTAATCTTTTTTATATGTTATTAGATTTGGTTTGCTAGTATTTTGTTGAGAATGTTTGCCTCTGTATTCATGAGAGACATTGATCTGTAGTTTTCTTTTCTTATGGTGTTTTTTTTTTCTGATTTTGGTATTAGGATAATACTGGCCTCATAAAATGAGTTGGGAAGAATTTCCTCCTCTTCTATTTTTTTGGAAGAGTTTGTGAAGGATTAATGTTAATTACTCATAAACATTTGGTTGAACTGACCAGAATATCATTTTTTTTTTTTACCAATTTAAGTGGTGTAGGATATTAACACAATTATTTTAGCTTGTTTTTCTTTGATAACCAGCAAGGTTAAACACTTTCCCATATGTTTGCTTGCTAATTATCTTCACTGGTATGTATTGTTTATTCATGTCCTTTGCTCATTTTCATATTGGGGTCTCAGTGTTTTTCTTATCAATTTTAATGAGCTCTTTAGAATAGTAACCCTAAGACCATTATATTCTAATCTAGTAATTTTTCACTGCCCACTAGTATTAATGTACTATAGGCATACAGAGGACAAGTCATGTTTTAGAGACATTTCTGTTTATAATTTTCTCTGCCAGGCTTATGCCTGTAATCCCAGCACTTTGGGAGGCCTAGGCAGGTGGATCACTTGACATCAGGAGTTCAAGACCAGCCTGGTCAATATGATGAAACCCCATCTCTACTAAAAATACAAAAAAAAACCTAGCAGAATGTGGTGGTGTGCACCTGTAATCCCAGCCAGTTGGGAAGCTGTGGTGGGAGAATTGTTTGAACCCAGGATGGGAGGAGGGGTGGAGGTTTCAGTGAGCTGAGATTGGGCCACTGTACTCCAGCCTGGGCAACAAAGAGAGACTGTCTCAAAAAAAAAATTTTTTTTTTCTCACAATTTTTATCCTGTTGGCATACAAAATTATTCCATATTTGGAGAGGGAAAAACAGGAGATCACAAATCTAGCTAAAATAAGTTTATGTCTGTTGATGCCCAGATCAATTTTTAAAATTTATTTTATTGAATATTTTATTGTTGTTACTACATCAAGCTAGGCATATACATCAGGCATAATCAAATCCATGAGGTTTACCCTTCCTGTGACTTCTTGCTGTGTGTTGCCATCAGTGAATTTGACTTACTGTGTATCATGCCTGAATACTCAGTTCAACATCTAATTAAACTTTCTCTTTTTCATTTCAGGAGTTTAACACGTTAGGAATAAAAAATTTAACAAATATGTATATTCAAAAATTAATTTTGTCCACTATGTTAATAAAGAACCAATTGTATAAGAAAACACTTAATGAGCCCACTCTAAAGTCAAGCATTTGTTTAAGAAGACCAGTTGGCATAAGCTATTATTCCCCACAGTGCCTGTACCTCCCCCATTAAAAAATGTATCATTTGTGATTAGATCTGGAAAAGTCCTATTCCAAATATATTTTGTGTGGATTATTGTGTGTGTGTGTGTGAAGGTGAATGTGGGTATATGATTTGAAATCCAGGAAGAGTAAGTAAAACACACAGAGGCACAATGATGTATTTTTGCTAGCACAGATTAGGAATCAAATTACTCTTAAAGCCTGTCTCAAGCAAGTAATTTAAACTGGCTGGTAAACAAGAATTTTGTTGGCTCTTTGCACTGTCACCAGAAACAAAAACTGCCATTGGGTTAGGAGATTTTGATCTCCCACTCTGTTGTCACACTGGATGGGTATTGCACACAGTTATACAACTTCTTCCCGTTCCAGAACTGCAGAAATAATGTCTGTCCAGACTATACGGAGGGTGGGGAGAAAAGTTTACTTTGTTTTCATCATTCTTAGGTTTTCCTTTCTTCTATTTTAGTCCGTTTCTCCTGATCATAAATTGACACTGATTCTATGCTTTAAAAATCATCCCTACAAAATACGTTTCCATATGTGTAGCTTTAAAAAGTACAGCTATCACCAGAAGCTTGCTAGAGAGTATATTGAATACAATTCTCTCTCTTCCCAAGTAATCATTTTCATTTCATTGTTTGAACTAGACAAGCCTACAGGCGCTATCATTTATATCTACCTAATCATAGTACAAGTCATCTAACCTTACTGGGTCTCAGTTTTCCCATTCTTTCCCTTTGAGGTTGTTGGGAGGGTCTGCCAAACTTTTGCTCTCATTAACCTTCAATTGTAAGGCTCCTTACTCACACTAAGATGAATATAACATGCCTATTATCATCAATCATAGCTGGATCCATGTTGACAGAATTGCTGGAAGATTGAGGAGTGGGAAGAAGTTTAAAACGGTTTCTGTATCCTTTCTCATTGCTATCTCTTCCATGGATATTCCATCCATTATTATATCCTAGGTGTTGACATAAATACTTAGATATCCACTTCCTTTTTGTTGCTGTTATTGTGTGAGATGGGGTCTCACTCTTTTGCCCAGGCTGAAGTGCAGTGGTGCAATCTCTGCTCCTTGTAGCTTCGACCTCCTGATCTCAAGCGTCCTCCCACCTCAGCCTCCCAAGTAACTGGGACTAAAGATGGATGCCACTATGCCCAGCTAATTTTTGTATATTTTATAGAGACAGGATTTTTCCATGTTGCCCAGGCTGGTCTCAAACTGCTGTACTCAAGGGATTCACCTGCCTTGAGCATCCAAGGTGCTGGGATGACAAGTGTGAGCCACCATGCCCCGCCTTCTGCTTCCTTTTGAAGCAAGATTTTTAAGCTACTCCTTGAAAACTTTTCCCTAACCTTATCACTGTTTATATTTGGCCTATTGCTAATGGAAATATTTTATCCAAAGTCCAGGAAAAATGTACCCTTTACTCATCTTACTCACATAATAACTCAGATTATGAAAGTATCTACAGTCCTAAGTGTATCAACACTAGAAATAATTGCAACTAGGTCATCAGAACTTGAAATAGATAATAAGCATTACTATTAGCAGAAGCCCAGAGAGCAGAGGCCAAGAGTTAGATTTTCGTATAAACTAAAGATTTCTAAAAGCTTAACACGGTAAAGTGTTGATCAACTCTTAGCATCCAATGACATGGGAACGTTTTATGCATCTCGGGAGTGCAAACTGATGCTGTGAAGGAAGAAATTCCTTCCCTATAGACAACTTTCTCATCACCACTAGCGATAAAGCTCCTGATAGGAGTCAATGCTGTGCATTTACATTTTCTCTTTCTACATTCGTAAGCCCTGCCCTTCTCAGCATATCATCAAGAGTAGGAAAATGTAAACCTGAAAACAACCTGGAGAAAACAGAAGCACCTCACTTCTCATTATGGAGTTTAATTAACTGAAAAGTTTTCCCTGAGTTTGGTACAAACTCATTTGGCAGCAAAACCTGAGCTGATACAAAGCTGTTTAAAGGCTTTATTTATCCAACTTAGTATGAATATTCATTCCTTTTTCTGCAGAAGTAACAAGGTGCTTAATTACAGGGCACAGACCTGTTGGCAATGTTATATAATATATATCAGTACACTACAGAAGGTATACGCATTCAAGCAGCTTCCTGAAAGCCAACAATTCTGAATGCTAAAATATTTCTAGCCTTAAAGGTTTTTAATAAGAAAGGGTGAATTTATACTAGTTTTTCCTATTTAGCTTATATGGAATATTTCTAGACACTTTTACTTTATATAGCCTTATACTTGGTTCATATTCCTGATCCTAGTTTCTTAATTTGTATCCTTAATGTAGCTCATCTTAACCAGAGTACTAGGTAATTAATAACAGCTAAGCTTTAAAAATGATAATATATTTACATACATTATAAAAACATATATATTCATGTGTTTACAAACACACACAGAGCTTCTACAGCAAATACCTTGAATTTAGTAAACACAATTGATAATGGATACTTTGACTCAACTCTCTGAACAACAAACTTTCTCAAAAACAAAGCTTTAATCAAGAGTCCAGGCTGCCAGCAGGTAGGAAAGTATACCACTGAAATATTGTCTGGTTTTAAACAGGCTATTTTTAGGCAGAGAACTCATGGGTCATTTCAAATTGCTAAACATTTTAGAGAAGCCTAATATTCATACTGAAAATTAATTTATCAATATATTGTTTAAAGAGCTTTATGTGGCATCTGTATCTATGCTGAGCACTGTAAGCATTTCTTGATTATGTTGCAGGAATATCTTAGGTTTGTATTATGGTTTTTCAAAGAGCTGCAGTACATAGTCTCTTTATTTGCTTTTACATAATGGGATGATAATAGTCACATCAAGAGTTGTTTTGAGAATTAAATAACACATTAAATGTCAAGCCCACTGCTTTCCATTTGGTATCACTGTGCATTATTGTCCCCGGTTTTCTGATGGGGCCCAGAAATTGTAGCTTGCCCAAGGTTACATGACTAGTAAATTGGAAGACTGATGCTTAATCTCATTTGGTGGTCAACAATTTTTGTTCAGTGTTCTTTACATACTATTTCACTATCTAAAACAAATGATGATATCTTTTACCATCGCTTTTTGTAAGAAAGAAATGACTCTGCTGTTTTTACTGATTATTCAAATAGTACATGCTTAGTGTAAGGACAATAGCGCAGATCTAAAATTGAATCAATATAAAAAGTACACACAAAAAATCTCTTAATCACCCAGAGAGAGTCATGTCTAAAACTGTGGGACATTTTCCCAGCTGGGTATGGTGGCCTGTGCCTGTAGTTCCAACTACTTGGGAGGCTGAGGCAGGCGGATCACTTGAGCTCAGGAATTCAAGGCCAGCCTGCACAACATAGTGAGACCTTACCTCTAAGCAAATAAATAAGGCACTTTTCTATGCATAAACACATATAAGTACAATATAACAATTTGAATATAATAATATGTTTTATAATGTGGTTCTTTCATATAATAACATATTGTTGACAACCTTCCCTATCAATACATATATATTTCATTTATGCATTTCAAAGTATTTACTAAGATGCACAAAAGTGTACCTTTCTAAAATGCTACTTCATTTATTCTTAAGATCTGCACCTAGTAGAAAAGTCAATCTGGCCAATTCATGGTCAACTCAGTCACTCCATTGTTTTCTTGGTTACTCTGGTTTGACCTGATCTCAACACTTCAGGATTTTTTTCTCTCCCTCTTCTCAATCCCTTCACCCAGGATGATTTTTCAATAATCAGACATGAGGTAAAAATCATCTGGACAGCAGAGAGGCTAAAGTTGCATCTGTCCTTTGGACAATGGCCTCTATACTTGCACATCTGTGAAGAGGCTGGAATCATGCCTTGACATCTGCCTGTCAGATTCCTCATTCTTCATCCTCCTTATTCCAAATAGAAGGCCTCTCGCATTCTGCCCATCAGTCTGTCTGTGCCTTCTCAGCCCAAACTGAAGTTGCTCTTGGGACCATTTGCTGGCACATTTAAAACAGTCATTGCTATTCTACTGTTAGGGGTAACACGTGGTAGTGTGCAGAATAATGACTTCCAAAGATGTTCAAGCTCTTATCCCCAGAACCTGTGAATGTACTACCTTACATGATGAAAGGGACTTTGCAGATGTGACTAAATTAAAGATATTGGTATGGAGAGATTATACTCGCTTATCCTGGTGGGCCAAATGCAATCGCAAGAGACCTTATAAGAGGGAAGCAGGAGAGTGAGAAGCAGAAAAGGAGGTGAGATGATGAAAGCAGAGATAGAAAGATTCAAAGGTGGTATGCTGCTGGCTTTAGAGATGGAGGAAGAAGTCAGGAGCCAAGAATGGAGGCAGCCTCTGGGAACCAGAAGAGTCAAAGAACAACAGATCCTCCCTTCAAGACTTCAGAAAGAATGAAGCTCTCTCATCTGTCTCAATGTTTAGCCCACCGAAGCTGATTTTGGACTTCTGGCCTCTAGAATTATAAGGTAATAAATGTGTGTTGTTTTAAACCACCAAATTTGTGATAGTTTGTTAAGCAGCCATAGGAAACTAATATATTAATACATGCTGAACAGGAAGTTTCTTTAAAAGTCCTGCAGTGTTCCTGGGCTATACCTAGAAAATTAAAACACAGGTACCTTCTCCATGAATGTTCCCCACCCAAACTCAGTGGATTTCTACTGTTCCTACTCATCCCACCTTCAAAGCTTGGCCAAAAGGTCAGCAGAGAACTGTTATTTCTTCTCAGAGACCACCACCTGTAGCCAACTCCACTACTCTCATCTCTGAGAAAAACAAACCTTTTTCTCTGTCCAGTAAGGGGAAAAATCTGTCCAGACATTATGCTTCCAAATCTACCATTTATTTTCAACATCTCAAGGATTTGGCTTTTAACATGCAAAGCCAACTTTTCAAATTAAACATCTTTCTCTTAAAAAGTTCAGCTCTGGCCAGGCACAGTGGCTCACACCTTTAATCCCAGCACTTTGGGAGGCTGAGGTGGGTGGATTACCTGAGGTCAGGAATTGAAAACCAGCCTGGCCAACATGGTGAAACCCCGTCTCTACTAAAAATACAAACATTAGCCAGGCGTGATGGTGCATGCCTGTAATTCCAGCTACTCGAGAGGCTGAAGCAGAGAATCCCTTGAACCCAGAAGGCGGAGGTTGCAGTGAGCGGAGATCAGACTATTGCACGCTAGCCTAAGTGACAGGGCAAGATTCTGTCTTTTTAAAGAAAAGAAAAACGAATGAAATCTAGAAATGATTTAAGTTTAGTGAAGAAGGCATGTCCAAAACTGAGACACGCTGAGAGCTAGGCCTCATGTGCCATTAGCTAAGTCATGAATGCAAAGGAAAGGTTCTTAAGGAAGTTAAAAGTGCTGCAAGTGCTACTCCAAGTGAACACACAAATGATAAGAAACCAAAACAGCCTTATTGCTGCTATGGAGAAAGTTTGGGTGGTCTGGATAAAAGACCAAACTTACCACAACACTCTCTTAAGCCAAAGCCTAATCCAGAGCAAGGCCCTAACTCTATTTAATTGTATGAAGGCGGAGAGAGGTGAGGAAGCTGCAGAAGAAAAGTTGGAACCTAGCAGAGGTTGGTTCATGAAATTTAAGGAAAGAAGGCATCTCAATAATATAAAAATGCAAAGTGAAGCAAGCAGCAAATGCTGATCTAGAAGCTGCAGCGAGTTATCCAGAAGATGTAACCAATTTCATCGATGAGGGTGGCTACAGATTTTCAGTGCAGACAAGCAGCCTTATACTGAAAGAAGATGCCATCTAGGACTTTCATAGCTTGAGAGGAGAAGTCAACGCCTGGCCTCAAAACTACAAAGGACAGACTGACTCCCTTGTTAGGGGCTAATGCAGCTGGTGACTTAAAGCTGACGCCAACGCTCATTTACTGTTCTAAAAATCCTAGGGACCTTAAGAATTAAGCTAAATCCTCTCTACCTGTGTTCCAGAAATGGAGAAACAAATTCTGAGTGGCAGCACATCTGTGTAAGAATGCTTTACTGATTACTTTAAACCCGCTGCTGAGACCTGCTGAGAGAAAAGTGGTTCATTTCAAAATATGACATCTTGTTGACAATGCACCTAATCATCCAAGAGTGCTGATAGAAATGCGTGAGGAGATGAATGTGTTTTTTGTTTGTTTGAGATGGAGTCTTGGTCTGTCTCCCAGGCTGGAGTGCAGTGGCGCAATCTTGGCCCACTGCGACCTCCACCTCCTGGGTTCAAGCAATTCTCATGCCTTAGCCTCCCAAGTAGCTGGGATTACAGGCACAGGCCATCACACCCAGCTAATTTTTTGTATTTTTAGTATAGATGGAGTTTCAGCATGATGGCCAGGATGATCTCGCTCTCCTGACCTCAATACCTGCCCTCCTCGGCCTCCCAAAGTGTTGGGATTTCAGGCATGAGCCACCTCACCTGGCCTAGTGTATTTATTGCATGCTAACACGACATCCATTCTGCATCTTATGGGTCAAAGAGTCGTTTTAACTTTCAAGTCTTATATAAGAAATACATTTCACAAAGCTATAGCTGCCATAGATAGTGATTCTTCTGATGTATCTGAACAATGTGCATTGAAAACCTTCTGGAAAGGATTCACCATTCTGAATTCCATTGAGAACATTTGTGATTCATGGAAGGTCATCAAAATATCAACCAATATTAATGTGAATTTGGAAGAAGTTGATTCCAGCCTTCATGGATGACTTTTAGAGGTTCAAGTCTTCAGTGGAGGAGATAACTACAGATGTGATAGAAATAGCTAGAGACTAGAATTAGAAGTGAAACCTGAAGATATGCCTGAATTGTTACAATATCATGATAAAACTTTGACAGATGAGGAGTTTCTTCTTATGGATGAGCCAAGAAAGTGGTTTCTTGAGATAGAATCCACTTCTGGTCAAGATGCTATAAACATTGTTGAAATGACAACAAATAATTTAAAATACCATATAGGCTTAGTTGATAATGAAGTGGCAGGATTTGAGAGGATTAACTGCAATTTTGACAGAAGTTTGACTGTGGGTAAAATGCTATCAAACAGCATCACGTGCTACAGAGAAATCTTTCATGAAAGGAAGGGTCAAGCAAGCTACACTGTCTTATTTTAAGAAATGGACACAGCCACCACTCCAATCAGTCAGCAGCCGTCAGCATTGAGGCAAGGCCCTCCACCAGAAAGATTAGGACTTGCTGATGACTCAGCTGATTGTTAGGTTTTGTTTTTTTTTTTTTTACAATAAAGTATTTTAAATTAAGATATGTACTTTTTTTAGACATAATGCTATTGCACCCTTCATAGACTATGGTATAGTGTAAACATAAGTTTTATATGTACTGAGAAACCAAAATATTATGACTGACTTTATCTAAAAGAATATTTAATACTTTTTCTGCAATATCTGTCCTTTGCAGGATTGTTTGAATTTTTGAGAGAATTCAAAACGCTTAGTCTCTAGACTTTATTGCAATATTTGCTACAGTGGTCAGGAACTGAATCCACACTTTTCTGAGATATGCCTGTACATGGAAATTAAATAATATGATTTTAAATGAACAATGGGTTATTGAAGAAATTGAGAAGAAAATGAAAAATTTTCTAGATATGAATGAAAACAGAAACATAATATACTGAAACCTATGTGATACAACAAAAGGAGTACTAAGAGAGAAGCTTATATTAGAGGTATGTATCAAATTACTTTTATTCTTGACGTAAAAGAGGAATCATTTCACTGCTTTTACAAATTTTTGCTTTCATATATACCCCAATGTGTGAAAGTCCTAGTTTATCCACACACTGCCAATTATAGATGTTATTCTTTTTTTCTTTGTTACCTTAATAATCAAAATAATATCAAAGTAAAATTGATATTTTACTTTTTACATCTGTGATTATTATTCACGTTATCTTTTCCAATGTTTATTGACAATTTCTATTTTTTTCTCCAGATTCTCCAATCATATTCACAGCCATTTTTTAAAATTTTTAAATATCTTTTTAGATTCAAGGTCTCGCTCTGTCACCCAGGCTGGAGTGCAATAGCATGATCACGGCTCACTGCAGCCTCAGCCACGTGGGCTCAAATGATCCTCCCACCTCAGCTTCTCAAGTAGCTAGGACTACAGGTGTGTGCCACACACCCAGCTTTCAGCCCATTTTTCTATGTTGGTCTGCTTTATGTTAGCTTTATATGTCACTATAAAAATTTTCAACATGCTTTTAAAAAATTTTTACTTTTTATTTTACTTTCATGGTTTCTTTGCCCTAGGAGGTTTTCAAGTATGTCAATCATTCCTTTGAATTTTCTGATTTAGATATTACTCCAGCTTTTAATTTTGGTGCAGTGAATGATTTGCAAAATGTGATATCTGAATACTGGGATTAAGTAGGAAAGTTTTCAAAAAACTTTTCAATGACACATGTCAACAGAGTTTATTTCATAATAAGTAAATACACTTTGATTTAACTAAAGATGCAGAATTTTAAAAGCTGTCAGGCATAATTGAATGGCTTTCTGAAATTTTACAGTAACGTTCATAGCAGCACGTCTCCACAAAACATACTCATTTAATGTTTCTGGTTCAACTAGTGATTTATATTTCACATTTGGCATCTTTTTCTTCTACAAACTAATAGAGTCTCCAGAACCTATTCACCTAATATTTCTTTTTCTACCATGCCTGTCCTTTGCAGGATTGTTTGAATTTTCAAGAGAATTTGAAACACTTACTCTCTAGACAGTTTCTTTCAACGTAGCCCTTTGCTCTTCAGACATATGTGACAGGAGTCAAATCACTGTTGAACACACCAGAATTACCTCTGTGTCTGCTGAAAGGTTAGTGTGCTTTGTTCAGTAGGTGCATGTCTTCAGTCTCTGAGGGAAATGTAACCTTGAAAGTAACCATGGGGAAAACACTGGGACAGTATTTATATTAAGCTACCAGATTAAACATTTGAACTAAAATGAATATCAATTCGGTTAGGCAACTAAACTGGCTGTTAAGCAAGCAGTTGTTTGTATAAATTAATGAAATCAATTAATGATTTGGTATTTTGTAAATACAAATTCTATTTGGGATTCTTTAAAACTGAAGTCATTGCCATGGTCTTGATATTTTTTCTTTTTTACGTTCTTAAAATTTTAAAATATTTAATTGACAAATGAAATTTGTATGTATTTAAAGTGGAAAATATAATGATTTGATATATGTATACATTGTATACTGATGACCACATCAAATTAATTAATGCATCCATCACCACTCATAGTCACCATTCATGTGTGTGTATTCATTTGTGTGTGTGTGTGTGTGTGTGTGTGTGTGTGAGACGAGGGTAGTGAGAACACCTAAAATTCTTCTCTCTTATCAAATTTCAAGTAAATAATACAGTATTATGAACTATAGTCACCAGGCTGTACATTATATCCCCAGAATTGGTATTCTATTTCAACGCATTGTTGCCCTTGGTACTCTAAAGCTTCTGTGCATGTGTGAGTGTGTGTGTGTGTGTGTGTGTGTGTGTGTGTGTCTGTGTGTGTGTGTTGGAAAGTGGTAGCAAAGAGATAAATCCA
Organism: Sapajus apella; assembly: GCF_009761245.1. Lineage (NCBI taxonomy): Eukaryota > Metazoa > Chordata > Mammalia > Primates > Cebidae > Sapajus > Sapajus apella. Next base: position 7,557,290 of record NW_022436949.1, on the reverse strand, counting down.
TGCCATGTAATTGTTTACAGATAAAATTGTTTTAACATGGGGTTTTTTAAAACATCAATGACTCAAAGACATTCTTGATGAGTTGATTAATTGATTAATAAACAATTCTCTAAATAAGTACTATTATATTTATGTGCCAGAAAACTTTAATACTCCTACTTAAAATAGTTACATAAAAGATACTGTGGAATAGTACACAGCCACCAAAATTAATGAACATAAATTAAAAATTATATTTGTTGGCTTTTTCTCTCTAACGTACCTTTATCAGTTGAAACTTACTTTATCTAAGTGATGTATACATTCAAGAATTGTTAAGCTATGAATGGAAGCAAAACTGATGTATTTATTTCTTAAAATAATAGCTTCTGGCTCAAAACTTTTATGTTGACTATTTCTAAATGTCAGGTAGCTGAAATGTTAGAAATTTTTAATTTGATTTTGCTAAAACAGTTTGGTTAAAAGTTGAGACCATACGTGCTATGTTTTTCCCCTGATAAATTCAAGTAGCTTGCATAAAAAAAAATCTGATATATTTTCATCTTATAATCTTTACTACAGACATAAAGAAACCTTTGATTCCTCTTGACCACAGTCTATCTAAATCAAATTCATTTTTCTTCAACAAAAAGTTCAGGAAGACAGCACAGAAATATTATTAATGTTGAAATACCAAACATTTTCCAGATAATTCTACAAAAGATAATTTTGAATGGGATTTTTTATCTTGATAATGTGTTGCTATTCATTTTTCTTGGAACTATTTTTTTCTGATATATATAGTTTTTCTCCTGTGGTGGTGAAACCACTGTTTTGCTAATAGTTAACAATATATCTCCCAGATGGTCATTCCCTCTGCTTTGGTTCCTTGACCTTTTCCTTCAGCAGTGTAAAATTCTTTTCAACAAATGCTTTCTAAAGATATCCACCAGCTTTTAACAATTAAATTAGCAAGGAACCCAGTAGATCCTCTGTCTAATTGCTTTTCATCTCTGACCAGCTTGTCATTTGCAGCTGCTGATTTACGTGTATCCAGAATCCCTAACTTCCTTACCATGCTATCATGTTGTCAACTGTTACTTTGGCAAGATCTTTATAATTTCTAAGTGGTAAAAATGCCTTTTCATTTTTCTTTTTAAAGAGAGATTTTTAGAAAACGACTTCAGTGGCACAGTCATAGTTTTATGCTTGTCCTCATGTATTAGCAAATTTATTTCCTTTTGGCAATCTCCTTCGCCTGATATATTTGTTAACATCCTACTAATTAGTGTTAATTCTTTGTATTAGTAGAATATTTTGTTTACTCGCAAACACATATCTTTTCATCTAAAGTACCTCCTCCTTACCTGATGTGTTTGCTTTGGTTCCTTGTCATCTTTTCATTTCCCACACAAATTTTATTTGTCAAAAATGCTTTTAGTGGTAGATATTCAAGTCACTGCTCTACAGAGTTCTCATTCTTAAAAAAGTGAAAAGATATGCTGGGTTTTAATTAACATCTCTTAAACTGAATACTTTCTTCATACTTCTTGATTTTGTACATTTTTTTTCCTCTGAGCAATTTTCAAGAGTTATTATATAGTTAAGTCTCTACTATTATACTGGAGCTAACACCCTTCTGTACCCATACCTGTTTTTAATGTTCCACAAAACACTTATTTATATTTAATCAACAAAACATCTTTTAAGGATTTCTAAAAAAGACTTAGTCATTGTACTCTACCTTTTTTGTATCACCGAACATTTAAGATGAAGAACTAATTTAAGAATATAGTGGGCCAGGCATGGTGGCTCATGCCTGTAATTCTAGCACTTTGGGAGGCCAAAGTGGGTGGATCACCTGAGGGTAGGAGATCAAGACTAGCCTGGCCAACATGGTGAAACCCCGTCTTTACTAAAAATACAAAAAAATTAGCCAGGCATGGAGGTGCATGCCTGTAGTCTTAGCTGCTCAGGAGGCTGAGGCAGGAGAATTGCTTGAACCCAGGTGGCGGAGGTTGCAGTGAACCAAAATCATGCCATTGCACCCCAGCCTGGATATGCAGTAAGACCCTGTCTCAAAAAAAAATAAAAAAATAAAAAGAGCATAGTGATTCATTCATATTGAGGATTCTTTGGAATTTTTTTTCTTTTTTTGAGACAGAGTCTAACTCTGTTGCCCAGGCTGAAGAGGGCAGTAGTGCAATCACAGCTCACTGTGGTCTCAAACTCCTGGGCTCAAGTTATCCTCCCACTTCAGCCTCCTGTGTAGCTGGGACTACAGATGCCAGATGTGCCACCACATCTGGCTCTTTTTTTTTTTTTTTTTTTTTTGGTAGAGATGCTGTCTTGCTGTGTTGCCCAGGCTGGTCTGAAACTCCTGTCCTCAAGTGATCTTCCTTTCTCAGCTTCCCAAAGTATTGAGATTACAGGTGTGAGCCACCACACCTTAGCCTTATTTGGATTTTGAAATGACTACCTTCTGCTTATTTATTAGCAAGTAACTCGAGGCAACTTGTTGAAATTGAAAAAGCATGAAATACATATTTTTAAAAATTATTCAAGTTTTAATACTGCTGTTTACCAGCCATGATCTTGAATGAATTACATAAGCAATCTATGTCTAGCATCTTTATCTGTAAAATAATACGAAAGTACTTTGAGAACAATTAAGAGTGTATAATTGAAAGAGCCACATAAAATGTAACACTTTCTAGAAATCAGTTTCTGTTCAAACTCCCTCTTTATGTATGAGATCAGAAAATGTGACGTGAATTGATTCATATGTAAAGATTTGATCAGGGAAAGCATGTAAATTAAAAGAAGATTAGGTGTAGAAATCAAGGTTGGAGAAAGGAGGAGGAGAGCCCTTCTCATTCTTCTCTTGGTGGATTTAATTCTTTTTTCTCAATTTTCAATGGTTAAAGTTAATTAAGAGAGCACCTCTTCTCTCTCCCATCATTGCTCTTTTCTACCTTGCCACTTACCCATCATCTTAGGACAGTGTTGACCTTGAGTTGGAGGATGCAGCCAGGTCATACTAACTCTGGAGGTTGGAAGATCACTATCGCCTCATGGAGCCTTTATAGATATTTTATATCTAATCACCTCTCCCCCATGAAAGTTTAATACCATAGATTTAGTGTATATATGTTTTTGTAGTGTGATCCTTCAGGAAGCCACAAAGCATTGCAATCGCTAATTTTTTTTTTACCTTAAGTGACAATTTTTACCCTCCTGGAGGTAATACTGTCCTTACTGAAAATTTGTGCTATGGTGGAGAGACAGTATAATTAATTCTTCAAGTTCATCCTCCTCTTCCTGTCCACTCTTATAATAAGGCTGTCTTTGGCTGAACACAGCAGAAAGCCAGGAGACAAAAGTGTTCACAGTCATAGTCTGTATAGATCAGCTTTCTAGGACATGGAGCTGAAAGAAAGGTGAAGAGTGGGTCTGGATGGGTGAACAGAAGATCTTAATACCGACAGTAAGCCAATAGTCATGAAATACATTCAACCTATGTGGGTTGGTTTTGAGAAAAGGCAAAGTCAAAAGTCAGATCTGCTGATGCTCTAGAGGATACAGAGCAGACAGGAAATCAGAGCAATAAAGAGAGAGTTAAATACAATACACAAAACAAATAGCAATGGCTAGGCCAATTCAATACCTACATCTCTTTCCCAAATCTTTAAGGCAGGAGCCCTCAAATCTTATGCCAGGATTGATGACAGTATACTGAGGGCATCTTGATGGATTTTCTTAGTTAAATCAGGTTCTGCCAGGGATGTAGCCCAAAAGCGTTGAATAAAATATTTCATATAAAAGAATAAATGAGGCCCAAGAGAAGTGATAGAAAAAAAATAAAACTTGTGTTTAAATCTCTAATATACTCCAGGGCTTTTCTGGTGTACCACATTGTGTCACTACATTTCCATTGCTGACCCACATTTTCCAGCTCTTTCCTGAAAGTGTCCAGTTTATAACTATTAATACTACTTGTAAAATGTTAAGAGAAAGACTTCTTTCCATTAGAATTTCACAAGTAGTATTAATAGTTATAAATAGTTATAAAAATCATACCTAATAAATTGTTTTCAAGCATTCACATATTTGACTTTTCCACTTTTGACTCATCAATAATCCCAAATTTTCATGCCATACAATACAGACATCTATTGAGTAGCAATGGGCATATGTTCTAACAAATGCTTCATTACGGCAATTTTGTTGTAGGAAGATCACAGAATGTACTTACATAAATCCAGATGGTATAGCCTACTATACATCAAGGCTATGTTGGTATAGCCTATTTTTCTTAGGCTACAAGCCTATACAGCATATTACTGTACTGAATACTGCAGGCAGTTGTAACACAATGGAAGTATTCATGTATGTAAACATGTGTAAACACAGAAAAGGTAACCCATTGTGCTAAAACTTTATGACAGGTACAATGTCACCAGGCAATAGGAATTTTTCAGCTCCCTTATAATCTTATGAGACCATCTTGTATATGCAGCCTTTCTTTCCTGAAAGGTCTTATGCACACATGACTGCAATTTATAATTTTGCTGAGGTTGCTGATTTTAGTTCTTTGTGTTACATGGTAGCTATCCGTTGGCTAGTGAGGTAAAGCTAGACACCCATCCTGTGTGAACATTCAAATAAGCTTTGTGTTTAGCAACTTTTATGGCCAACACAAATGAACTAAAAAACTTTGTGTTTAGTGATTCATATCATCATTTTATGTCAGAAATTATGCATTAGAGTGGTATTTAGGAAAAGAGGAATTTGAAAACATGTGGTAAAGGTCCGCTATAGTTGAAAAACTAAGTCTATAAAACATAAAAGAATGACATATCTCACAGGATCTTAGTTTTGTTGTCTTTTAGTTGCCACAAGAGAGAAGTCTTCAATAAATGCAGCTAGAAAGAAAACAGGAAAGAGGTTTAGTCATTATTCTCTTTCTGATAAATTCCTATAACAAACTAAAAGTTTTCTCAATTTATCTAATATTCTTTAGAAGAGGCACAAAATGAAATAAATGGTAATTTTTTAAGAGCATAAATACTGACTCTGTTCTGTTTAAAATAAAATTACATATTCCCTCGTAAAAGAAAAGATGTCAAAGTTAGCACAGAAGGATGAATTCACGTTATTAAGAATTCACAATTAAAATATTAAAATTCTGACATTATAAAAATGCTCATAACCCCATAACTATCATTTGATGTCAGGATGATATTATAGTCATTAAAAAATAATATTACCTAGAAATTGCACTCTGAACAAAGAAATTAGATAGAAGAATTTTATTAAATAAAATTAACATTCCTAAAGATGTTTGAAGTCTACTTTGAGTAACTTTTGCTTTTGTGAACAGTAAATATGAGCATTAAGTACATATTCAAACCTAGTAAGTTACATTTACTTTTTATTTTCGTCACATATTTAGTTCTCCAGTTTGTAAGAAACACTAGCAAATTTATATTTAGAACAGCTTTCAATATTTATATGCACATTTAAACATGTTAAAGGTACATTTCTTAGCAATGTGTTACCTTATTAGGCACATATTTAGTCAACTTAGCACTGAGGATGAATTGTATTCACCTATCAATAAAATATGGAACATGCTTATTTATTTTTGTCTACATAGTAAAGTGACAGAAGCAAGTATCAGTTAATTATCCAGTTTGTGCAGCGCTAGAAATACACAAGGTACCTGCAAATTTATTACGAATACATTTAATCACACAAATGACTCTATAAAACAGTAAAGGGACATTTAAAAAGTATGTTTTTCTCTGTACCATAAAAAAACCAAAAAAGTATCCTTTATTTCTTTATGATGGAGAAAATGATATTTACTATTTTACAGAGAAGACATTTGGCTTTATCATATTGCAAATGTGGAAACAAGGATTTTATGAATGAGTTTGTTTTCAGATTTTAGGGGATAGTTAAATTTTGTATAGCAAATTATTTTTATATACTCCAGTAAACAGTTATTTTTCACTATCTTTATTATATATGTTGACTCTCTAAGAAAACATTTTGAAATTTCAGGGTTTATTGTAGTTCCACTGGATACATCTTCATTTTAACCAGAAAAATCTTTGCTGGTTGTACCAAATTAATTTTTCCCACACCTATTTTAGTCCCAGTAATACACATTTATTTAGCTATCTGTCTTAATTTGTAAATAACAGTTCTGCTCTAAAAATATTTCCATTCTTATAAGTACAATGATCTAAGACATAGAACATTCTTGCCCAGCTATTTATTCCATTTCTAAGATTACGAATGAATGTTTCATGTTTTCTTTCTCACTGTCACTTATGTTTAAAATGCCCTTCTCTTCTCATTCAACTAAACCTCCTCACCTTCTTCATAGTCTTTCTGACGTCCTATCTTTTATAAACTTTTTAAAATAACTAGAATGGGACAGTTGCCTTTTATAGTAAATGATCAGGGATGTTGATTACTCTGGTAGGGAGAATAATGGCCCATCAAAGATGTCCATGTCCTAAACCCCTGAAACTGGTGAATATGTTATCTTACACAGGAAAAGAAAATAAAGGGTACAGATGGAATGAAGGTTGTTAATGAGCTGACTTTAAAATAGGGAGATTATTATTGTGGCGGACCCAGTGTAATTATAGGAGTCTTAAAAACAGAACCAAGAGATTGAGTCAGTTAGGGATGCAATGATAGATGAAGAAACAGATGAGGTTTATAGTCTGAGAGATCTTGACCCTTAGTTACTAGATTTGAAGATGGAGGAAGAAAGCCTTGAGTCAAGGCATCTGAGTGGTCTCTAGAGGCTGGGCCCAGCCCTCAACTGTCAACCAGAAAAGGAATGGAAGCTCAGGCTACAACAGCAGGGAAATACATTCTGTCAACAATCTGGATGAGTATAAAAAATGAATTCTCCCCCAGAGCCTCTGGACAGAAACACAGCCTTCCTGGACACATTGATTTTAGCTCAGTGAGACCCATTTTACTCCAGAACTGTAAGATAATAGATTTCTGTTGTTTTAAGCCTGTATAGAGAGTTGCTTCTGTTCCACTGTGGCAAACTGAGCCAAAGGCCTTTACCTCCCACTCTTCCCAGAATTCCATTGAAATATTAGTAAATAGAAAAAATTCATAAAAGACTGAAAAAGCTGGATCTGATGGTAGTGGGTTATCAAAATATAACATTAGTGTCACTAAAGTTAGTCTGCAAGCCCTCACTGCTAAATTTGACAGGTTTAAAAGAAAGGAATCAAAACCGGGAGAAGGAACATTCACACATACTTAACGAACTGTAGAAGATAGAAAGTAGTTGGGAACATATTGATGAGTAAGCTGAAGTGGAAAAATTTAGAGACCCAAACCTGCATAGACAAGCCTGTGGTGGAAGCAAGTATGGCCATTTCCTGCCAAGTCCTGGAAGACTGGCAGTTTAAAACTAGGGAGTGAGAAGTGAGGCAGAAATCAGTGACTATGAGAAGAAATACTGTACATCAGCTGTGCAAGTTTCTTCATTCCCAGTCCCAGGTTAAACAATTAGTGGAATAATCTGCCAGAAGAGTAAGGTTTCTAGAGTGGGGATTGTCCACTGGTGTAAGCCCTCTTCGTAGTGAAATGTGGGAAAGAAGACTTCCTGCCTGTTCCTGGATGGGGTACTTAAGAGTTAATAAACTTAATTATACTTTTGGGTAAGTGGATAAACTTTGACAATGTAAACATAACTAGTTGATAGAAATGACGGGGGTGCATCGCCACCAGGGAGGTAGAGAGAAATAATTTCCTCATTTTATGGTGGTTGAGAGATATTGAAATAAAAGATGTTGAAACAAGTTTCAATTATGTATATTGTTTAAAATTATAAGTGTGATCTATTGTGGTAGGCAGTCGCTAGGATCATCCCTACGGGTCCCTGCCTCCTGTTATTGACATTTTGTGTGATCCCCACACCTTGCCTGTGGGCTGGATTTACTAACTTCTAAACAAACAGAATACAGCACAAGCAGATTTCACTTGAGACTAGCTTATAAAAAAGACTGACTTCCACCTTAAGTGCTTTCTCCTGCTGTCTCTTGGATTGCTTAGCTCCCAGGTTATGGGACAGTCCTGTGGAAAGGCCTTCTTCCAGAGGTGAACCTTCCATTGAGACTGAGCTCCTGGCTTGTAATTTGACTGTAGCCTCAAGAGAATCTTGAGCAAAAGGCACCCAGCTAAGCTACATCCAGACCCTTGATCCAAAGAAACAATGAGATAGTAAATTATGCTCTATTTATTTTTGTATTATTTATTTGTTATGTATTATTATTGTATTATTTACATATTATGAAGGTAATTTATTATGCAGCAATAATAAATATACATATTTATATGTGTATTTACACACACATATATAATTTGTCTATTGACTTTGTAAACTTTGAGTTTTTGTGTAATCAAATATGTCTCATCATTTCTTACAGAAATTTTAGTTTTCCTATTCATAGATTGTACATATAGCATCACAGGTATTTATGTAAGAATGTTTTTTCATTTTACATTTATATTCTTAATCCATATAAAATTTATTTTGCATCAAAAATGGAGTAATTTACTTTTCTTATATAATCAGTCAGTTTTGCCAGCAAAATTTATTCAATAATTGATCATTTTTTCCATCTACATGAGTGAATATAGTAAGTTTAATGAACTATTATATATACTTGAATTTGTTTCTGGAGACTGTTCTTTTCTACAGATTCATTTGCCTCTTCCTATACGAATATCATTGATTTGATAAATGCACACTCTGCTACTTATGATGATACAAAAGTAATTGCAGTTTTTGGAGAAAAAGAAACCGCAATTACTTTTGCACCAACCTAATAGTAAAACAAGGTCTGGCCCATCCAAAATGCTTTTTTGTTTTCCACATTTATTGGCTATTCAACCTATAACATACAAGGAGCTCAAGATGGGTAAGAAAAAGACAGCTCAATTTTTTAAATGGGCAAAGAACACAACAGTAATTACAAAATAGCAAAACTGGCTAGGTGTGGTGGCTCATGCATGTAATCCCAGCTCTTTAGGAGGCCTAGGAGCACAGATTGCTTGAGTTTAGGGAAGATCACTTGAATTTAGGTGTTTGAGACCAGCCTGGGTGACATTGCAAGACCTGTCTCCATTAAAAAATTTTTTAAATCAGTGGGGCATGTGGCACACACCTGTAGTCCTAGCTACACAGAAGGCTGAGTAGCCAGAAAGTTGAGACTACAGTGAGCCTTGATTGCACCATTGCTCTCCAGCCTGGATGACGAAGACCTGTCTCAAAAAAAGAAAAAATCACTTTGCATGATTTTAACTTGCATGGTCATTTCAATAGTGCTATCCTACATACAAAGAGATTGATTTTGCCTGTTTAGATTTTTTTGGCCATTGATTAATGTTGAGATCATCTTACCTGTACTTTTCTGCATTTTGTTTTTCTCATTTGACAGTTCTTCGTGGAAATCTTTCTAAATCAACTGATACAGCTTTAAGGAATTCTTAAATAATTGTTGCTAATTTTGTGATATACATGTGCTATAACTTATTGAACTATTCCCTTCTAATGTGCAGTAAAATGCTTCTTTTTGTACCACAATGATAATTGCTTCAACAACCATTCTGTACAAATAAGCTTAAATATTGCTTGATATATTTATGTGAAATAGATTCCTAGGCGTGAGATTGCTAGGTTGAAAATATGTGGTCTTTACAAATTCTCTTACATGTCATCAGACAAATTTCCCAAAAGGTTGTAATGTTATACACTTTATTACCTGTAAGTAAGTTAAGGTAAGGAAAGTAAAGTTAAAAAGTTCCTCACCAGAAATGATTAGAGCTATTAAATTGTTGCCAGACTGATAGGATCAGATTATATCTCATTGTTAATTTAATTAACTATTATTGACTATTAGAGAATTTGAACATAGTTTTTAGTCTGTTGGTCACTGAGATTTTTTTTTCTTTGATATAGGGTCTCACTTTGCAGCCCAAGCTGAGTGCAGTGACGCTATCATGGCTCACTGCAGCATCAATCTCCTGGGCTCAAGTGATCCTCCCACCTCAGCCTCCCAAGTAGCTGGGACTACAGGAGTATGCCACCACCCCCTGTTAATTTTTATTTTATTTTATTTTTTGGTAGAAATGAGGTCTTACTATGTTACTCAGGCTGGTCTCAAACTCCTGAATCAAGGGATCCTCCCACATTGGCCTCCCAAAGTGTTGGGATTATAGGCATGAACCACCACGCCAGACAGCAAAGTGATCTTAATAGAAAATGGAGAAAACTATAAATGTTATGAGACTTTTAAGAAATGCAGTCCGAACATTAAGATTTATTTTCCTGTCAGTTATAAATGTGTAGGAAAATTAAAAAATTTAAAACTAGTATTTATTTAGTACACTGTAATGAAAATACTAGAAGCATTAAAAATTAAAGCATCTTTTTAATAAAATCTTATTAAAGCAAACTTATTAAGTATAGTTGCAATAGTGCTGTCTTCTTAATGTATAACTTACAAATTGAGCAAGCAACTTTTCTATGCCTTGGCAAATTGTCCTACTTCTTTCTAAGTTTAGATGAGCTCTGACTTTTTATCCATTGTACTTTCAATGTTGTCAAGTATCTCCAGAAATTCCCTTACTGTGAAGTTTTTGTTGGTGTTGCTTCCTCTGGGACATCATCCTTTTTGTCCTCATTTATGTCAATAAGTTCACCTTCACTAAGTTCCTGTAGCCACAATAGCTGGAGTCTTCCCAACATTGGCAGTGTCAACATTTCCATGGACAGCTATTTTTTTAAACATATGTATATGTAATTTTATTTCAACAGCCTTTAAGGTACAAGTGGTTTTTGATTACATGGTGAATTATATAATGGTGAAGTGTGAAATTTTAGTGTGCCCATCACCTGAATTGGGTACATTGTACCCAGCTATTTTCTTCTATAACTCTATTTATGATCAATTTAAATTTTTCTTTCAGCATTATTTTCACTTATAGCATTTTCATCTTTGTTGATTATTTTCCTCTTTTGATTATTCATTTTTGTACAATGTCCTGTGTGTTTATCTCAGGGAGACAAGGAAGCAACACAACTATATGTTTTGCTGTCTGTGCATTAACAAGGAAAAAATATGTCATGACCGATCACCAAAAGATTTTGAAAGAAATGACATGATTGGTTACCAATCATGATGTACATTTGTTATCTACAGTGATTTGTAGACTAACTAGGTAGCAATGAAGTTTGTACTTTATGCAATCATTCACGTTAATATACCATGGCAACTGAAATTTGTCCCATGTTTTTGGGGGAGTAGTGTTATTTAATTGAATAGGAGTAACTGAAATTTATGTATAAGAACTGTAAAAAGTAAAGAATTTCTGCATCTGTATGATTATATACATGTATATAGATACATATGTGTATGATTATAAATATGTATACACGTACGTGTGTTTTCAATTACACAATTATGTATTTAAAAAATTTTTAATTGTGGTTAAAAAAAACATGTAACATAAAATTTAACATCTTAATCTTTTTTGTTTTGTTTTGTTTTTTTGAGACAGAATCTCACCCTGTCACCCAGACTGGAGTGCAGAGTTGCAATCAATGGCTCCCTGCTGCCTTGACCTCCTGGCCTCAGGTGACCCTTCTGCCTCAGCCTCCCAAGTAGCTGAGACTACATGTATGCATCACCATGCCTGGTAATTTAAAAAAATTATTTGTAGAGACAGGACCTCACTATGTTGCCTTGGATGATCTCCAACTCCTGGACTCAGATGATTCCCTAGCTATGGCATCCCAAAATGCTAGGATTACCAGTATGAGCCACTGTGTCCAGCCATCTTAATCATTTTGTTTTGTTTTGTTTTGTTTTGAGACAGAGTTTTGCTCTTTGTTGCCCAGGCGGAGTGCAGTGGCATGATCTCTGCTAACTGCAACTTCTGCCTCCTGGGTTCAAGTGATTCTCCTATCTCAGCCTCCCAAGTAGCTGGCATTACAGGTGCTTGCCACTACGCTCTGCTAATTTTTATATTTTCAGTAGAAACAGGGTTTCACCATTTTGGCCAGACTGATCTCGAACCCCTGACCTCAGGTGATCTGCACTCCTCAGCCTTCCAAAGTGCTGGGATTACAGGCTTAAGCCACTGCACTCAGTCAAACATTTATCAAACTTGAATTCTTTTGTTTTTTTAGATGGAGTCTCACTCTGTCACCCAGGGTGGAGTGCAGTGGCGTGATCTCAGCTCATTGCATCCATCACCTTCTGGGTTCAAGCAATTCTCCTGCCTCAGCCTCCCAAGTAGCTGAGATTACAGACACGTGCCACCACCCCTGGCTAATTTTTGTATTTTTAGCAGAGATGAGGTTTCACCATTTTGGCCAGGCTGGTCTTGAACTCCTGACCTCATGATCAGCCCGCCTTGGCCTCCCAAAGTGCTGAGATTACAGTTGTGAGCCACCGCAACCAGCAATTATTTTTAAGTGTACTTTCTGGTAGTGTTAAATACGTTCACATTATTGTGGAACAGACATCCAGGACAGGTGCAGTGGCTCACGCTTGTAATCCTAGCACTTTGGGAGGCCAAGGCAGGTGGATCCTTTGAGCTCAGGAGTTCAAGACCAAACTGGGCTACATGGCGAAACCCCGTATCTACAAGAAAATACAAAAATTAGCTGGGGAAGTGGTATGCACCTGTAGTCCCAGCTACCTGGGGGGCTGAGGCAGGAGAACCTCATAAGTCTGGAAGGGTGAGACTGCAGTGAGCTGAGATAAAGCCACCTCACTCCAGCCTGGGCAGCAGAGTGAGAGCCTGTCTCAGTAAAAGAAACAGCAAAACAAAAACAAGCAGATGTTCAAATCTTTTCACCTTGCAAAACTGAAATTTTATATCCATTAAACAAAGTATATGTTTTATATAATTATATAATCATGAAGAAATATTGAAGCATTCTTAATAGGTTATAAATATCTGTTAATGGGAAGAGACTATTTCTGAATCGAGGGAGGGAGAATTAGGTGAAAAAATAAAAAGAAAAAAGACTGCATTTAAACAAAACATATATAATGTTATATTTAGTTATGATAAATATATATCTGTGTGTATACTTATAAATAAAAAAAGATAGCTAATTGGATAGAAATAAACATTAGCAAAACTTGGGAGGAGGAGAAGAGATGGCAGAAGGTAGAAATAAGTTAACTTTTTCACTTTTTCATAATAGCCAGTTGATACAACTAAGCACCAATAAATTGAGAAAATGAGACCTAAGCATAAAATTCATTATTTTGGAGGTAATGACCAGAAGAACTTGAAATAGAAACAGTTAAATGTGGTTATCCTTGCTGAATAAAATTAGGAGTAGAGAACAGGAGATATTTACTTGGTATTTTATAATATTTTATAACGTTAAATATTTTTATTACCACATTTATCTTATTTTTATAATTTTAAGAAATAGTAAACTTAGTACATTCTCTAGGTGCTTACTATCAAGTTATACATCACATAATTAATTAAAGTACCATGTAGGGCAGTATCATTCAACACCATAATTATCTGCTTTGAAATATGTATATAATATGATCCTTTTTTCCTTAAGAAGTAAGCTTAGTAGCGGCATTAATGAGGAGAAGGAAGCACTACATTTAAAACTTCTGTGATCATTATGCAGACAGTAATATCTAACACCATAAAATACTAAGATGGATTAAGGTAAGTAGCAGGACAGCAGTAAGAACATTAACCTAAAATTTGAAACCAATTTAAATAGTCTTTGGTCAGCTATACAATGTAATGGATATGCATGTCAGTTTCCTCCTTAAGTGTACCAAGGCACTTTAGCATTACTTGTATGAGACAGACATAATAGAAAAATGGATCCCAATTTAAAAGGTTTTCTAGAACATCCTTGATATTGAGTAATTTAAGTAGAAGTTATTCATTTCTTTCAAAATTAGCCATATTTAAATCATGGCTCCAGATATAATTGTGGGCAAATTTCCAGACTTTCAGAGAACATGCGTATGTACACCAGTATTGGAAGGGGCAATGATAGAATTTGACAAAATATATGAGTGAAGACCAAATAATATATTAAAAATGTTAAAACCCTTCAAGAACATGATAGTGTGGTAGTAGCTCTGTTTGTTTTCCTGCTGCTATTATTAGAAAGATGTAGTTAGCATTTTCGTATGAAGCTGAAGACTGGTGTGAGTTTTTATTTGCGCATGACATTAAGACTCTGGTTGGTAACAGGCATTCTTCTCCCTAAATTTTGGTATTGAAAGGATGACATATTAATGAGAGAGATTAGGTTTTGCTTATCAAGAGGAGAAAATTTGATTATCCTTCTCAATACTAATTTTCAGAATGTCTCATGTAAATGGACAGAAAGAATAAAATAAATTAGCAAACCACATGGAGGAGAACATCCGTTGTCCAATCTTTACATGGTAATTAAGGCAAATAGGCTTATTTATTTGCCTATTTTTTGGTATCAGCTATTTCTGAATGCATGGGAAAATCCATTTTGTAACAATGACTATTGCTTTTCCAAGACTTTGACTTTATGTTTAAAAAAAAAAAGAGAGAGAGAAAACATAGGGCTTGTATTTAACATTTAGCATGCTTTCTTCATGAAGAAAATATTCAATATTTACAGATATTCCATAAATGAGTGCACATTAAAAGGTTTATAACCTTTTAGTTATGTATTATATTTTGCAAACATACATACAGAAAAAGACCTATCAACCATCTGACATGATGAGAAATTTTTTAGTCCTCCATGTAGTTCTGAAGATATGGTTCATACTAACCTAAGTGAAGTACATAAAAAACCTCAAGGTCATTAAATAGATAATTTTCAAGATGTTTCGCTTTTAAGAAAACTGGTTATTTATATCAGTTATGAGTGAATTCTCTGTGTTACTTTGCCAATGTAATAAAAATAAAATGTTGATTATGCTTTATCTTTTACCAGTTCTCTTTTCTGTAATAAATTCTCTATTCAACTCTTCCTAGAAATTTAACTTTAGTCCTTTCTCTTTGAGGGTATAGAGGGCTGCTTTATCTTCTTTGATAAACTTTCAATAATGCATGGGCTAAGCTGTAACCAGTATACCTGTATGTAAAAGAAAGAAAGCTCTGAAATACCCTTCATAAAGTTGAATGAGAAAGGCACAGAAATCAAACAGGTTGGATACCTAAATAGGTAATGACTAGTAGGAAACCTTTAGAAAAAGGGTTGTCCTAAGATTCTTGGAAAAGTTATATTTGGTAAATTTTTAAAATTCCATCTTGTTACCTCCAAATTTTCAAAACAGCTTTGTTTATCATTACAAATTGTCCATCTATACTGAGGGGAATTAAAAGACAGATGATAAAGTTTCTACAAATAATGTGCACCATCTCTATTTAGGAAAACCTGTCCCACAAAAAAGTCTCTTTATATTGTAAACACAAGTTTCTTGTCACCTGTCCTGCCGTTTGTCCTTCACATAGTCTCTTTATATTGTAAACGCAAGTCTACAATGTAAAAAAAAGTCTCTTTATATTGTAAACACAAGTTTTCTTGTCACCTGGCCTGCCATTTGTCTTTCAGCTTTCTCTCAACCATTATGTTAAGGGGTTTTGCAGAAGAGATTTAGAACCAGCCAGAATCAGTGTGCAGTTCATCTTTACATACAAATTTGAAAACCGTACCTCTACCCCAAATTAATGATACAATTTTTTATCTGGGGCCCACACTAACATTAGGAAATAGAACACAGGCCAGGTGCAGTGGCTCACACCTGTAATCCCAGCACTTTGGGAAGCCAAGGCAGGTGGATCACCTGAGATCAGGAGTTGGAGACCAGCCTGACCAACATGGTGAAACCCTGTCTCTAGTAAAAATACAAAAATTAGCTGGGTTGGTGGTGCATACCAGTAATCCCAGCTACTCAAGAGGTGGAGGTTGCAGTGAGCCACAATTGCACCACTGCATTCCAGCCTAGGAGGCAGAGTAAGACTCGTCACACACACACACACACAAAGGTAAAAAAAAGATAAAACAAACTAATATTTGTTGAATGCCTGCAATGCAGTATTAATCATTTCATTTAATCTTCACAACTGTGAATTAGAAAGATTAAAAAACCACAACCAGTAGGGTGGCAAATCAAACCCAGTGGGTTTTATGTGGTAATGTCAGTTTTCCTTGTTTAGGATACTATTTCATCTCATTTTTACTGGTAAGAGGATTCCAATTTCCTTTGAGGAGCTCTTCCATACCATTATTTCACAAGGATAACTCCACCTCTCCCTTGCAGATCACCTCAACAGAGAGGCTTTTGACTTATGCCTGAATGATCAGAGCCATCTCTGAGATCTTACGTGCTTGAATTGGCAAAGAAGACTGGGCTCAACTCCCCTGCAGTAGGAGACAATAAGGAAAACAGAGAAGAAAAAGAAAAACAGAGAAAAGTAGTTAGGAGACATTTCGGACTGTAAGAGAGAAGGTAAGTCCTGGTTGACTTGAATCTCCAGCAGGACCAGATTTATGGATGTGTCAAATATATAGTCACACACAATTCTGATCCTAGAAGGGCCCCAACACTTGGTTTCATGCTCGGCCATCTAGAAATTCTTAATAATTTTTAAATAAGTCAATTTGACTTTTAATTTTGTAAAATATGTAGGCAGGCCTCATCACTACCTCCAGTTCCAGTTCCTTCTATCATGTGAGCTTCCCAAGTATTTTTCTCAGTGTTGTGAGAAAATAAAATGCCCTTGTGTGCTTAAGCTAGTTTGAGTTGGGAATCTGTGACTTGCAATGAAGAGGTTCTGACAAATATATCTCCGAACCTGCACTTTCTATCAGTCCTCAGGTTGTGGTACTATCAACCCCTGATTACCTGTGAAGGAGAAAGTATTCACTTATGAATGATTCATGCCACAGTTCTAACACTAAATGTTATTTTCCTGCCATCTGTCGTGCTTTCAGCTAGCTTCACAACGTCAATTAGATAGTCCATGGAATGAAAACTAATGTTAAAAACATCTTAAAGTATATCTATTTCTTATATATATAAATTATATTTTAATATATAATATTAAAATAATATAAATATTTAAAATATAACACATTTGAAAATATATATTTCATATATTTGTGTAGATATATAACTATATCTCATATGTATGTAACCATATATCATATATATATATTTATATATTCTGATACCTATATAGCATACCAGAGAAAAATATGCTGGAGAAAATTACAACACATACGAGAAATAATTGTAATTTTTAATGTGTATGTGTCTATATTTATATATATATATGTGTGTGTATGTATATGTATATTTGAAGACAGGCTCTTACGTTGTCACTCAGGCTAGAGTGCAGTGGTGTGCAATTACTGCTCATTGCAGCCTCAACCTCCCAGGCTCAAACAATCCTCCTACCTCAGCCCTGCAAATAGTTGGGAGTACAGGTGCGTGCTACCATGCTTAGGTAATTTTTAAAATTTGTTTGTGGAGATAGGGTCTCACTATGTTGCACAGGCTGGTCTCGAACTCCAGGGCTCTAGAGAGCTCCCCTCTTCAGCCACCCAAAATGCTGAAGTTACAGGCATGGCCCATCATTCCCAGCCTATAATTTGTATGTTTAGAGTGATTTACAGTATATAAAATGCTTTTACTTACAACGTATTCCTATAAGAATTTTGAGGCCAGTGGATTACAAGATCAAGAGTTCAAGACCAGCCTGGCCATGTGATGAAACCCCGTCTCTACTAAAAATACAAAAATTCTATGGGCGTGGTGCCCGGCATCTGTAATCCCAGCTACTCAGGAGGCTGAGGCAGGAAAATTGCTTGAATCCGGGGGATGGAGGTTGCAGTGAGCTGAGAGATCACGCTGCTGCACTCCAGTCTGGGCGACAGAGCCAGACTCGTCTCCGGGGTGGGGGCAGGGGGTGAGGGAAGAAGAAGTTTTCTGTTTTGAAAAGAACTCATGGGTCATTGATAGGTAAGCTATCTATTTTGAAATGGGTACATTTTCACATTCGAATCTTTTGAAAATGAATGAAAACCGTATCCCATTGCCATATAAAAACATGGTTCATTTACATATGAAATTCAGTCTGTGGTTCTGATTATCAGTTGTTAGTAAAGATACAGAGAAGTAGAAAAAAATTAATCTATAATCAACCAAAACATCTGAAGGGGCTGGGTGCTGCTATATCGAGGTAGAACTCAAAGATGAGAATACTTTCCATCAAAAGAATGAGACTGGAAGAGGACATGCTCAAAATGCCTAAAATCATATGTGTTAATTAGATGGAAAAGAACAAGTACTTCAAATTCTGAAGTATGAGAATGAAGTCCTGTGTTCTGAAATCTCAGTGTAGAAAGTTAGGTCAAACTAGAAGTACCATATAATTTTAAAAAGCATTTGGCTAAACTTACTAAAGACAGAAGAATATGTGTTTACCAAAAGAAAACAGGCTATGCCTGAACAATAAGGTTTAATGTGCATTTGAAGGAGGCTAACACAGGTTTCCACAGTCTTGTGGGTTTTAGGTAGGACCTTTGGGAGGTGACTAGGACATGAAGGCAGCATGCTCATGAATGGGGTTAGTGTCCTTGTAAAAGGGACCTCAGAGAACTTTCTTGCCCCTCCACCGTGTGAGGCTGCAGCAGGAAGACATGTGCCGGTGAACCAGGAAGCTGTCTCTTGCCAGACACAGAATCTGCTGGTATCTTGTTCTTGGAGTTTCCAGCCTGCAGAACTATGAGAAATAACTTTCTGTTGTTTATAAGCTATCCAGTTTATGATATTTTATTATAACAGCCCACACGGACTAAGACAAGTCCCCTAGGTGTTCATATCTCAGAAGCACTTCAATCAGCATCTTCAGTAGTGCTCCTCCTTTCTTCCTTTACCAGCATGGTTTGCCCTTGCTCAAGACCACTTTCAGGAAATGGGTAAGTTGCAACTCTTTCTTGTTATAGTGAATGTTTTATTTTGTTTATGACAGTTCACTCTCTCCTGTTAGTAAGAAGTGGAAATTAGGTTTGGGGAATCATATAACTGAAGAGGTGAGAAACAGAGTTATAGAATGGCAAGACCTTAAAATGAATTCAGGAATTTAGTAACCATCTGAAGGACAATGACAGATGGTAAGTTTAGAGGTGTACAGATATAATGGGAAGAGGTCAGGTGAATTTCAATAGCAATTGCAGAAGAACTGCGTGATAGTTTTGAGGAATAAAGAAGAGAAGAGAAACCATATGGTGAGATGATAATTAGGCTCAAGTATTTGCCTTTAAGAAAAGAAAAATCTTGGGGACTTATTTATGAAGACACAACCTGAGGTAAAGGAAAAGAATTATAGGAAAAGAAAAGAAGGAAAAATGGTGATATAGGTTTAAACCGAAGAGTTTTGGAGAGATTTTAAAGGAAAATTCAGACTAGGAAAATGGAGGAAGGAAACACAGTTATATGTTGCTTAATGGCGGGGATTCGTTCTGCAAAATGCATCATAGGTGATTTCATCGTTGTGCAAACATCATAGAGTGAACTTACACAAACCTAGATGATACAGCCTACTACACATCTAGACTATGTAGTATAGCCTATTACTTGTAGGTGGAAACCTCTATAGCATGTTACTGTACTGAATACTGTGCAGTATAATATACTGTGAATACTGTGAAAATAATTTTATTTTATTTGCTTATATATTGTATTTATAATTTTATTTTGTTTGTCTTCTTGCTGTAGCCCCACATAGTAGAGGGGCAAGAAAGTTCTCTGAGGTTCCTATTATAAAGACACAGACCCCATTTATGAGCGCTCTGCCTTCATGTCCTAGCTACCTGCCAATGGTCCCACCTAAAAATCACAAGACCGTGGAAACACGTATTAGCCTCCTTCAAATAAATGTTAAACCCTAATGTTCAGACAGTCTGTTTTCTTTTAGTAACCACTTATTCCTCTGTCTTTAGTAAGCTTAATCAAATGCTTTTTAAAAGTAAATGGTACTTATAGTTTGACCTAACTTTCTAAACTGGGATTTCGGAATACAGATGTCATTCTAATATTTCAGAATTTGAGAGACACACTATTATAACACAATGGCAAACGTGTGTATTCAAACATGCCTAAATGTAGGAAAAGTACTGGAAAAACACAGTATTATAATCTTATGGACCACCATTTTATTTGTGGTCTGTCATTGACCAAAATGTTATGTGGTGCATGACCATAGGTAGTAATTGAAACAATACAAAACTATGAATCAGGCTTAATTGTAAGAATAGTAGAATATTGTGTCACAACTTATTCTGTATACTGATTTTTAGAATGAGAAAGTTGAGGCTCATGTGGCCTATAAAATTAGCAATTCTGTGTCTCTGAATCCAGGATTCCATTATAACTACAGGGGACCATGACACATGTAGTTATGTCCCTGACAAATTCAAGAGTTCCCAAACAAATTATTTATGAGAGGTAATAAAAAACATTTTGTCACTGAAAATAAACCAAGTCAAAGTTTGCTCAACTCAGGGATTACTCCTTTACCTAGGCTAGGCCCAAGTTTGTTTCTTTCAAGGTCAGCAGAAGGTAGCTTTCGTGACATAAAGCAACTAGTTAAAAGATTTTTCTGCTGCCAGTTTTCTAGTCAAGGCAATTTTGCTACATTGCTTTGTGGTAGTTTCTCCTGGAGAGACTTCCCATCCTCTCATTCTTTAGAGATATTGGAGGGGTATGAGGTGGAGTCACTGGATTTTAAACTGGGGGAGTTACATAGACGATCAGATATCCTTTTTCACAAAAGGATATCTGAGAGAGCACCATGGCAGCAGCCTGCAGAATGCATTGGAGGGATCCGAGTGTAGCCTGTGAAAGCTGGGCGTGGTCACCTGTCCAGGGGAGCAGGGGCAAATCCTGTTCTCAGGCAGGGCAATGGTGCAGAAAGAATGGATTTGAACGATATTAAGGATGAAGAATTGACAGGATTTAGAGACTGGATGTGAAATGGAGCAGATTTCTGCTTAGGTAATTGGGTAGGTTATGCTGCTCTTCAGTGAGGTGAGTTTATTGGGTGAGGCAGGTGTAGGGGCAAAAATGCTGAGTTTACATTTGTAATGTGTTGGATTTTTACATGTCTGTGGGATAGGCTCATTTTTGTTCTCCTTTCCAATTCTGACTGCCAAACTTCTGATGAATATTCTTCTTTGCTGGTAGATTAATGTACTCTTGAAGTCAAAGTTACCAGTCCTTTAACTCAGAAAACAAACAAAATATAATCTCCTTCCTATTATGTTAATGTAATTGGTTTAATTCTCAGCGAGGCAACCTATTTCATTCCTCCTTTCCAGCGTTTTGGGATGGTGCTCTTTGTTCACCCTATGCCACCTTGAATTAGTGTAATTTGTCAAAGAGAGGGAAAAATCAAAGAGAACATTCAGGATTTCTGCCTGGAATACTAAAGAACAGCGCTAACGCCGGCAGACACTGGCAATTGAGAGGGGAAGATGATAGCAGCAGGACTGTGAGAAGTGGTTTTTATATGTTTAAATTGGGAAGATCCAAGTAGAATTGTAATTTCATAGAATGTCAGACTGCATGGAACTTTCAAGGTGAAAAAAAAATTAACCTTTACTGAGTATATAATATGAACCAAGTGCTGTCTCCTGTTTTGTAAATGGACATAGAGATTCTCAAGGATAAGAAAGTAGCTTGAAGTTACCTAGTTATTTAGTGGGTTTAGTGGGTTATATATGGGATTTAGAGTACAGAGGGGAAATATTACCCTTGAAAATTTATTATGAAAATTTACATATCAAGGTTATGAAAATTGGTCCTTAGGGGACAAAGAAATGTTTTCTTTTTCGATATAAAGCAGTGATATACATACAGTGCATAAACATATACAGTATATCTAAGGTATTAAAATTTTATAGAAGAGGGAAATAAGGAAAAAACATCTAAAAGATTTTTTTAAAGGATGACTTATTTATATCTATTTATTTATTTATTTTTGAGATGGAGTGTCTCTCTTGTTGTCCAGGCTGTAGCATGATGATGTGATCTCGGCTCACTGCAACCTCCACCTCCTGGGTTCAAGCGATTCTGCTGCCTCAGCCTACCAAGTAGCTGGGATTACAGGCATGTGCCACCATGCCTGGCAAATGTTTGTATTTTTTTTAGTAGGGACTGGGTTTTGCTATGTTAGCCAGGCTGGTCTTGAACTCCTGACCTCGGGTGATCTGCCTGTCTCTGCTTCCCAAAGTGCTGGGATTACAGGCATGAGCTACCATGCCCAGCCTAAAAGGGTGATTTTTTAAAAAGTTAAGAAACATTAATATGGCCGGGTGTGGTAGCTCATGCCTGTAATCCAGCACTTTGGGAGGCCAAGGTGGGAGGATCACTTGACCTCAGACATTCAAGACCAGCCTGGGCAACATAACAAGACCCTCATTTCTAAAACTGAAACAAAAAAGAAACACTGATTTTAATCTATTTCAATTAATAAAGTTTTTATTCTTTTTTTTGTCACACATGGTACCTCATGTTGAATAATAAAACAAACAGGTTACACATTTTATATTGAATAATAAAACAAACAGGTAAAAGCAAAGTCAGTTTAAATGTTGCTAGAGGGAGGGTCTAGGATCATGCTGTGTGGATGCCTTTTCCCGCACCTTCTGCTGTGGTCCTTGAAGTACTGGTGTGAAAGCTTAGAGCTCTGAGCATCCCAGTTTGAATGTCTGAAGAATACAATTTAACCTCCTCATTTTGCAGATGAGTAAACTGAGGCAGACTTGTCATGTGTAAGCATTCACTCCTCCAGTCGTTTTATTATTTGGAAGTTCCCACACTGTGAAACTAAATCAGGCTTTTTGTCTCAAAGCATTCTACACAAAGAGGCATACCGTCCCACTAGAAGATGGGAAGAGAAAGAAAAGCCCAAGCAGCGGTCAGGGAGGGGATTTTTAGAGAGATGATGAGAGAAATAGGTCAGAAAAGAGTCTCAAGAAGGATACTGTGATCAACAGGAGCAAGTAAAGAGGGATCAAAGACTGAGAATGAGGCTCTGGCAGTATAAAATTCTCTGGTGACTTGTGACTGCCGTGTCAGGACAGTGTGCAGGCACAGCTTGATTTCACAAGAAACTGTAAATATTTCAGACATCTCAGCAAAAAGGTAAGGACACGAATTTGCCCTTGTAACTGTTGTAACTAATTACACATTACTCTTTCATGACCCAAATATAAACACCAATACCTTAACAAAACAAATTTGGTCAATAATTTTAAGTCTACTGTGTTACAATGGGTTCAGTTAAAGAACAAAACACAAAGCAAATAATGCACACAAATGGACACCCTAAGGAGAGATGTAGATACACACGGATTTTATGTACATTTGATCTTAAGGAATGTCCACAACACAGCAATTCACCTCAGGATAAAAAGAAAACTATATGTGGTGATGAGACAGAGATATAGATGAAAGAAATAGACTATTTGAAAATCTCTGTTGGGAACCACAGAATTATTATCGTTTATTTTACACTTATTTTTAGCTTTGAGTGACATAATTTCTATTTGCTATTGTAAGACAAATTATTTTCCAAGTGACTCAACAAATTATATTTAGGTCTTAGTAATTGTGCTTTAAAGGAATTAAACTGTAATCTTACAACAGTCTTAATAATTACCTAATTCCTTTTTTCTACTTATTTAATACTGGGAATACGATCTGGTAGTGACATCTAACACTTTCAATTGAACCTTAGTTAAGTATCTCAAACTAATAGGAATATTTCTGTTCTTCTTTAAATGGCTCTATCATCTACAAACAGGGGCAGATTAATTTTCTAATCAAAACATTCTGGGAAACTATTAAGCATGACATTAAACTGTGTTATACTAATTACATTCCCTAAGAAGAATTTCTATCTGAACTTAGAGCATAAGACCCTAGAGAGAACTTATCAGAGCACAAATTGCTTTAATGTATTTTAAGAAGAATCACATATCCATATAATAACTTTAATAATTTTGCTTTTTTTTTTTTGCCCTCTCTCCCTGCTATGATTTTGCTTTTCATATGTAGCTTAAATCAACTTGGTTCTCCACAGTGATTCATTATGATGGCAAGATCTTCTTGACCTTGTTAAATAGCTTAAAGAAAAAAAATGTATTAAAGCCTGTGAGGGTGTATCATATGGCAAAGGCAAGTACTTAGCTCAGTTGTGAACCCTTGTCCAAAATTAACATTTACTTTATACTAGAACACTACTGTCATTGAAGAAAAAGAAATAACTGAACAAAAGTAATTGTGATATAATACGGGAAAAACATCCTTTAGCAGGGCTCAGAAAACATTTTCTGTAAAGGGTTTGATAGCAAATTCTTTTGGCTTTGCAGGCTATGTGATCTCTGTTAAAACTTCTTACCTCTACTATTGTAGAGCAAAAGCAGCGGTAGACAATGTGTAAAAGAATGAGTGTAGCTATATTCCAATAACTTTTTTTAAACAGAAAATAGGCATCAGATCAAAACTACTTCACACCCACGAGGACAGCTAAATTCAAAAAGTCAGATTTTAAAATACTGTTGATGAGGATGTTGTGAAATTAGACCTCTCATGCCATGCTGGTGAGAATGCAAAGTGGTGCAGCCACTTTGGAAATGTCTCACAATTCCTCCAACATAGGATTACTGTATGACACAGAAATTCCTTTCCTGCATATTAAAAAAGATTCTTTCTGTTAACCAAACCTGAGTCAGCCTTCTCTGAGTTCTTTCTGACTAGGCTTGACCTTGAGCTACCCTGTCTTTATAGAATCCAGATTGAAGAAGGATCCTGCCAAGTCAGTGTATCCTCCACCAATGGTATCCAACTATTCTTATCACTTTGGTTTGTCTTCAACAATAATTCTGTTGAGTTGATTTAGCAAGAATCCCTTTACTCCTGATGTTTTCTCTTAGTAATTTTCTGTCTGCTGACCTCTCAACGCAAGTTCCTTGGCTATAAATTCCCACTTGACCTTCTTGTATTAGAAGTCAAGCCCAATTTCTCTCCCGCCCGCAAAACCCTATTGCAGTGGTCCCTATACTTATCATGATGGTAGCTTCTTGAAAAAAGTCCACCTTACTTTCTTTAATAAGTGTCATGGATAATTTTTTCCTTAACAGTGTATACTGGAGAAAAGTAAATATGTAAGTCCACACAAAAAAGTTGTACATGAGTATTTGTAGCAGTATTATTCATCATAGCCGAAAGGTAGAAATGTCCCAAATGTCCATTAACTGAGTGGATAAGCCAAATGGAAGTGTTAAATCCATATAATGGAATATTACTCAGTCCCTGAGGGTTATTTGGCAATGTCTGGGGAAATCTTCAGTTGTCACAACCATGGGTCTGCTACTGGCATCTACTGAGTAAAGGATGGGAATCCTACAAACATCCTGCAATGCGCAGGACAGCTCCCACACAAACAATTATCCAGTCCCAAATGTCAATGGTGTTGAGGTTGAGAAGCCTTAGTGTAGACAGACACATTATGTGACTATATCAGAGATCATTCTTTATACCTATTTTGCTTCTTTCCCATGTAACCTTATATTGTTAAACAGCAGTAATCTTAAGACAGACAAGCATATGGAGAGTGTGGAAAGTGCCGTGCCACAAATCCTGTAAGGCAAGTAATAGTGTTATATCTTGCCGAACCCTGTAAGGCAAGTAACAGCGTCATATCCTGCTGAATCCTGTAAGGCAAGTAACAGTGTTATATCTTGCCACCAAGGGTTTGAAATGAAGGTGCAAAGTCAGTGCTGTTGGCAAGATAATTATTATTTTTAATTATTATACTTTAAGTTCTGGGGTACGTGTGCAGAATGTGCAGGCTTGTTAGATAGGTATACACTTGCCATGGTGGTTTGCTGCATCCATCACCCTGTCATCTCCATTAGGTATTTCTCCTAATGTTATCTCTCCCCTCCCTCAACCCTCTGCTATCCTTCCCCTCGACCCCTGCCCCCCGACAGGCCCCAGTGTGTGACGTTCCTCTCCCTGTGTCCATGTGTTCTCATTGTTCAACACCCACTTACGAATGCAAACGTGGTGTTTGGCTTTCTGTTCTTGTGTTAGTTTGCTGAGAATGATGGTTTCCAGCTTTATCCATGTCCCTGCAAAGGACATGAACTCATCCTTTTTTATGGCTGCAGAGTATTCCATGGTATCTATGTGCCACATTTTCTTTATCCAGTCTATCATTGATGGGCATTTGGGAACATATATTAAAGTGCTTAGAATAGCACATATGAGGGCATTTGGAAGGGTCCCAAATGAGATTCTATCCCAGTGGAGTTGGAGTGCACCACCCTCCCAGTATATGGATGAGTTTTTGTTCACCTTCCTGTCAGCCCCCATGTGTTTAGCTCTCTGAACCCTGTCCTTGGGTCATTTATGGAGACTTCATTGGTTGTCCATGATTGAAGCATGGACAATTGTATCAAAATGTGATTGCATAAAGGGTATGCTCTAAACCCAGCAAGGCCTGTCTGTTCCGATTCTTTCTGGTCTCTCTGTGCAGCATTCCTTCTTCCAGAGTATGGGGCAGGACTCTCTCTGGCCTGAGGGTCTTATGACCCAAATTAGATTAAATCCCTGTCTTGGGCAGGTGAAAAAAGAGCAGGAGAAGGTCCCACAGAGAGATTCTGTTCCCTGAGGCCTACTTCTGAGGCCTAAAGCACTCCCACATTACAACAAAAGGCTGTTAACAAGGGTTATGAGAGTTATGAACTAGGAGCCATGGGCAAAATTCTGTATTTATCTATATATACACACATATAATCATAATATCACAGACGTATTTAAGGAATATCTTTGTAAGTGTATGTTTGGGCTTTTCCAGGGAGACATCTAGACATGGAATTGCAGGGTCATAGGTACATATACCTTCATCTTTACTAGATATTACTAAGTTGTTGTCCAAAGTGCCTATATCAGTTTGGCACTTGCACTATCTGTTGAGGAATTCCTAACTTGGCCAAAACTTGGAGATGGGGAACTTTGTAATATTTGCCAATTTAAAGAGGATAAATGACATCTCATTTTAAAACATTGATTAAGGATATTAAGGATAATCAATTCCTTCCCTCAGCTTTCATCAACTTTCTCACATGGTCCCTAAGAATGAACCATCAAAAGAATGGCGTTAGTAATTTTCTGGATGTTGACACTGAACAGAAATGATAGAGGAAAGAAATGTATTCCTAGATTACAAGCTTTTCCAGGCCTTTTTTTCACCTTCAACTTTTTACCAGTCCTGCACACTAGGCCTGGCAGAAGGTAGCATTCCCATGACTATTGACTCAGTGGGGTGTATCACCTTGCTGGGTGATCAAATTGAGGCTCAGTGCATGCTGTTATGAGGTTTAAATATGTTGTAAGCACACATACGAAATGTACATTAAAAAACATGAAACTTATACAAAGATGTTATTTTCATTGGTACACTGCAGTTCCAGCGTATTTCTATGAGAAAAAATTCAGAGTGCTCTATGTAAACTTGAAAATGAATTATTATGGCTCCTGTTTATTTATATTTAGTACCTTCTATGTGCCAAGGACATGAGAAAGAATGGAACAGTCCTTGACATCAGGGAACGAGTGTGACTCTTACAGCTAAGCCTCTGTTTTTAGAAACTGGCCTGCCACTCACAGCTAGGCCATGTTGTTCTCCTGGTGAGCAGCATCTCACAGAACAGCAATATCAGACAGGGTCACTCTGTGACCATGATGAAGTGAGACAAAACAAGACCACTTCCATGTTTTGTCTAAGCACCGACAATAACAAGCTCAGTGTGCAAATCACAAAATATCAATGTTAAATAAATTAATGGGAAGCCATTATAGACTAACCTTAGTTTTGGACTAATCTGCTATGCTAGGCCCCAGCAGACCAGACCAAAGCAGAATGGTCCCTCATGCTTGTTGCCACATAATCAAACTCAACTCTGAAACCAGCCAGTTATCCAAAAAAAGAGGAGATTCATAGCAACCAATCAGAAAGGTCCAAGTTTACCTGAGCTGGTATGTTAATAAAGTTTCCCTCTATTTTAACCCTGTAAGGAAAGTAACTTCGAAACAACTCATCTACTTCTCATTCCTTATTTCTGTTCTCTCTCTCTTTTCTGCCTATAAAGCCAATCTCCTCTGCTTAGCTCATTGGAACACTGATTCTATTTTAGAGAATGCAAATAAAAGCCAATTAGATCTTTAAAGTAAATTTGTCTTTCAAAATCAAACATTCCCCTATCTCCATGGTATGGGTGGACTAATGCTTCTCTGTCATTTAGGGCTTTAGGCTTTCTTTTCAGCCTGTCATCCCCCTAGTTAAGATAATCACTGAACTGTCTCCACTTCCTGAATGCACCTAATCTTGAGCAACCCTTCCCACCTCTTTCCACAGTCTTCCCCAAATCACCTAACCAAAGCCCAAATCCTTTAAGTGCTTTCTAGTACCAGTTACCTAAGACACTCCCTGGCTCCCCATAGTGCATGTTTTCCCTCCCTAAGTAATAATCTCAACTTGTTCAACTACAGGTATTCCTTCTAGGAGTCTTTGGCTGGAGAGCATTGACAAAACTCTGAGGGCTTTACACATGCTATCTTAATTAAGCCTGAAATTGTCCCTCTTTCATAGGTATTAGTATGATTAGCCCACTTTTGTAGATGAAACAGCAAAGAAAGTTAAACGTCATCTCCAGTACCAAATAGCTAGTAAATGCCAGGAATAAAATCTGTATCTGGGTCTAACTGTCAAGTCATAAGGAACTACTTGTAATTCTCCTGACCTTGCTGTTCTCCTGAAAGTTTCTCTAAAGATTATGTGCTCTTTGAGGACAGAGCTGTACAGAGTCTGGCACAGTAAAACAAATATTAAAAAAAGAAAAGCTGTAGTGTGAAGACTTACTCAGAACTAAGGCTCATTTTTTGAACCTCTGTGCCAATATCCTCAGAGTACCTAGAGTTGTTCTTGTACCAAAATCAATACTGCATGTTTCCCAGAGTCTTGGCCTCACCACCTCCATATAATCAGAAGATAGATATCTTAAAGGAATAGTTCAAAGGAAAAGCTCATTTTTAAAGGGGGAAAACATACACTGATGTGTGAGAAAACGGTGTTGGCCTTGTAGCTTGATCTTGGGTTTACACAACAAACTCTTTTGCCTGGTTTGACTTCAAGGCCCTTTGTTAATTTGAAGTTTTTTCAACTCTTTGCTCTCCTGACCTTGCTCCTGCCTGGAATGCCTTTTTTTTGAGACGGAGTTTCGCTCTTGTTACCCAGGTTGGAGTGCAATGGCGCGATCTCGGCTCACCGCAACCTCCGCCTCCTGTGTTCAGGCAATTCTCCTGCCTCAGCCTCCTGAGTAGCTGGGATTACAGGCACGCACCACCATGCCCAGCTAATTTTTTGTATTTTTAGTAGAGACGGGGTTTCACCATGTTGACCAGGATGGTCTGGATCTCTTGACCTCGTGATCCACCCGCCCCGGCCTCCCAAAGTGCTG
>NW_022436949.1:7249770-7527576 GCF_009761245.1 Sapajus apella | reverse complement strand
CCTCCGCCTCCTGTGTTCAGGCAATTCTCCTGCCTCAGCCTCCTGAGTAGCTGGGATTACAGGCACGCACCACCATGCCCAGCTAATTTTTTGTATTTTTAGTAGAGACGGGGTTTCACCATGTTGACCAGGATGGTCTGGATCTCTTGACCTCGTGATCCACCCGCCTCGGCCTCCCAAAGTGCTGGGATTACAGGCGTGAGCCACCGCGCCCAGCCTGGAATGCCTTTTAAAGGAATGCCCTGCCACTCTTTCCCGCCTAGTGAAAACCTGTGCGGCGTTTCTTTTACCTTTCCAGATCCACTCCTTTAGATTGAATAACTCCCCTTTTTGTTCTCAAGGAACTTCTAAAACACCTGCTGTAGCATTTACATTCCTTGGTTAATTGTGCTAGGGTTTGCGAACCACATGAGACTGTGAGCTCCTGAAGGGCTCAGCCTAGCCTAGCTCTGTCTGATTTTGGGTGGACCCCTCTGCCACCTCAGAGCGAGCACTTCGGCAGGTAATATGTCCAGAAGGCTTCCTTTTGGAGCTTCATGGGCCCCGTCGTTTAGTCCTGCCTAGTACTTCCTCCAGCATGGTACTCAGTCCCAGAATTACTTTTTCCAGCCTCAGACGTGCAAGGAGAGGCCTAGCAGATGGATTTATATTCCAGCTCTGATCAAATGGTGGCGCAGGGCCGGTCTCGTCCGCCTTTCAGTTCTGCTGGAACCCTATCTCCATATCCAAAGAAATACAATCAGATGACTTCCTCCACGGTCCCCAGCGCTCCTCCAAATCTGACGCCACTCTATGCCCTTAAGGTGAGCAGCCTGGACCGCCAGAAGGGTTGAGCAGCGGCACGGACAGGCGGCCTGGCCAATCATGTTTCACGATGTCCGGAAGAGGCGGTACCCCAGCGTGTCATTGATCCGGCGGCGCGGGATTGGCCAGTCCCGGACCAACAAGGGTGGCGGGAGTTTTCAGAAGTGTTGGCTGCGGCCCCGGCTTCAGCAGTTGGGCTAGGCTGTGCTGACTGTGTGGGTGGAGGACCCCGGGAAGGAAACCCGTTGCCGATCCCTCAGCTCTCCGCTTGCAACTTGCTAAGTGTCCACCTTCTTTCCGGCCTCCGAAGCTGCGGGGAAAGATGGAACGGCATCGGCTGCGGCTGCATCATCCGGCCCAAAGCTCAGCCGCAGGGACTCCCTACTCTTCCTCTGCCTCGCTCCGCGGCTGCCGGGAAAGCAGGATGCCGCGCAGGAAGGGCCCCCAGCACCCTCCGCCGCCCGGTGGCCCCGAGGAGCCTGGGGAAAAACGCCCCAAGTTTGTAAGTATTGTCTGGAGATAGGGTGGGGCTGCTCCCACCTCGCCGTAGTGCTGACCGACGAGGGTGGGCCCACAGGGACTTGGGTGGGGGCAAATTTTATTCTAGAGATTCAGAGCTGCCAGTCATCATAGATTGACAACGACCGAGTCTAGTTCTAGTTGGATCTTGTGGCAAATGCCCAGATCTTTGTGTTGTACCCAAATTTCTTAAGGCTGATGTAAAAAGTAGTTCAAATGTATATATGTATTGACGTCATCTCGGTGGACATTGCATTTTTTAAGTTGAACTTCTCTCTTTTTCCCAAGTGTAAGAGGTTATAAGATATATCAAAGTGAACGTTTAGGTGATAGTATTTTTTTTTTCCTGCTTAGTATTTTTATCTAATAAGAACTTTTAAGGTAGATACAATTTTCCAAGTTGAAACAGCTGGTTTTGAAACTTGGCGGGTGGTGTAGTCACTGCTAAAGAATGTTTTGCTTAGCTTGGAAAGAATTCTAAATATTTGAAACTTGCTATTCTGGTTTGCTTGTTTTTAACACTTAAGGAAAGTGTCATGATTAGCACCTTGTCTTTTCGTTGGTATCAACTAGTGAAAGTATAGGCAGTGATGATTATTTTGCGGTGCGTTTATGTAAATAAATCACATAGAGGATTGATAGATTTGGGATGAATCCAACATAATTGAAATGTCACATTGACTACTCCACCATTTTGCTTAGGAATATGGAAAACCTTTTTTTGTGTGATAGTACAGCCTTTGCCTTATGTGGACAAGTAAAAATTGTGAGAAATTTAAGTCATGATTCACAAATTAAGGGAATAATGGTTTGTGAACCAGCTGCTAACTATAACATTTAGTTAAAAATAATAGTTGAATAAAAAAGAAAGCCCATATATATCAGAATACTGAAAATGAGGAACAGCATAGATTAATTATGCCAAATTAAGTATCAAAATGGTCATAGGAATCCTGACATTTTGCAGAAAGATTAAATATGGACTTTATTATTATCTTGACAGATCTGAAGAATGAATAGGACAGAATTAACTTCCCAGTGAAAGATTTTTGCCTAATGTGAGAAGAATCTACTAAGGCAATGACTTCTCTTCCTTTTATACTCTACTCTCTGGGTTAATAATCTTATTTTGTCTTCTGTGGTCCAGAATATAGGAGGTGTTATTTTCTGTGACTCATTCCCAGCAAGGAGCTAATGAAAACATGATCTAAATTGATATTTCTGTTTAGCTTCATTGAAGGATTTGATTATTTCGTTTCTAGTCTTTGTACTGTTTTTCATTCTTATGTATGCTACATTGACCACCTCAGCATGACATTTGTTAAAAGGGTTCTCATAAAGATGAAATGACATCTAAAATATAGCACTTTTAAGTTGTAAAGGTAATAAACACATCTAAAACACTGTGTTTTTGGGTGGCAGTTTGAGTTGAATCATGACTTCCAATTAATTTAGAAGTAATTTGGACTCTTGGTACTTTGAAGCTAATTTAGATTCTTGCTTATATGGTAATTTCTTTAGTTATATCTTCCAGTTCATTAATTTTGTTATCAGCTATGTCTAATCTACTTTTATGAATATTTGTTTTTAGCAATTATTTTTTATTTTAATAAGTTCCATTTGCTTATTTTTCAAATCTGCCTGAGCATTCTTGATAGTTCTTTGTTTCTTATTCGTTTATTTCTTCAGACATTTCCTACTTAGTGGTTCATATTCTTTATTTGACAGCTCTGCTATTTGTAACCTGGTCTGTCTACATTGACTCATATTCATGATGGCTTGCTCTCTTTCTTGTGGTTGTTTATCTTTGTAAGCTCATTGCTTTATCTTCACCTGTAGGATTCCAGGGATGCTTTTCTTTAGAGAGAATTTGAGTCTGTCTACCAGGAACCTGGGCATGCTACTGATTTTGGACCACTTTCCTGTTGAACTGGGAATCTTAAGATGGACAGAAGTTCCAGGCACAGCTCTACTCTTTTCCTGTCCTAAAAGCTCAGTATCTCAGTCTCAAGGCTGCTTTCTTCCCAGTTTGCCTGCTTATCACTGCTCTTGATTGCACACCAGTAACTCCTGTTTTTAGGTTGGAGAGGGATCTTTGAGACCATCAAAGGTCCCAGCAATGCCTCAGAAAGTAATTGTACTTGCAGGTGTGAAGTCAGTCACTGTTCTTGCAGATGTCAAGTCAGTTCTTGGCTTTTTCTTGATTGGATGAAGTGATGTTATCCTAAATCTTTTCAGGTCACCCAGCCATTATCCAAACCTGGGGCAGCTGCTTTTGATTGGAGCAAGTAATATAGGTTGGTGATGTGATGGGTAGGAATAATTTAGGTGGCCAGTGTTTTGCACACTTCTGCAAAGCAGCAAGCTGGTAGTGGGATGGAGTGCTAAACTGGTCACTCCCTTCTGTCTTAGCGTAAGAAAGCAGGAGCTCTGGCGCCCACTGATGTCTTGTTTTACTTTGAGTCCTGATAAAGCAGGTAAACAAATTCTTGTTTTCTACCAAGTTTATAGTTGTGGGCTTCAAGTCACTTGTGAGTTGGGTAAAAAAGTTTGTAGCATAGAAACCTCTTCTCATAGGTAAGTATAGATAGCAGAAATTAGTCTATTGTAATTGTATTATACTTTCGCTGTGCTATGAATCAACTGACTTTGGGCTGATTGTGAATTAACCAACTTGGTCTCATTTGGAAATACCTTAAGCCATGAGTATAAAGATGATAGGGATAGCTACTGGGGCATAGAAGATACATGGAGCCTGAGGGGACAGAGCAAGTATCTGGGTGGAGACTTTGTGAAGGCAGATAAAATTCAGTGGGATCGTTAAACTCAGAGCCTGCCCTAGGTCACACTGTTAGTACCTGGACCTGAGTCCTATATCCTTTGTAGAACAGAACAAATGTCCTACTGATTATGGAGAGCCTTTCAGTAATACCTGTTTCCCGTTGTTCTTAACAACACACAGATGGTGGCGGCCACTAGCTACAGACTGAGAGCAGGACATGTGGCTTCTGGGAGAAGTGTCCATCTCTAGGATGTAGGTCAGTCCATTCAAAGGGGGCCTGTAAAGTGGTGGTCCAAGTTGATGAAAGACTTCTTTTTAATTAGGAGAGTTCTTTAAAAGTTCTCACAGACTTCAGTGTAAATCATTTAATCATTTCCATCGAATAGATTGTTAATTATTGATTTATTATGTCATCGTAGTACCTTCAGTTTTGGTTTTAGATTTTTCACCTTGTCCTTTAATTTCTGTATATTTACCACGTTTGGGCATTGATAGTAATACCAGTTAGCCTTTCTGAGTGAGCTAAGCACTGTTTTAGGTGCGTTATAATTATCAACTCTAATTCTTAGAACAACCATGTGAGGTAGATAATATTATTCGCCTTGTTTGCCATAGGAGGAAACCAAGGCATAGAGAGATTCGTTGTCTAAAATCACACAGCTGCCAGTTCATGAGGCTGGGATTTGAACCTAGGTAAGCTGGCTTCAGAGTATACATTCCTTTTTTAATTTTATTATTTATTTGTTTATTTATTTATTTATTTATTTTTTGATATGGAGTCTTATTCTGTTCCCAGATGGGAGTGCAGTGGCACAATCTTGGCTCATTGCAACCTCTACGTCCCGAGTTCAAGCGCTTCTCCTGCCTCCACCTCTGAGTAACTGGGATTACAGGCGTGTGCCATCACTACCAGCTAATTTTGTATTTTTAGTAGAGACGAGGTTTCACCATGTTGGTCAGGCTGGTCTTGAACTCCTGACCTCAAGTGTTGTACCTGCTTCAACCTCCCAAAGTGTTGGGATTACATGCTTGAGCCATTGTGCCCAGCCCAGAGTACACATTAGTCACTGTCCTGAATTATCTCCCATAGCTTTTGAGAACTTCAATCTTTACTGCTTCTTTTCTCATCCAGGAACCATTAGCAATAATTAGTGATGCCTTTAATGAATATATAATATGAATATAGAATGGATATTCTGATTATAGGCAGACTGCGAGGTGAGAAGATTTATGAGGTTGGAGAATTTTTGTTGATTGTACAGATAGTAGGAATTTGAGTAGAGATGAAATCCCAGTAAGCTTGATGAGATTGGTGCATGTCTGCCAATTACTTGGGTTACTTGGAAGCAGGTGTAGTAGGCTGAGCAATGATCTTCCAAAGGATAGAAACTCCTTAATCCCTGGAACCTGGGAATGTTACTGTATATGGCAAAAAAGGACTTTACAGATTTTTTTTTTTTAAAGAGGGGCCAGGCAGGAGCCACAATTAAACCCAATGAATGACTGTGCTGTGGTGGAACTAATGACAGCAGAATGTTTGAAAGACATACTGCTCTTTGCTCTACCAGGCTCTGAGAGACAGGGTAACTCAGCCTCAAGCCCCCTGCCGGGAGGAGGAACTACCCTTCAGTACTTGCCTGCCTGAGTTTGGGCTGCCACTGTGTTGGAACTCTCTGCTCAGCTTCCTAGCCAGCCCAGATCGTGGAATGTGGCTGCTTCCAGCCCTTTGGCTGGGGCAACCACAGGTGGTTCAGTCAGCCTCCGCCTGGGCCTGTTGAACTCCACCAGGTGGCAGCCCCATCTGGACATCGGGGGCCTTGGACAGTGATATGGTCAGCACATGGAGACTGTCTATCTATGAGGTGGATACCCATTAACTAAGCTCACAAGCTCGATGAATAAGCTGTAACCCAACTTATTAATGTATATCAGCCAGTGTGTGGCAGCAAAATCCTTCAGGGTATGCAGGCCCCAGAACAAAAGGGATTAAGAAAGAGCAGATGAAAACAGTTCTGGCCAGTAAGCTAGAGGAGAAATCTGCCGGGGAGTTCTGAGAAACATGTCTTTGCTCTGTAAAAAGGGACTAACAAAAATTTTGGATCCATTAATGGCCGAGTGGCTCTCATTGGACCACAAACCTCTCACATGGCAAAATTATAAAAGGAACTCTTAAAACACTGGAGCATGATCAAAAGACATGGCTATTGGAGTCAATACTTGGAAGAAGGGATTAGTTCATTTTTTCTAGCTTTTTGCCTAAGGGATGCCCCTAGTCAGGGTCATGTGGGGTGGTTAAAACTAGAATAGAAGCCCACAGTTGTACTGGCATAAAAAACCAGAAAACAGAGTTCTGGTGACCATATAGCTGATAAGTGAGGAGGAAATCCTGGAAAGGAGAGGGAGCCACAAATGGGTAGACCCAAATTCTTTGTGTAGACTGCTCAAATTTCTAAACCTACATGTGTGGGACAAACTGCAAGCAGCACAGCTAAGGCTAAAATATCTAAACAGATTTCAGGTTCCATCCAGCAGATGGGACAGTATGTGTAGTTTGAGAGTTCAGCCGAGTTAACTGCTCGCTAAAACAAACACAAAAGCAATACTTCTCAGAAGAACAAAAGGAATTCAGAGTCCCTACACCATGCATTTACAAGGCTCAGGATACGGTGCAAATGTACTTAACAGAAAAAAACAAGAAAATGTGACCCATAAAAATGAGAAAAAGGAATCAATGGAGACCAACCTCAAGATAACTCAGCTGTAAACATTAAAAGACAAGGATTTTAAAGCAGTTGTATAACCATGTTTAAGAATATAAATGAAATATACTCACAATGAATGAAAAGATAGGAAACCTCAGCATAGAAACAGAAACTATAAAAAGATCACAGTGGAAATTGTAGCGCTGAAAAATACAAAGTCTGAAACAAAAAGGCTAACAAGAAGCAATAGCCCATTTTTTGCCTTTGGCCATCATCAGGATGTGATGCTTATTTTGCCATAGTCATCTTCTGATCATGGGGATAGCTAGCCTAAGTACAAGGCCCATGTGCTGTGCTACTTATGGCAGAGCAAGAATATAGGAAGGGGCCGGGTGCAATGGCTGATAACTGTAATCCCAGCACTTTGGGAGGCCAAGGCGGGCAGATCACTTGAGGTCAGGAGTTCGATGCCAGCCTGGCTAACATGGTGAAACCCCATCTCTACTAAAAATACCAAAATTAGCCAGGGTTTCCCTCATGGTGGTGGGTGCCTGTAATACCAGCTACTCAGGAGGCTGAGGCAGGCGAATCACTTGAATCCAGGAGGCAAAGGTTGCAGTGAGCCAAGATCATGCCACTATGCTCTAGCCTGGGTGACAGAGTGAGACTTCTCTGTCTGTCTGTCTGTCTCTCTCTCTCTGTGTGTGTGTATATATATAATGAAGGAAGGATCAGGGTCTCTGAGCCACTATAGGTTAGGTTAATCTGGGAACTTTCCTGCCACCAGACTTCTTGTATTGGGAGAAAAAGAAAATGCAGTTATCTGTTTGAAACTTATGATACTAATATGAGAAGTAAAGCATTGTTAGGGTTTAGAAAATTATACCCCCAAATATGCCACTTTGGACTTCAAATTGAGAGAAGCTGGGGAGCTGGAAATGTAAGAAAGGGTCTTTTCTGAAGTTCCCCTATCTACCTAAAGTTTTGTGTTCTCCAGAAGACCCCCAGAAGATAGTCAACTGTTGTGAATCCCTTCCCTAGATATCTCAATTCAAATAGATGCATACTGAAGGAAAACTAGAGTTGACACTACACCCAGAGCCAAGACAAACTTTGTCCCAGACTGCTGTCTCTTTCTTTGGCCCCATTCATCTCCCCTAAAGATCATTTACTCCAGTAAATTGCCTTACATCCCCCGCTTCCCTGTTCCTTATGAAGAGGGTATTTAAGCTTTAGCCATCTGGCCCTTCTTTTGAGTTTCATACTTTGCATAACTCCACACTTGCCACACTTGCACATAATACATTTGTATACCTTTTCTCCTGTTTTCTTTTTTAAAGGACTTTACACAGATGATCAAGGATTTTAAAATGAGATTATTCTGGATTATCACAGTGGCCCCTAAATGCAAACACATGTATTGTTATTTTACCACAGAAGAGGAAAAGGTATTGTGACTGCAGAGGGATAGATTGGTAATGCAGCCATCTGAAGCTCAAAGAGTCAAGGCATGCCACTCCCCTAGAGCTGCTAGAAGGAGAGCTGCCCACCTTGATTTTGGCGCAGTGAAACCGATTTGGGACTTCTGGCCTCCAGAACTGAGAGAATGAATTTCTGTTGTTTTAAGCTGCCAATTTGCGGTAATGTGTTACACGTGCGATAGGAAATGAAGCTAGGTGTGGTTATAAGGAGGATCGTCAGATTCATTTAAATCTCTTCCTTCACTTTATTGTAATTTGGGAGGATAGAAGATAACCAAATTACAATTAAAAAAAAAAACCACAACTGAAATAACAACCAAAACCTCCATTCCTGTTTTGTCTACTCTATGATATTTATAGTTGCTAGAAAGCTGGGAAAAGATGGAGGTGATTTCTGAATGCTGTTTTTGTTTTTTTGAATTTGTTCCTTCATTGAGTTCTCAGTTTAAGTCATGCTGTCAGCTGTCCTAGGGTTAAACTGTCAAGAATTGAGATACTGTTCTTAGTTGAAAGCTTTAGGCAACTGAGTTTTATTCGTATCAGAATTCTGCCTAACATACACCAGACATTGTAACCATCAGAAGAAGGTAAAATCATTTTATTAAGGCTGCTCTTCTAAGAAATTGCTCAGAATTTTTCCAGCCTTTCTTTCCTTTCTAGTCTTGTTAATAAAACAGAAAAACCCACTTTTTTTTAAAATAAATGATTTATTAAAAAAAAACAATATATGTTAAGTGGCTTTTGGGGGGATACATTTAGTTGCTGAAAGCATATAACATATGGTATTTAATACTCCTGGACCACTCTGGGACTTTTCTTTGAGGGTAAAAAGGGGTGGGGGTAGGGATGATTGTCTCAGGTTTAGAGCAAGGCTTAATTGCTTTTTTCAAAGACTCATGTCTTTAATTATGAAGCAAGCAAACTGACATACATTTATTACATGGTGAAACGTTGCATCTCATCTAGTCTATCCTGTAGCAATTGCTTCCTAACAGATGTTAGCTAAAACACCTTTGTGTAGTTGGTGGAATGCTAAAATTTGTCATGCTTTTATTATTGTTGCCTTGAATTAACTCTACTTTATGGCATAACTTTATTGCTGTGTCCTAGAATCTTTATATATTTATTGCCTTATAAATTGTATTTAAAATTGGCTTTTTATATAGAATGTAAATTAACACGTGCATAACTTGTTTATGCTTGCAGAATAATACAGGAAAAAACGGCTACGTATTACACTAATATAATTGTCTTTAACTCAGCACGTAGTATCCTCTAAACTGGGAATCAAATGAATGCTAAAGAATATGCTTATCCTTATATTCTTGTTTATTGCAGAAACTAATTTGACTTTTAGATCTATAAAATATAGATTAAGCATAACCTTTTACTTCATGGGATATTAAGGATCAAAGCATGGGCTTTCTTTGAACAGGATCTACAAAGGTAACTGTTCTCTCAGTAGCAGCAGGATGGCATTGAAATACCTTACCATTGGGAGTAATTTTTCTCAAAGAGCAAATTGAATGTCATTATTAACTTAGGGGAGAATTTAAGAGTTTAAATAAGTTTTTGGTGCTGAAACATTCATGTTACTGGTTACTTGGTGAAAACTATTTGGAAATGCTTGCCATAGATTTTCCTCTTCAAAAGACCCACTGCTATCTTTACTTATAGTTTTTTTGTAGAAGAGGCATTATGAGTAACATTTATGAGCAGTCCACTTGAACCACTGTCAGGGTTGAATCCCAGCAATATCACTTATTAGCTGTGTGAACTGAGCAGTTATTTAACCTCTCTCTGTGCCTCCCCTTTCTCATGTGTAACATGGGGTTGTCATGAAGATTAAGAGCTATGTTATGGGCCTAGAATAGTAACTGGCTCATTGTAACCTCTATGTAAATATTTATAGGATTTTTGTAAATATTTATAGGGTGGTGGTTGTTATCATTAGTAGCAGAAGTAGCAGTACAATTTTTCTCTATACTTTAGGGCATTAGGAATACACTGGATATTTGAATAATTTTCTAATACTGGAAAACTTAATTGAACCAGGCTTTTTCTTCTTGGTGTGGTGGAGGCAGAGCCATTCTGTTCTTCGTTCTTATGTTGGCATACCAGGTGACATTTGGATTCATGCAGAGTTCTGATCTGATAGCTGAATGGTCAGAGCAAGTTTCTGAAGCTTTCTTAAGAGCCTGTTCTTTATTTCTAAAATGGGGCTCTTATGATGATGAAACTTGGGGTATAAATGTAACTTACAAAAAGAACCTATAACGGAAACAACTTCAAACTTAGGAAGAAAAAATTCTTGTGATGCTCTGATATGGACTTGAATGATAATAAAAATAATGTTACTAATATATGTACAGTTATAAAACCAAGTATAACTCTTTATGCCTATTACTTTTTATAGCTATAAAACTAAAACAGATTTACATCTAAAATCCAAAACAAAACTATAAAACCAATAAAATTCAAATTAACAACAACATTAATTTAATGCAATTGATGATGTTTTCCTGAAATTAAGTCATTATTGGATTTAATAGTGGAAAAATACGTATATATTTTGCTGTTTTTCTTTCTTTCAATTTGATTCTTGGGTGGAAATGGAATCCCAGAGGCTGAGGAAGATATGTGTAGACTGAGGAGTTCATAAGACAGCTTTACACTGTTAGTAGGGTCTTGTCTTTAGACACCACTATCTTTTTCATAGGTCTTGGCTTGAGGCTGTAGATGAAGTAGCGAACTGTTATAAACTTGTTTTTAAAAAGAAAGCAGCCATTTGTAAACATTTCGTAGTAAATGTTATGAAACTGTTGAAGCAGCAGAAAAAATCAGAATTCATACTACCAGCTACTATATTCATTTTTCTCTTGAAATCTAATTTTCCATAGCTGTGAGTGCATAGTTCCCAGAGTAGTATGATTTTGGAATTATAAATAGCCATTTGGAACTGAATTCTTCCTAAGTGGAAGAGCTTGTGAAAATCTAGTGTGTCATGATGATGCTTGGCCCTCATTGGGTACCATCTTGGTAGTAAATACAAGTATAGTCACCAAAAGTTCCTGACAGAACATCATTATAGAATGGGTCATTCACAATGTCCAGAATAGGCTTACTTTAGTTCTAATGTTTAAGATAATCTTGAAAAAATTAAGACTTAAGTAGAATTTGTGGAAGGCCTCTGTAGACCACAGTTTGGGGTACCCAGAGATGACTTGAGTCAAGAAATTAGATGTGTACCTGAACCAGACAGAGGTTTTCCTCCTTAGTCCTCTGTTTAGTGATGAGATAAAAGTGATTAGTATTTATCAGTGGTGAAGGATGTATACAATGTGTTTCAAAACAGTTTGCTTCTAATAGTCTTTTTGGGTAAACAAGAAACTTGCAATTTTTAAACAATTTTATCATATATGTATCACACAAAAGATGTGTAAAACACTGGATACTCAACAATAAGCTTAAAAAAGAAATATGAATTCCATTGAAATGTTTATTTTCTCTTTTTTTTTTTTAATTTTGATTATTTTTAGAGTTCCACTTTGTATACATCTCTTTTCCTAAAAGTAAATCTGTGAATGGAATTAATACTCAGTAGCTTTCTGATCTCTCCATCTTTGAGGATCATGGCAGATCTTAAATACTGGAAAGGAAGGAGGAGACTATGATGTAATATACCAAATGTGAGGTCATTCTGTGTGCTAAGGGATTTGGGATATACCTAAGTAGCGGTGGTCTAAGTCATACCCTCTTGAGTTAAAGATGACTGAATACCTGTTCAGAGTACTACAGCTCTCTCAAAGGAGTTACAGTGTAGAATTTCTTGAAGCCCTTAGTAAAAGCCCTTGGTGGATTAATTGTGAGATCTATAATGCTGCATTTATTTGGTTAATTTTATTATGAAGTATCTTCCCAAAATACAGAGTTTATCCTGTAATTGCTGCATTTTTTCCGAGGTTGGCTGTTTATTTGGGTGTTATAAAATGAAACTTCGTAACATTCAGTTTTTAAATAAAAGATTTGCAAATTGGTGACATTAATTATGGACTTTACTATAGAATTAAACTTTTTTTTATTAAAACCTTTGATTAAATTCATTGCATAATGACAATTACAATTCTTTTTTAATGAAAAAATTGACAGCCTGAGAAATAAACATGAAAAAATGGAGTGCATATAATCCGCATTGAGAAATTCAATGTGACAATTTCACTTCTTTATAAAAGGTGACGGTCTGCAATTAAAACCATGTTCTAACTCTACTCAGTCTCTTTTGAGGGTATAATTTTGCTCTTATTGTTATGTTATATTGAACCTGCTTTTTGTTACTTTATACATGTGTTTGTAAGCTTTTGGAAGTCACTTTCTCTGTGGTGCCTGGTATTGACTTGTGTTTATAGTAGGAATCTGAATACTTGGCTAATTGAAAATCTAAACAAAGTACTCTTGTAACCTTATATTGCGTGGTTCATTAATCCATTCATGATTGATTTGTTTGAATGTTATTAATATACCCTAATTGTTCATTTCTTTTTATAAAAGATCCCAGTGGTGGTGGGCAAGGGTATGGGAAAGACTACCAGAAACATATGTGGGTTGTTGGAGAACTTGGGCCTGGCAATGTGGCTCTAAAGTCCCACCGCTAAACTGTGATAAAAAGGACTTGAGGGAGACTCAAATGTGGCTGTATCTCCTTGGGCAAATTATCAACCTTTGTGCCTCTGTTTTCCCATCTGTAAAATGGAAGTATTTAGTCTCTATGCTTATAGATAGTTGTGAAGATTAGTTGAGTTAATGCATGTTACAATAGCTTAGTCACAGCACAGTGAATATGTAACAGCTGTTATTAACAGGGGAGATCCCATCACTACGTTTTAAATCCCCAGTTACTGACAGCATTTTAACTTCTTCTTGCTTCCTACTTCCTTTCTCTTCACAGCTTTTTTTTTTTTTTTTCCTGGGGGACATTGAGATTATGGGACTCAGTCATTCATTGCAGTGGGACTCACACCAGATGTTTGGTGCCTGGATATATTCTCTTCCTTTCTGTTTCATGTAGACCTCCAGCCATTGCCTCTCTTTCTCTGTCTGCCTCCTGCTGTCAGCATTTGCTGCACACTAAATCCACACTCCACAAAAGTAACCATGGAGCTCCCTTTGAACTGGGATGCCTTCAAACTCCTCCCTTCCTCACACCTCACATAAGGTAGCATATCAATAAATAATAGAACCTTTGGCCTCCTTGTTCAGTTGCCTCAGATCTCTAAGCCTGGAGCAACCTGGCAGGCTTCTTGGCTGAACTCGGTTCCTGCATCCTGGTGGAAACCACTCTCAGCTTTGTGAACTGACACCGTTAGACATCGAGTATCTATGTGTCCTCGGTGCTGCTAGATAGCAATCATCATCACAATAGCTACATTTGTTCAGCTCATACAATGGGCTGGGCACTGTTTTCATCACTTATCCCTCACATAGTTCTTTGAAATGGGCACTCTCCCTACTGTTATTTTGCACATGATAGGGTTGAGACACAAAGAGGTTAACTGGGAATAGGGCATGATTTGTCCTGGCATTTAACTAGCTCTTTGGTCATTTTCTTTTCCATTTTTCACAGTGTTTATGCTAAACTTTTATCGCTGTCTTTACCTGATTCTTTTTTGTTTTTTCAATTGAAAAAGCGGCCAGGCACGATGGCCCATGTCTATAATCCTAGCACTTTTTGGGAGGCCAAGGTGCGTGGATTGCTTGAGTCCAGGAGTTCAAGACCAGCCTGGGCAACAAGGTGAAACCCTTTCTATACAAAAAATACAATAAAATTAGCCTGGCATGGTGGTGCATTCCTGTAGTCCCAGCTGCTTGGGAGGCTGAGGTGGGAGGATTGCTTGAGCCCGGAAAGCGGACGTGGTAGTGAGCCATGATTGTGTCACTGCACTCCAGTATGGGAAACAGTGCAGGATCCTGTCTCAAAAAATAATAAACTGAAAAACAACGTACTGCTTAAAAAGTCCAACGATGTAAGAGTAAAAAGGGAAATTCCCTAAGCCTCCCTTCTGTCTCAGACTACCAGTAAGGTCCCCTCTGCTACCCGCCATGATGACATTTATTATTTTTTCTTTTTTAACATGAAAGAAAGTATCAGAGAAAAAACAAAAGATGGGTACTCTATAGTCAGAGCAGCCCCAAGGGCTGCTGGTTAGCTTATTATTTTCTTTTACATTCTTGTTTTTTTTTTTTTTTTTGAGACAGTGTCTTACTTTGTCACCCAGGCTGGTGTGCAGTGGTACAATCATGGCTCACTGCAGCCACCACCTCTTGGGCTCAAGTGATCCTCCTACCTCAGCTTCTGGAGCAGCTGGGACTACAGGCATGCTGAACCGCTTGGCTTATTTATTTATTTATTGTAGAGCCAGGGTCTCACCGTGTTGCCCTGGCTCATCTTGAACTCCTATGCT
Source organism: Sapajus apella (assembly GCF_009761245.1). Classification (NCBI taxonomy): domain Eukaryota; kingdom Metazoa; phylum Chordata; class Mammalia; order Primates; family Cebidae; genus Sapajus; species Sapajus apella. The sequence continues at coordinate 7,512,830 of NW_022436949.1, read as the reverse complement.
TAAGTAGTTTTTCTACCTCAACCTCTCAAAGTGCTGGGATCGCAGATGTGAGCCACAGTACCTGGCTCTTTTCTCTCCTTCCAATGATATAGTGTGTATGTGTCAAGCACCTACTTTTTTCCCACATGGGAACATACCACGGCATTCACTTAAGATCTCAGAAATGATTGCTCCAGACTCTTAGCACGCCCCTTGATACCTTTTTCAGAGAGAAAATTTTCCTAGAGCTTGCTGTAATTGTTTATATCTGCAATGATTCTTCATTGTTTCTCCTCCAGTATCCATGGAAGGAGTATATTTTCCTGTTCGAGGTTAATCCCTTTATTGCTGTTCTTGGCCCATGCGCATTCAGTAAGGAAGCTTTCACTCTTTACACATTCCATCCTGTAAGGATGCTGAAATGTTTACTATTGTGAAAGAAAAAGCAGAAGGAAAACCAAAACCAAACAACCCCTCTCCTCAACTTTCCCTTGACCCTTTGTCTCTCTGAATAACATGCTCTGCTTCCTACCTTTGTAGCCACTTTCTGTGCATTGCTTGTTTTCATTTATTCAGTAAATTTTTGAATGCCAGTTTTACCGAGCATAGCACACAAGTCAAGTAGATGCAAGTTGGTCCTTGATTTCAAGAGGTTTATATTCAGTCTCATATGGGGAAAGAGAGGTTTTAATCAACAGATATGCTGCAGTGTTACTGGGGAGTTCATGTAGCATAATCTTGAAGAGCTCAGGCTGTGGAGTTAACTTGGGCTTTTTTTTTTGAGTCAGGGTCTTGCTGTTTGCTGGAGGGCAGACACATGATCTGTCTTATTGTAGCCTCGTGCTCCTGGGCCCCAGTGATCTTCCCACCTCAGCTTCCTGAGTAAAGTTAGGATTATAGGTGTGCATTCCCATGCCCAGCTAATATTTAAGAAAATTTTTTATAGAGATGGGGTCTCACTCTGTTGCCCAGGCTGGTCTTGATCTCTTAGTCTCAAGTCATCCCCCCACCTTGGCCTCCCAAAGAACTGGGATTACAGGTGTGAGCAACTTTGCCTGGCCTAACCTCGGCTTAAGTCCTGGTTCTGATGTTTGATAGCTGTGTGACCTTGGAGAATTAATACATTTTTTTCTTTTTTGGGTTCTTCATCTGTAAAACAGGAATAATAGTATCTATATTATAGGTTACATATGATGATCCACTGTGCTGTAGAGTGTTGCTGCCATTATGATAGCATTGGTAGAGGGAGGATATACTCATTAAGGAGGGATGAGCCATCTCTCATTGGTTCTTCACCTTGCCTTTGCTTCTGTCATTCCTCTGAAATCTGCTTTGGCAGATCAACAACTGCTAAACTTGATGCTGATTTTTTTTAAGCCTCACCCTATATAACTTCTTCATTGTATTTTGTACTAACCTTGCCCTCCCTGAAACCATGGTCTAACATGTTCTTCTCTTCTCTTCAGATCTTTGGTTATTCTCTTCACCACACTTTAACATGAGTGTTCCCAAGTAATATCTCTTTGATTTTCTCTTTTTACTTTATCGTAATTCTAATGTGAACTCATCCATTTTTTTAGCTTTACTACCACTTAGGTTAGTGCTTTCTGAGATGATGGAAATGTTGTGTCCTGCCATGTTCAACTTGATAGTCACTAGCTATATGTGGCTTTTGAGCACTCGAATGTGGCTACCGCTACCAAAGAGCTGAATTTTTAATTTGATGTGATTTGAATTAAGTTGTGTTTAAATAGCCATATGTGGCTAATGACTAGCATATTGGATAGCTCAGATTTAGAAGTCGATGACTTCTTAAACTCCATCTTTATTTTAGGATGCTCTTTTGAGCTTCTGTCCAACTTATTCAACCTATTTTACATGGTTGGCTTAGAGGTACCTCAAACTCAACGTATCTCAACTTGAATTTATCTGCTTTCTCATAAACTTCTTTCTTTTATATTCTCTTAGTCAATGTCATCATTTTATCTTGGATTTATTCTCAAGTTCTTGACCTTTTAACTCCCATATCCATTGGTTATCCAGCAACCTTGATTATGCTTCCAGGGTGCTTAACAGCATTCGCCTCTTCTGCACTCCTACTGTCCCTGACCTCATTTCTCTTATCTTCCATCTCTCTGCTGGGTTATTGCAGTAGCTTCCTAACTGATTTCCTTGGCTCTGGTTCTTGGGTCTACTCTGTTTCATCCAGCATGTTGCTGTTACAACAGTTTTCTTTGGAACACCAGTGTGATTATGGAACCTGCTTAAAACTCTTCAATTTCTCTCCTGCATCATTCACAACATAAAGGCCGAGTGGCATGATCTTGTCATTTAATGATTTTGTCGTTACCCACATTTCTAGATTGAATCCCTCAATTTCCACTTGAAATTCCAATTCCTTCATCCACACAATTTACTTGTATGTCCCTGCATGATTGCAATGCATTTTTACAAGCTAGATCTCCTGTCTGGAAAGCTTTAGCTCTGTGCTGGTTTGGTCCATTCCAGTGTCCTCAGTGCATGCTTGAAGTGAATCTGGACCCTGAGGTGTTCCCTGGTATCTGTAAGCAACTCTTCTGGAATGCTTAGATCAGTATCTGTTACAGCACTAATCTCATTGTACTGTACCTTACAGATTGAAGTTTCTGTTAGACCTACTTATCTGATAGATGTGTTGGAGAGGGGAAGGGGAGGCCTAGGAGGAAATTTTCCCTATTTGAGTCTCTAGTTCCAAATATGTACCAAGTAGACTGATGAAGAAATTTACCTTTTTTTTTTGTTTTTTTTTGGTCCCAATCTCCTATTCTTAAGAACCTTGGCTGCTCAGTCTACCAAAATGACGTTTTTTTTCCAAATGATCTTTTCTCTGTAAATAGAAATTTGCACACGTTGAAGACACATGCTGAGAGTTTTCCTGTGGCATTCTTGGCAGCATTTTTTTGTTTGTTTCTACATCTTCTTCAGCTGACAGACACTGGTTTACATTCAGGTTTAAAGGGACTACCTATGGCCCTGGGAGGCTTCACCTGTGAGTCAGGTGTTTCTTATAGACTACCTTCCAGTAACATGATTTAACCCTTCTAGATAACATGGACATTTTATTCTGGCAAAGATGATGCACCTTTATAGACTATAAAGCTACCCTCAATAAGTTTATGAGTGAAACAACATCAGTGATGACAGAAACAGGCATGTGAAAATTATCTGCATATCCTCGTGAGATCTACAGTGCTTAGTAATTTGCACTAGATTATTAGGCTCAATGGGTGCCTTTCCTGACCTGTAGCTGCTGACTTCCGGCAACCCTTGTTGCCTTTTTTTATTAGTGTGTTTGAATGGTGCCATAATCAACATAAAACTATTGTACTTTTAAAAGTCCTATACAAATATGCCTGAATCATTGCTGAAGCTTCCTTTGGCATTGTTGGAGGATTGCCAAGGACAGTTAGGCTGCAGTTGTTTGAGCTTGTGGCTGGACTACATAAACTGGTGTGTTCATAACCAGACTGCAACATAGAATGTAATAAGATTTCACTGTACTGCATATGACACAGTGCAAATTAGGTACAGTATTGGGCTGCTCTGTATCAAATCCCCTTCTAGGATTTATCTCTCCAAATTCCCCACATTGCTTTGGATGACAAGTGCAAAGGAAAGCATTAAGGTGATGAACCTGTGTTTTTCAGTATGTTTAGCTCTGGCAGGCAATTACTAATATTATTTTTTGAATCACCAAAAAGGGAAAATAAGTGACCCAGCCTATTTCTTGCTCCACTAGAACTTATTGGATTGTAAACTGCTTCAGGGCAGGTACCATATTTTATAGGTCTTTATGACCCAGCCCTCACCTGGTGGCCTGGTAACTTAGATGCGGAGTAACTCTATCCTGCTTGGTTAAAATTTCTGAAATAAATGTAAAATGTAACCTACATCTTATGCATAGTTCTGGAACTTCATGTAAAAACTTGAATTGTGCTTTTTCTTTATTTTTCAGATGGTAATTTTATAAATATGTAATCATCTTTTTGATTCTTTTTAAGAGGTAAAGCAATTCAGGAGGGTATTGTAAGGGTTATTGCCGAGTTTAGAATGAGGAAACAGACCAGCATAAGAAAATTAAATGCCAATTTATTCAACTCCCGGGCGAGGTTCCATGGTCCCGGGGAAAGGGGCCAGGGAAGTCGCGCCAATTTCCTGGGGCGGGGGTTTTTATGGCTAGGAAGAATGAGCAACAGCTGGGTGCTCTGATGGACTCCGGGGGAACGGGATTGAGACGGGACGGGCCGCTGTTGGTTGGTGGTTGTTGGGCGGGTTTTCCGGTGGGAGAGCCGAGAGCCGGCCAGGAGCCTTGCATCAGCTGGAGCCTTCCAGGGGAGCCATGCGGCAGAGCTAGGTGCCAGTGCAGAGCCTGGTGCTGGGTGCAGAGGTGGGTGTGTCCAACCTCCCGGCGAGGCAACCGGCCTTACAGGTATAATAAAAACTACTATTTAAATTATGCAAGAAAACTTAACGGTAATTTAGTTATTTGGAAAATGTTCAAACTTTATCAATAACTTAAGAAATTAAATTTTCTTTAGCTGTTGTATTATGTTGTGTTCCTGACAAGCATGTTTTAGTGACATGTTAGAATGTGGATAATTTTGGCTTATGTTTCAGTCTGAATTAGGAGTGCATGGTTTATAAGGTTTGTGGTATATACCACAGCTTTAAAAAAATCTGTAAAAGAGAAGAAAGCTTTTCATTTCTATTATGTATTTGAGAGCAACTTAAAAGGAGGAAACCTCCTAGCAAACTATGTATTCTTATTAGTGTTAGTTTACAGAAATTGCAACCCCCTCATGCTCATTTATCTCTGAGGTTTATTTATTTTTTCTTTTCTTTTTTTCTTCTTCTTCTTTTTTTTTTAATCACCAATAACTCCGGAGAATATACCAAGTAAACCTCCGAGGTTTTAAGGTGTGGTTTTGTAGTCAGTGTTGTTGTTACCATTTAATAACCATCCAATTGGAATTATGCTCACCTTTCTTGTTAAGATTTCATTTTTGAATTCTTTGCCTCATAAATAATTCAGAAACTGCTTCAGCAGTTGGCTGTCCCATCATAGTACTGGGGACTGAGGGAAAGGAAGGAGAATGAGGGTGGATTTTTTACTCATTCCCAGCCTGGACACTCATCAACCCTTATAAATCACTTCTGTGCTATTCCATTTCCAGTTCTCTAAGATGGGGATAATAGTGAATTTTTAGGATTGCTGGGTATACTAATAACAGTAAGTTGTAGTAGTAATGATAAGGTGGGCTATATCATATGGGTACCTAGGGGGCCATTTAGGAATCTTGGGTTCTGTCTCAGTTAAAGGTCCATTTGGTCTGAAGAACAGACCCCATACAATATCTACTTTAATCCTGAAAGGAGGAATTAAAGATATACAGGAATAGCACCTGGAATCAAGCTGGCCCTCATGTAGGAGTGGAACCAGGAGCTAAAAGCTGACAGCTTCTTTCTCTCTCCCTCTCAGTCCATCCAGCATCTCTCTGCTTCTCAATAGCCATAGGTCCACTGTTGGTTCTCTGCATTGTGTGGCTTCAACTGCTTTGATCTTCACACAACCAAGCCTAGAACCTCATAATTCCAGATAGACATATATATCCTTGGTCCATGCAACAGTAGGGCCCGATTTTCATCTCTGAATTCCAATTCCAGAATTGTGGGCTAATGGGGATTTGATTGGCTCTGCTTGGGTTTAGCTGCAGCAAGAGCTGTCTTACAAGGAACAGTGAAGACTGGTGGGCCCACCTCTATGGCATAGGCATTTTCAGAGAAGAGATGGTGTGCAGGATGCAGATAAACCCACAGGCATCTACCATGTTTACCTGTGGGGATCTTTGGAGAGTCCTTGATGATAGTCTTGGTACTGAAAGACTGAGTCTAAAATAGTTTGCCTAGTTTTAGTAGTGTGTATTCTGGTTGCACATTAGAGTTACCTGGGGGATCTTTAAGATTATCCACAGCAGGCTCCATCTTTGGGTATTGATTCATTTGGCCTGGGATATTACATAGGCACCTGTTTGGGAAAGGTAAACAAACTTTCAGGTGATTCTCATATGTAGTCAGGTTGATAACCATTGCCTAAAATGTTCCCTCCACCAATGATAGGGCTGGGGATTCAAAGTTGAGGGGAACATAGTTCCTGTCACATACAAGCAGAAGAGGAGGCATACACACAAACTGCAAGACAAAGATCAGTGACCCAAGGGAGTTGTAAACAAAAGGGATGTGAGAGGATGGAAATGAGATTATTTCTTGATAATAATGAAGGCTGACCCATCCTTACTCTAAATTTATATCTGCAGTACCTACTCGATTTGTTTAGCTCACCTCATTCATGCATCTGACTGTGAGTCTCTGGAGGCTCTGGCAGCATGCTGGCTCTGGGGATGGCATCAGGAAACTGCCACTGCTTAGACTTCTCAACTCCCATATTTGGGCCCCAAAGAAATATAACACTTGAAAGGACCCAGAGGGCAGTCCAACATAACTGACACCCAGCAAAACAGAGCTGCTGGTAAAGTGACCATGACAAAAATCGAGCCCACAGGAGAGACAGCACACATTTAAAATGGATTTAGATGGATTACAGAATGGTTATGAGGCCCTAGAGGAGGAGAAGACTGTTGGGAGTATCCTTGAGGAGAATGATGATGAACTGAACCCAGGTGATGCTTATGTGGATCTTATTGTGAAGGAAGTGGAACAACATTGGGCACAGTTTCCTAAACTCAGGTGTAGTATTTTGTGTACTGGCCTTTTCTATTAAGTCTCCTACCAAGCCTGCAGGGAAGATGCTTGTCTGCCTGGTGGTACAGTTAAGAAATTCAGGCTCAGAGTTTAAGTGCCCAAGATCACACAGATGATTGGTATCAGAGCTGGATTCTAATCCAGGTGAGTTTTATCCCAGAGCTCAGTCTCTTCACCTCTGCTTAATATTGCTTTATCGTGCCACAGCGCAAGGAAGGATGTAAAAGTCCAAGGAGAGGCATGCTTGGTGTGGGCGAGCTTAGAGAAATTTCCTGAATCAGGCAGCATTTGAAAGGTGAGCCAGGTATTGAGACGGAGAGGACTGCCGTAGTGTCTTGGTCAAGGCCCAGAAATAAACAGAAACCAAGGTAGGTTTGCTTTAACACGGATATTATTTAGGAAGTATTAAAAGAGAAAGGCTGGGCCGGGTGCGGTGGCTCACGCCTGTAATCCCAGCACTTTGGGAGGCCAAGGTGGGCGCATCACGAGGTCAGGAGATTGAGACCATCCTAGCCAACATGGTGAAATTCCCGTCTCTTCTAAAATAGAAACAAATTAGCCAGGCGTGGTGGCGCACCTGTAGTTCCAGCTACTCGGGAGGCTGAGGCAGGGGAATTGCTTGAACCCAGGAGGTGGAGGCTGCAGTGAGCCCAGATCCCGTGACTGTACTCCAGCCTGGCGAAGGAGCAAGACTCCGTCTCCAAAAAAAAAAAAAAAAAAAAAAAAAAAGGGGGGGGGGCTGGTCGGACAACGTGGTTCACACCTGTGTAATCCCAGCACTTTGGAAGGCTGAAGGATCACTTGAGGCTGAGAGTTCAATACCTCAGTTCAATACCTGCCTGGGCAACATAATGGGGCCCTCCCTTCTACCCCCCCCACCCCGCCTCAATCTATACCAAAAAAAAAAAAATTATGGGCCATGGTGGTGTGCTCCTGTAATCCCAGCTCCTTGGAAGACTGATTGCTTGAGCTCAGTAGTTTGAGACTGTAGTGAGCTATCATCACTCTACTGCATTCCAGCTTGGGTGACACAGCAAGACCCTGTCTTTCAAAAAAAATAATTAAAAAAATAAAAAAAGAAAGGGAAAGGGCATATTGGAGATGCTTCCGAGGACTCCTGAGGGCTGACGCTCAAACTTCCTCACAGCTATGTTTAAATGGTTGTAAATACTGTTTTCCTTACCCTCTGGTCCTTCTACCCCCTAATTCCATATTAAAAAAATAGTTGATAGAATTAACTGGGTTTTTCCAAAACTTCTCTTTATTGGCTTTCCAGTGTTTTGAAAATATTTCTAGTATCTTCTGGCAAATGACATCTGGCAGCATAACCAAGCTACTCAAAGGGCCCTCAAGTAAATAATGATTATTTGAGTACAGACCTTCCCCACCACCTTGGATAATTCGTATAATATGCGGAATATACTGATTTGATTATTATTTACTGTGTTAAGTGGATTACTTATATTTGTATACTAACAAAATATTTGTGACTATTCAGTTAGAAAAGTAAAAGCCTATGTCTTTTGAATGGTCTGGGAATGATCTGCTTCCTCCCTTCCTCTCGTGACTTCGTTTTGTGCTGTTGGAGCCACACTGGCTCCCTAGTTTCTTGAACATCAGGCATACTCCTCCTGACAGCCTTGTTACGGCTGTTCTTTCTATTGGAAACACTACCCTGCCCATCCCCATAGATAATGCCTTAGCCCACTGGCAACTCTTTGCTCAAACACCACTTTGTCAACGAGGCCTAGGCCTACTTCAATTCCCCATATTTAAAATTGCAACCTGCATACCCTTTTGGCCTACGCTACTTTTTCATTTTATCAGAGCATTCATCACCTTCTAACATCTTAAGTAAGTAATTTACTTATTGTGCTTATTGTCTGTTTTCTCAGTAAAGATAAGTTCCTTTAGGGCAAAAATCTTTATTTATTGCTATCTCCCTTCTCAAAAATATAGCAATGTTAATTAACAGTTGTTGCATGCATGAATGTTTAGGAATCTCTCATTCTGTTAGAAGAAAAAGTTCTACAAGTTTTATCTGAATCGTGGCTAAAATTTTATTTGCCTTTTGTCTTAGATCATTGCTATAATGCTTGCATGTTAATTAGCATGCATTTAAGTATGTATGGTTAGCAGGTGGAGACTTCACCTTTTCTTCCAATCACCATTGAATACTTTGTTATGATGCATTTTGGTTATTGGTTTATCTTGTTCTTTTGTTTGTATGCTCCTAAGGGCAGAGACTGGATCTTCATTAATGTTGTGTCTCACACATGTTGCTGGCCTAATTATATTGTATAGTAGAAGAAACTTAGAATTATGAGACTAGGTCTTGCTTTAAAAATCTTAATCCTTTATTTTATTTCTTATATTTTGGCATCATGACCTTATTTACATTAAGGAATTATCTAGTAAGTGGTATTTACCCTAACTTTCTCAAGATGGCATGATATCATTTACATTTACAATAAAGAAAAATGATAGATTTCTTATCACTCTGTCATTAATAAGTGTCATAAAGTAGAAAAATAAAGCAAAGTCAATATATTATTGTTGCCACAGAAATTGAATTTGTGTCAAAAGGATTTGTACTTGTGATGTAGTGATTCGTATATTTTTCTTGGAATTAAGTCTGTAGCAGGTGACAACATCAATAATTCACAGAACCAAGGAGCTTTTTGAGATTGGTTAATTTATATATGTGAATTAGAAAACAAATGAATAATGTGCTTAATATATTCTGACATACTTGAAAATATGCATGAAAAAACCTAGCCTATTAAAAAGTCTGTGCACATAATATTTATTAGATTTTTTTAAGATTTTTATTTTTTCTTTTTATGAATACATACATTTTTATTTGAAAAGGCACTAATCTATATTTTCTGTTCAATATGAAAAGGATTATCCATAGTAACTTAAAAAAGCTTTTTGTATTAAAGTAAATATGTTCATTGTAGACTACTGGGAAAATACATGAAAATATGAAACAAATCCCACAATCCAGGTATATAAAATTACCTATGATTTCTGTCTTATTTTTCTATACATATATACACTAATGAAGTTGGCATTACGTTACATATGCAATTTTAAATGCAACTTTTTTTCATGAACCATTGTATTGTAAGCATTTTTCCATGTCATTATAGTCCATATGGCAGAACTGTGATTTATTTAATCTTTCTCATGTTTGAGGGAATGTTAGGCTGATTACAGCCTAACATTTAAAGTAATGCTGTAGTGATATATATTTGTATATAAACTTTTTATTGTATTTCTTAATTCCCAAGTATAGATTTTAGAAGTAAAATTATTAAAGTGTGAACATGGGATTTGTTTTACCAAATTGTTTCCTAAAATGACTAAACTAAATTTCCTTTATTGTGATGCTGAAATATAAACAAAATCTTTCTCAAATGTATATGAAAGAATGGGTGATGCTCTATTAGTCTTAGGACCATCCAATCTAAATTTGTGTCGTACACAAGATGTCTAGGGTGCTAAGCCACTCTCAGAAGTAATTTAGTAGTTTGGATAAGCTTCAAGGTGATTCTGGGAGTTCTGGGAGCAGTCTAATTCTCTATATAGCAAATACTGTAAATGCTTTTCAGCCTTCTCCAGATAATGAAAAAGGTCTTGGATTCCCGTAACCTAGAACTGAACCTACTTGTAAAGTGGTTCAGAGATTCGATTTGCTTTTCCCTCAACATGTTGCAAAACAGTTTTTGATCTGGTAGTATAGGTAAAAAGAACTGGAGTAGACAAAGAGACCATCTTAAAATAAGTGTAAAAGCTGTGTTAGTAAATTAGCCATTGTATTTTTCCCTTTGATTTTACCCCAACATTGAATGAATTCATTCAAGGAAAAAGAATATTGGAGTTATGTTAGAATGAAAAATGACTTGTTAGATACCTAGCCTCTGTGGGGTGGAATCTAGGTCAGAGTTCCAAGCTGCAATTTGAGAATTGTTTTTTCTAGAGAGGCAGTTCTTTCCTAGCAGCTATGTTGCCTCCTTAAACCTTGCGTTCTCAGAGAAATGAATCTTTTCACTTCTGTGGATACTTGAATGATGCCTCCTCCTTAAAGCCGATCTCTCTTGCTGGCTCACCTTTCACGATGTAGGAATTGAGGGATAGGGAGGTCTGGATACTGGGTTGCATGACAGTAGAGAAGCCTTGGATAATGAGTAATACATGGTATATTTGTCTTTCTGAGGTTGGCAGAATTGCAGTTATGAGCAAATGAGCAGATTAAAAGAGGCTAGAGAGCTTTTCCTAATTCTCACCTGTTTCTAACATCTCCCCTTTCACTTTTTTCTCCTTGGACTGAAAATCATGTGAACTTAAAAGTTTTTCTTTGTAGTATCAAAGAGCCAGCTCTGCTCTTGTCCTCAGTGCTATGAAAGCTTCAGTGTTATTTTTGGACCTTTCTTAGATGTTAAATCTGGAGCCCTTGAAGAATAATATTTTCACATCTATGTGTGTTGTTAGTTGCCAGGGAGATGATCCATAGATAGACTCTGTAGGTGTGTTTAGTGTCATGGCTAGCAGGAATATTACTTTAAATTTCCGTAGTCTTTATAATTGGTGTTGACGTTAAGATAAACACAGGTGTGTGGGCTAGAAATTTTATTAGATTGAAGCACATATTCATAACTTATTGGTGGAAAGGAATAATCTAATCTGGACTTCAAAACAAAACTGAGCAACATCCCATCAACCTATTATCAGCCATAGATTATGATTAAGAGAAGACTGATCCTTTCTTTTTTCCCATAAGATTCCCCTCCCCTCCTTTCTACTCCCCTCCCCTCCCCTCCACTCCCCTCCCTCCCTCCCTTCCTTCCTTCTTTCGTCAGTAACCTGTGATTTATTCATTTTGTCAAGGCAATGGTGTTATGTCATAGTCTATATAATGAACAATCTGTGATACTTAGGTACTAAGTTTATGCTTATGAGACTGAATGATTTGTGTCTTAGATGAAGGGTTTAAATAAATGATGCAGTTGATAATTCATCTTATATACCAGAGATTGTTGAATTGTCTTAATACAGTATTAATTGGGACCTGTCACTTCATGGCAGTAAGGCTTGCCCCAACTCTGTCAACTCCCTATCTTCACTTCTTTGAAATCCTCTTGTACTTCTTATCTGTACCTTTCATGTGGCTTGTTTCAGGTATGTCCGTTTTTTAGAGTGAGCCATATGATGGGAAATTTATATGTGTGCAGGCTGAGGGAATGTTTAATGGCTGATAGTGATGGAGTGTGGAGTAGGGTTTCTCATGTGGTCCGGGGCATGCTGCCACATCATGACAGGCATGACTCGTTAAACATGTGGGTTCCCAGGTACCAACTTGACTTACTAAATTAGAATGTTGGTAGACTGAGGCCCTGTAATCCAGTTTTACAAAGAAAGTCTTGGTGTGATTCTTATGCACACCAAACAAACAAACGGAAACCTGAAAAGACCAGCTGGTCTAGAGGATCTAGCTTATGAAAATTGTGTCTGAGTCTTTAATCTTACAAGTTTTCCTCTCATTGGTAATCCCTCATAATGATCCACTTAAATGATACAATTTTTTGGCAAGGCACAGTGGCTCATGCCTGTAATCCCAGCACTTTGGGAGGCCGACGTGGGCAGATCACCTGAGGTCAGGAGTTTGAGACTAGTCTGGCCAACATGGGGAAACCCTGTCTCCAGTAAAAATACAAAGATTAGCCGGGTGTGGTGGTGCACGCCTGTGGTCCCAGCTACTTAGGAGGCTGAGGCAGAAGCATCAGTTGAACCTGAGGTCTTACCACTGTATTCCAGTCTGGGTGACAGAGCGAACTGTGTCTTAAAAAAAAAAGATGGAAATTTTAATGGAATTAAACTATGTCAGCCAAAGATTATTTAAAAATGCTACCACATATTTGGGCTCTGATGCTAATAATAAATTGATATAAACCTACTGGCTTATATATGTGGGTGGCTGTCATGTTCCTAATGATATCAATGGACAGATCCTTTGCTCTGCTGGTCTGCAGGTTCAGATGTGCTAACCAATGAAAGAAAATGTAAAATTTGTGAAAAGTCTTGGGCTACAGCTTGGTATCTTTTTCAGTGTGTGTGGACCACCTGGGTTTGTGTATTGCTTTGTGTACTACAATTTATCTGTCTTTGTTACTTGTAAACTAAGTTAGTGGGGAAACTATTTCACATGCCTCTTGATATTCACAGCATTTAGCACAGTTCTCTGAAAGCTCTAAATCCATTTTTTGACAGCATGCACTATCTTCAATAAAAGTTTTGATGCATTGCTTAAATGGGAATATAGAGACCTGTGTTCTGTGTTTCTACTTTTTCCCCCCCGACTCCTATGTTCTTTAGAAGAAAAATCTGTAAAGGCTTTTTTTCTTCTTTCAATTCCAGAGTGACCCTCTTGACCATTCATCCTAGGAACTGTCATTAACAGAAAACATTGTTACCCATCTGTATGTGGTTCTCCTTACTTTTTACAGAGAAAATAGAATTAGCAAGTTGAGAAACATAGGACCATAGAAAGAAGGATGAGTTTTTAGCTTAGGAAAAGAGTCCTAATGTCATACCTTAACCAATTACCAGTAGTCCTGTGGACAGAACTGTTTATATTTTAATATCATGAGTTTTATTTGATTTCAGTGCCATAAAACATTAGTAACACCTGTAAGAATCATAGGCCAGGTGATAAAACTAAAGGTCACAAAGTCACATTTAGATATGAAAGTCTTAATATGTTTAAAACTGTATGCTTCTGACTTTTTTTCTTTTTGGTAAATATAACCTTAAAAAGTTGTTATCGGGTTATTATTATTTTTAAAGGTGTTCCTAGTTGCTTCCATTTAATAATCAATTTTATGTTTCTATTTCCTTTTTTGAGTGGATGCCCACAAAGACTACTCATGAACTGGATTGATGTTTGCAGTTCCTATTTTCCTGAAATAGAAGATAGTAAAGAGCATTGCTGGTGGCTATAAAACAGAAGTGCTTCATTTTAAATAGTACCTCAAGTACCAGCATAAAATCGGTATTTTTGTCTTACAAAAGTTTTCCATATTTTAATTAAGGATATTACCCTTATAGTTTTGTATCTACGAAAGTCAGGCTAAGGCCAGACGCAGTGGCTCACACTTGTAATTCAAGCACTTTGGGAAGCCAAGCCAGATGGATCATGAGGTCAGGAGTTCGAGACCAGCCTGGTCAACACAGCGGAAACCCTATCTCTACTAAAAATACAAAAATGATCTAGGCATGGTGGCAGGTGCCTCTAATTCCAGCTACTTAGGAGGCTGGTGGAGGAGAATTGCTTGATCCCAGGAGGCAGAGGTTGCAGTGAGCTGAGATCGTGCCACTGCACTTCAACCTGGGCGACAGATCTAGACTCTGTCTCAAAAAAATTAAAAAAGTAAGGCTAAAATCCCACAGAATTACCTGAGGATTTAGTCAGTCATTCTCTTCCTTGTCCCTCTTCTTGGCAATTTCAACTTCATGGTTAGTCCCTGTTTTCTGTGTATAAGCCAAGCAGACAGGACCTTGAGATCATTTAAACTTTTTAATGATAAACTTGAATTTAGTATTAACATTCAAACATCCTACAAAAGGGTGCTACTTCATATAGTGTTTATATTTTTTCACTAAGTATTAAGTGTTTATTTTTTCTTTATTTCATGTTTGAAGTAAACTATGATGAGACATTCCAGTTTTTATGGGAAATTGCTAGTGCTTAGATTTATTTAGATTTTTAATGCTAGCCTATCTTTAGTGGTTTCTTTAAGGTTGCATGTGTATACATAACTATGGCTCTCTATTCTTCAGCAAGCTAAATCTTGAAATGAAAACTCTTCTGACTTTATTGTTTTGACGTAGAAACACAATTCTCGGATCAGTTTTCCAGCTCCTTACTCTGTTAGTCAGTTTCTCCTGTCCTGTCTGGACCCTTGAATTTCCTGTGATTTTTCTGCCCTATTGGCTTCGCTTGCTGATGGTGAGAATTGATAGGTAAATGTTCTCCAGAAGAGAAGGAATAATGATTTTGACCATCTTCTTTTTTCTCAGACTTGGTTATGCTTTCCACATCTATATCCCTTTGAGTTTACTTCTCCTTGCAAGATACACCTGCATCTCAATTCTGTTGTGATTCATCACATGTTCTTTGTGAAATATAGTAATATAGATAATAACTGGGCTTATGTACATGTCTATATAGTTTGTATAGACATGTACAGGTCAAGCATTTAGGAAATTAAATCTTCTAAAAAGCTAGACCCTCAGTGAGATAGTTTCAGAATAAATATATTTAAAAAAAATAACCAAAAATGGATTCTTGGGTTGCCTTGTTTTTACATAAGAGTAGCTGTTTTTTTTCTTGAATGTTGTGAGCCCAGCTGAAATTTTTAAAAGACTGTCTAATTTTAGAACTTGGATAGTATATAAAATTGTTTCTCTTGGATGTTTATATCTGAATTTATTCATCATGTAACTTACGTTTCCTATTTTCTCATCTAGTACTTTTATTTTCTGTATCTTTTATGCAGTTTTTAGATCAAAAATCTTGCCTGGACCCTAGAAATTTTACTTTAAATTTCTAAAATTTTATTTTAAAATTATCTATTTGTATTTTATTTTTTAAAACATCACTTTTATGGCATTTTCCTGAAGCAACTCAAGCTTGTTTTTGGGAATATTTTATTTGTTGAAATAGATGTTTCTCTTTATTGTAACATATCATCCTAGATAGGATTTCAGCTTTATACTTTATTTCTTTGGCTTTACTTTTTAAGCATTAGGCCGCTTGGCATGCCATTATGCCAGAAGTTCACTACATGACACTTTTTTCCCCCTTTTTTTGGTCACAGGAACTTGAACCCTTTGGAGAGTGAAATGAGATGTGATTGGCGCGATACCTCTGATTGTAAAATAGCAAGAGTGAAATGTGATTAACCAAATGCAATAGGCTGGAAGTCTCTACTGGCAGGAAGGCACACATACGACAGGCTTCTAAAGGAAGGGCGCCCCACGCAGGCATTGCCCCAGCTCCTTTCTCTGCAAACTCAAGAGCCCTCTACTTTTGAGTTTAATTTTAGTAACAGTCTCAGGCATGATACTCTGGCCCTAAGTTCCTTACAGACTTTATGGTAAGGATTACAACCACTTTTAAGGACCACTGTGCATACTTGTTAATTTCAAAGGCTGAAGATAGTATTGATAAAAAAGCAAATTCTATAGCATGGTATTAGACACCAACCCTTAGTTAATCCATTATTATTACTTCCTTATTCCCAGGTCAAAGTAGGTGATTCTAACTCAACAGGCAATTCAATCTGGAGCCTAGTGGTATGGCTAATGGTCATTCATTTGGCTACATTTTCTTTGGTATACAAAAAATTCATTTTAGATTCCAGTTACCCTTTTTCCTTTGCACTAGAAGAAGGAACATCTTGGTGAAAGAAAGGGAGAAGAGAATCTGGGATAATGATTTACATTGTACAGATTTATAATCTGGATAATCACTGAGATAGATTCATAAGCATGAAGGTGTACTTGAGCATACAAACATGAATGATAAATTTCATTCTAATAAATGTTGATTTAACTGTGTACCACTTTGTCTGTTAGATAATGGTTTTAACATCTGTCCTTATAAAAGAGTAGACCTGGTTTTCTATTTAGAAAATGTGTTGGACCGTTTCCCTGCCCCTTTAAAAATTGAATGCTCCAGTGAATGAGAGAAAGGAGAATTGGTAATTGATTCCAGTTACTTCAATACAAAATCTTGCCTGACACTGGGATTTATAAAACTTAGATTTCTGTGTTTTTTCTATAAATACTTATTTTTTCTTTTGAATTGTACTTTGTAGGAAACTAATTTATTCACTCTCTAGAGTGGTCTTATGTTTGTCTAGCAAGGAAATCAGCAAAAGGGTTCTTGAAGCTAGCAATGAAATTGAAAAGTGTCTACCATCACCACTGGTGATAAATCAAACTGATGTTAAAGATGCAAATAGTCATTTTAGTACATTCTTCTCCATTACCAGAATTGTTTAAGTTAATTAAGCCAGCAAAGTACTTCGTTATCTATTATGCTGAATACTAATGGTAAATTTAAAGTTTCACTGTTTTATAATATGAAAAATTTTCTGAAAATCATCATATTAAAATCTTTTATATCCATTGTGTTCATTTTCATTTTTTTTTTTTTACTTTGTGCCCTCATTCTTACACAGATCCATTGTGTTCTAAGTTCATATTTTAATGGTAATTAATACTCTTAATTGGGATAATATATTTATTGTACCCTAGTTAGTTTTTTAGTTTGTGAGGTTTACAAAGTCAAAAAATTTTAGTAAGTGTTTGGAACTACCGCATGCAGGATAACTTTTGTCCATCTTTTTGAGAAAAAGATTAAAGCGATATATAATGTGCTTTTATTGGACTGTCAGGAATTTAATTACATTCAAGTTAGCATTGAAGAATTCTGAATGTACCCTATTAACTAAAATAAAAAAGCTGTTATAAATTACTCATATGATTGCTTTTTTTTTTATTTGCAGCATTTAAATATTAGGACACTGACGGATGATATGGTAAGATTATCCTCAACTTTTCCTTTGTTATGAATTGTATCTATATAACGTTGATGTGTGGTGTGGTAACATCTTTGAAATTGCTAATAGTCACATATATTGGAAATGTACTGTTCTTATAGTGCTAAGATATGAGGCAGGACCGGTAAAATACACTAAATTGTTGGTTTTAGGTTGTAAAGTGAATGGTGGATATGTTAATTTAGAAAATTTGTTCAATTACAAATTGTTAGTCAACTTTGAATTATTCAAATCAGCTCTCATTCTTTAGGAATGAATTCCACACTTCAAAAACAAGGTAAAAGATAGCTAAAGATATGTCAGCTTCTCAGAAATATGTAGTTGCTAATTAAAGGAAACCAGACAAAAATATTATACATGTATTTTTTTTTTAAATTTTGCTTAAAAATGAGAGAACCGGGCATGCCTTACCATGTTTTTTTATGTTGAAAGTAATAGGGCTTCTCATAAGTAACACTTTATAGCACCATTACAGATTCTTGCATACTCAAGTAAGTTTTTCTGAGAAATATATTTTTAAATATAACTTGTGGTTAATGGTAAAGGAATAACAACAAGCACAACAACAAAACCCAAATAAACAATGACACCAAAAATATGTAAGTGTGATATAGAGGAAAAAACATGTCCCCCATTGACCAGGCTTTGGATTCAATTTCACCACATATGAAGCATGAAAGAGAATGCCTAGAACATAGTAACACTTAGAAAACAGCGCCTCTAATATCCAAAGTACTGTCTTATGCACCTGGGTAAGGCAGAATACAAAGATGAAGCATAGATCTTCACATGAATGATTTAAAAAATTGTATTAGAATGTTTATATGTTTTATTTCTTTGAATAGTACCTAAGAAAAGCATATTTACATACAATTTTCTGGATGACATTTTCATATACTAATACATAGAAATTAGTAACAATACAGAGCACTTATATAGATTATGGAAGTTATTTCTCATGTTGCAAGGTAGATGTCTTTATTTTACAATTGACAATATTGAGGCTCAGAAAGATTAAGTAGCTTGCTCGAGTCTGCCCAGCTGGCAAGTGGTGCAGCTGTAGCTTGAATTTTGTTCCACAATGCTTCAGGTCTTATATACTTACTGTGCTAACTTAGCTTGCAAATGGCTTCTTAAGGCTGATAAACCATCTGTAATTTTTATGTTTGGATTTTTGTGATAATATACAATGGTATATTTGTAATAGCTTTGATATATGTTGGTGGAGCATACAATTTACCCATTAAAAGTGTATAATTTGGTGGTTTTTAGTATATTTAGAAGAATTGTACAACAATTACTAGTCATTTTAGAACATTTTCATCATGTTCATAAATGGTCCCTGCTTATTTTCCCTCAATTCCCTTAGTTCTAGGTAACCACTAGTCTACTTTCTGACTGTATAGATTTGCCTGTTCTGGACTTTTTATATAAATTGACTCATATGTGGTCTTTTGTGATTGACTTATTTCACTTACCATAATGTGTTCAAGGTTCGTTCACCTACATTGTTGCATGTATCAGTACTTCATTCACTTTTTCTTTTTTTTTTGAGACAGGGACTCACTCTGTTGTCCAGGCTGAAGTGCAGTTGACATAATCATGACTCACTGCAATCTTGACCTCCTGGGCTCAAGCAACCCTCCCACCTCAGCCTCCTGAGTAGCTGAGATTACAGGCATGCACTACCTCACTTGGTTAATTTTTAATGCTTTGGAGAGACAAGATCTCCCTATGTTGCCCAGGCTGGTTTTGAACTCCTGGGTTTAAGTGATCCTCCTGCTTTGGCCTCCCAAAGTTTTGAGATTGTAGGGCCTCTGCACCACCCTCATTCACTTTTAGTGCTGGATAGTATTCTGCATGATGACATTTTTGAGGTTTATTCATATTTTATGGACATGGTATTTTTTTCTCTTTCAAGCACTGCTCTTACTTTCATTATATGACGGTCCTTGCACATGGCCAACCCACAATCTTTACCTTAAGTTTTAGAAACTAGAGTAATGGGGAGGCTTCAGCATGCCATTGCAAAAGCCATGTTGCTCTATCTTAAATTAATAATTGGGTTCCTTATTGAGGACTTTTTTAGCTCTTTCTCTGAACTTCCCCAATTCCTCACCTCTCTCCTTATCCTTGCAACTTGCCTTGATAAGGTAAAAACTTTTGAGTTGCTACCATGATGCTTAGTGCATATCTTCAACAAAACATCATTTATTGTCTGCCTTTCTCAATGGTTTAACATTTTTTTTTAATTGCATTTTAGGTTTTGGCATACATGTGAAGAACATGTAAGATTGTTGCATAGGTACACACATGGCAGTGTGATTTACTGCCTTCCTCCCTCCCCATCACCTATATCTGGAATTTCTCCCCATGCTATCTCTCCCCAACTCCCCACTCCCTGCTGTCCCTCCCCTATATCCTCCCTACAGACCCCAGTGTGTATGCTCCCCTCCCTGTGTCCATGTGATCTCATTGTTCAACACCCACCTATGAGTGAGAACATGCGGTGTTTGATTTTCTGTTCTTGTGTCAGTTTCCTGAGAATGATGGTTTGCAGGTTCATCCATTTCCCTACAAAGGACACAAACTCATCATTTTTGATGGCTTCATAATATTCCATGGTATATATGTGCCACATTTTCCCTGTCCAGTCTATCATCGATGGGCATTTGGGTTGGTTCCAGGTCTTTGCTATTGTGAACAGTGTCGCAATGAACATTCGTGTGCATGTGTCCTTATAGTAGAATGATTTATAATCCTTTGGATATATACCCAGTAATGGGATTGCTAGGTCAAATGGAATTTCTATTTCTAGGTCCTTGAGGAATCGCCACGCTGTCTTCCACAGTGGTTGAACAAATTTACACTCCCACCAACAGTGTAAAAGTGTTCCTATTTCTCCACATCCTCTCCAGCATCTGTTGTCTCCAGATTTTTTAATGATCGCCATTCTAACTGGCAGGAGATGGTGTCTCAATGTAGTTTTGATTTGCATATTTCTAATGACCAGTGATGATGAACATTTTTTCATATGTTTGTTGGCCTCATGTGTGTCTTTTGTAAAGTGTCTGTTCATATCCTTCACCCACTTTTGAATGGGCTTGTTTGTTTTTTTCTTGTAAATCTGTTTTAGTTCTCTGTAGATTCTGGATACCAGCCCTTTGTCAGATGGGTAGACTGCAAAAATTTGTTCCCATTCTGTTGGTTGCTGATTCACAGAAGCTGTGGAGTTTGATTAGGTCCCATTTGTCTATTTTGGCTTTTGTTGCCAATGCTTTTGGTGTTTTAGTCATGAAGTTGTTGCCTATGCCTAGATTTTCTTCTAGGGTTTTTATGGTGTTAGGTCTTATGTTTAAGTCTTTAATCCATCTGGAGTTAATTTTAGTGTAAGGTGTCAGGAAGGGGTCCAGTTTCTGCTTGCTCCACATGGCTAGCCAGTTTTCCCAACACCATTTATTAAACAGGGAATCCTTTCCCCATTGCTTGTTATTGTCAGATTTGTCAAAGATCAGATGGTTGTAGATGTGTTGTGTTGCCTCCGAGGCCTCTGTTCTGTTCCATTGGTCTATATCTCTGTTTTGGTACCAGTACCATGCTGTTTTCATTACTATAGCCTTGTAGTATAGTTTGAAGTCTGGTGGTGTGATGCCTCCCGCTTTGCTCTTTTTGCTTAGAATTGACTTGGCTATGCGGACTCTCTTTTGGTTCCATATGAAGTTTAAGGTGTTTTTTTCCAGTTCTTTGAAGAAGGTCATTGGTAACTTGATGGGGATAGCATTAAATCTGTAAATTACTTTGGGCAGTATGGCCATATTCACAATACTGATTCTTCCTAACCATGAACATGGAATGTTTCTCCATCTGTTTGTGTCCTCTCTTATTTTGTTGAGCAGTGGTTCATAGTTCTCCTTGAAGAGGTCCTTTACATTCCTTGTTAGTTGTATTCCTAGGTATTTTATTCTCTTTGTAGCAATTGTGAATGGCAGTTTGTTCTTGATTTGTCTCTCTGTTAGTCTGTTATTGGTGTATAGGAATGCTTGTGATTTTTGCACATTGATTTTGTATCCTGAGACTTTGCTAAAGTTGCTTATCAGATTCAGGAGATTTTGTTGGGCTGTGACAGTGGGGTCTTCTAGATATACAAGCATGTCATCTGCAAATAGAGACAATTTGACTTCCTCCTCTCCTATTTGAATACCCTTTATTTCTTTTTCTTGCCTGATTGTTCTGGCTAGAACTTCAAATACTATATTGAATAGGAGTGGTGAGAGGGGGCATCCTTGTCTAGTGCCAGATGTCAAAGGGAATGCTTCCAGTTTTTGCCCATTCAGTATGATATTGGCTGTTGGTTTGTCATAAATAGCTTTTATTATTTTGAGGTACGTTCCGTCAATAACTAGTTTATTGAGGGATTTTAGCATAAAGGGCTGTTGAATTTTGTCAAAGGCCTTCTCTGCATCAATTGAGATAATCATGTGGTTTTTGTCTTTGGTTCTGTTTATGTGGTATATTATGTTTATAGATTTGCGTATGTTGAACCAGACTTGCATTCCCTGGATGAAGCCTACTTGATCATGGTGGATTAGCTTTTTGATGTGTTGTTGCAATCGGCTTTCCAGCATTTTATTGAAGATTTTTGCATCTATGTTCATCATGGATATTGGCCTGAAGTTTTCTTTTCTTGTTGAGTCTCTGCTGGGTTTTGGTATCAGGATGATGTTGGTCTCATAAAATGATTTGGGAAGAATTCTCTCTTTTTGTATTGTTTGGGATAGTTTCAGAAGGATTGATACCAGCTCCTGTTTGTGTGTCTTGTAGAATTCGGCTGTGAACTCATGTGGACCTGGGCTTTTTTTGGTTGGTAAGCTATTAATTGCTGCCTCACCTTCAGCCCTTGTTACTGGTCTATTCAAGGTTTCAAACCAGCCATGCTGGCCACCCGTGGGGCTCTTCCGCCTGGGAATTTCCTGGTCTGTGGGCAATAAAAATCCATCTGGAAATCCAGCGTCCACTCACCCTCCAGGCTTTTGCTGGGAGCTGCAATCCTGAGCTGCTCCTAATTGGCCATCTTGGATCCGGCAGTAGTTTAATCTTTTGAAAGGAGGGATGATGTGTAATTAATACTTCTAGTACCTAGCATGCTTTCTGCACATAGTATTTTAATAAATTTTTTGTTAAACAAGTAAAAGAGTCACTGCTCTGATAACCTGCCTTGTGTTGGCTCTCAGCCTGGCTTGTCCCTAGTCAGCTTCCCAGAGACAGAGTCTCGCATTTTTTGCATAAGGTATTGCAGCTGTGATGAAGGCCTTCGGTCAGTCTTTCTGACAGCCTGCCTGGATTGCTGAATGTTACCTTGCCCCTGCTTTCTTCTTAGGTGTACACATGTCTGTTTCTCCTGGATTCCTCTTTGACCCTCTTCACATGGACTTGCTGATGGAAGTACTGTCTCCTCACTCTCACTGTTCTCCTTTGATCTTGTGCCTTAGCTTGTCTCTTGAGTAGGCCTGGAGTTTAGTCCAGGGAAGGACCAGGCAGGTAACCTGGTTTAGGCAGCTGTATCTGTTGCTGTAGAGATTTAAGAATAAGCTTGGCTGTCTTCAACAGGAGACACCAAAGAGTAAATTTTATCTTATTCATTGTTGACAGATGCAGTGTAGAAAGAGCATTGTTGGATTTGGAATCAGAAGATTCTTGTTGAAAGAATTTTACTGCTTCTTAGCTTTGTTACCTTGGCAAATCAATTATTTGATTGTTCATTTATTTGTAAATTGGAACTAGTTATACTGTGTCTTCCTTTCTCATAGAGTTTTGGTGAGTTTATTCTTCGGTTTAAGTATGTTGACCTGCTGCATTCAGTTCTGTCTTTTTTTTTAACCCCTTTTTAAAATATTTCCTTATGTATGGATAGAGTAGGGGTGTGACACGTTTGCAGCTGAGACTTCCAGGGTATATGTGTTATAGATCAATGCAGAGTTGTGAGAAGGGAAAGGGTAGCTGGATATTTTGAGGGCTCTTTAAACTATTTCTGGTATGTTAGAGCTCAGGGCAGCATTTGCCAATGATGCTTTGATATGTGCTGGCAGTATGTTTTCTGACTGAAGTTTGCCCCCTCACAACATACACATTGCATGTATGCTTTCAACGTAGAAATTCTTAATGTGAATAGCCTTTTTTGGGGCAGAGCTTGAGATAGGCTTATAAGAATAGCATTGTGCTGTAGTCATACATTTGAATAGCAGTATTTTAGAAACATTAAATGGAAAACATCACGGGAAGCATTAACATTAAAAACTTCTCTCTTTAAGTTGTTTTGTTAAAGGTCTGCAAAAGTACTTCATGTTTTAAGGTTATTTCTTGAGTTACTGTCAGAATTGAATTTCACTGTCTTGTTAAGGGAATAAAGGATTACTATAGTGTTGGAGTCCCTAGGCAAAGTTAATAGACTATAAGCAGTGTTTGTTCTACAAATATCTGAGCATTCTCTTTGTATGAAGTGCAGCTTAGGTGCTAGGGTAATAAATAAGGGTGAATAAATAATTGTTTAGCTTATAACTTCTACTGTTTATACTTGGGTTTTGAAGGTTTTCCTCATAGAGGCAAAAAGGTTGGGAGGAGGTAGAGTGAGGGGAGACAAGTTTGAAAAGGTAATTTGGAACGCGTGGAATGTGGATGTGACAATGCTGAATTATCCATCAGTGTGTCCACTGAGTAACTTTGGAGTCTAGGCGTTGTTTTTGACTTGCCCTTTTCTCCCCTGTCCTTCACAACCATTTGTCTACAGTACAGTACTTCTATGATCCTCATCTCTTTGTTCATCTGACTGCAGCCTGCTTTACTGTTGTAATCCCTTGTTTGGCCTGCAGCAACAGTTTTCAAATCTTTTCGACTAGGTGCTACAGTAAGAAATACATTTTATTTTGTAGCCTGGCATGCATAAACTCCTAAACTCTCTGCTTCTCACTTGAAACAAAAGTTTAAAAACCAATACTTAACATTCCTAAGCAAAATGAACTCTGATCTTTTTATTTCCATTTCTTTCTAATTTTCTTGTCTCCATTCTTTTTTTTTAAAAAAGGGCGATTGAATCCACTAAATTGATTTCATGACCCACAAATGGTTAACAGCTATAGCTAGAAAACCAAGCATTGGCCTACACAGAAACTAGAGGAGGTCATTTTCATTAGTGTGTATTCTTTATTGTATATAGTTACATGTAGGAAACTCAGGTTAGAGTGCCACCTCTGCTATTTACTAGCTGTGTGACTTTGTGTAGTTTAGGTAGCTTTTGAGCCTTGGCATAGGGCTAGTTTAAGGGACAAATTAAGTAAGATGCTTGGTAAACCATGCATTTATGATTTAGTGCTATAATTAGTAACATACCCTTTTAAAAACAGATATGATCTAGCAGTCTCATTGCTGGATATATACCCAAAGGAATATAAATTTTTCTACTGTTAAGACACATGCATTTATGGTGATTGCAGCACCATTTACAATTGCAAAAACGTGAAATCGATCTAAATGCTCATCAATGGCAGATTGGATAAAGAAAATGTGGTACATGTACACCATGGAATACTGTGCAGCCCTGAAAAAGAACAAGATCATGTCCTTTGCAGGAACATGGGTGGAGCTGGAGGCCAATATCCTTAGCAAACTAACACAGGAACAGAAAACCAAATACTGCATGTTCTTACTTATAAATGGGATCTAAATGATAAGAAAACGTGGACACAAAGAGGAGAAAAACAGACACTGGGACATACTTGAGGGTGATGGGTGGGAGGAGGGAGCATATCAGAAAAAAATATCTGTTAGGTACTAGTACTACGACCAGTACCTGGCTGAAATAATCTGTACACCGAACTCATGTGACATGAGTTTACCTATATAACAAACCGGCACATTAACTCTGAGCCTAAGATAAAAGTTAAAAAAAAATTGAGGTGTGATTTACTTACAATATGATGCACCAGTATTGAGTATAATCTGACGAATTTTGACAAGCATATACAATAATATGTGCGTTATTTGTGATATGAAATATTTCCATTACCCCAAAAGGTTCCCTCTGTGCCCCCTTGCAGTCAATTCCCTTCTCCCATCCTGGCTTTTGACAAACACTTATCAGCATTCTGAACTTAGTTCAGTTTATTAGAATTTCAGATAAATGGAGTCACACAGTGTGTTGACTTTGGGTCGGGCTCATTGTTTGGTAATACTACAATTAGTTTAACTATTCAACAGTTCGGGTTGTTTCTAGTTTTTGGCCGTTATAAGTAAAGTTGCTATGAGCATTTGAGTGCTCTGTGTGTGTGTGTGTGTGTGTGTGTGTGTTTGTTTTTTGGTGGGAGTCATATAGTTAGTGTGTGTTTAACTTGATAAGAAACTGACAAATTGTTTTCCACAGTTACTAATAGTGAAAATTTTTTAGGTGCTTATTTGCCATTATTTTCTTGTTTAAATGTCTGTTACTAGAAATAAGACTATTCAAGTAATTTTTTTCTAAGTGAGCCTTGGTAGTTTATGTCTTTCAAGGACATAAATTTTACCAATATTGTTAAATTTAAATTTTTATCTATATTTTAAATTTTGCCTCTATTGTTGAACTTGTGGGCATAAAGTTGTTTGTGTTATCTTCTTATCTCTTTAATGCAGGATCTATATTAATTACCCCCTTTCCAATCCTCATATTGATAATTGATGTTTTCTGTGTTTTTTCCTCTGTAATTAGTCTGGCTAGAGGTTTGCCATTTTTATTGATCTCTTTAAAAACTAGCTTTTGTTTTCACTAATTTTCTTTATAGTTCTTTTGTTTTTGTTTGTTTAACCTTTATTATTTACTTTCATTATTTTTTTTTCTCTGATTCCTTAAGGTAGAAGTCTAAGACATTGATTTAAGACCTTTGTTTGCTAACATAAAATGTTTTTTTTTTCTTTTGAGATGGAGTTTCAGTCTTGTTGCCCAGGCTGGAGTGCAGTGGCGCAATCTTGACTCATTGCAACCTCCGCCTCCTGGGCTCAAGCAATTCTCCTGCCTCAGCCTCTGTAATAGCTGGGATTGCAGGCGCTTGCTACCATGCCCAGCTAATTTTTCGTATTTTTAGTAGAGATGGGGTTTCACTATGTTGGCTACACTGGTCTTGAACTCTTGACCTCGGCGATCCACCCGCCTTGGCCTCCCAAAGTGCTGGGATTACAGGTGTGAGTCATTCCACCTGGCTAAAAGATTTTTTATAGTATAAATTTTCATCTGACAGCTGCTTTAGCTGCATCCCACAAAATTTCTTTGAATTGAGTATTTTTTAATTCTTAATTTTCTTTAACCCATTGTTATTGTGGTATGTGTTATTTAACTTTCAGATATTTAGGGATTTTCCGGATACCTTACTGTGTCTGATTTGTAATTTAATTCCTTCGTGGTCAGAGACTGTAGTTTGTATTAATTCTGTTTTTTCTAATTTTTGTCTTACTTTATGTCCCAGAATGTGGTCTATCTTGGTCAATGTTTGTGTGTATTCTGGATGGTTGGTAGTGCTGTTGACATCTTTTGTATTCTTGTTGATTTTCTGTTTTTCTAATAATTATTGACAGAAGTGTTGAAGTTTGCAACTGTGATTTTAGATTTTATTTTTCCTGTTCGATCAGTTTTTGCTTCATGTATTTTGAAGCTTTGCAGTGAAACACATATGTATTTAAGATTGTTGTGACTTCTTTATCTTTCATAAGTGACATTTTAAAATCACAAGTAATTTTCCTTAGTTTTTAGTTCTTGGAAATGTATTGGATTTACCTACTCTACTTGATGTAATTGTATGCTTCCTCTTTGGAGACCAAAGATTTCTTGACTTCTGTGACATCAAATTTTCTCAATTTCATACCCCTTTGACCTCTCATTATCTATCTGTATTGCATAATTTTTTCTTTTTGCCTTATTGTTTTTTTCTAAGTTGTTTTCCTGATTCTGCTGTTCTTCTCAGTATGTAGTGTTTTACTTGGGTAATCACCTCTGAAGTTTTCAGCTAACCATGTATATCTCTGTTTAGGACCTTTTCCTCCAATTGAGAAATAATTCTTTGGCCTACTGAATGATCTCAATGAATATCTCATCTATTCTAGAAGCTCTGTGTGTTCTAAGTTAAACCCTTTACTTTCCTTGTAAACTTATTTTATTCCTTATATTCTCTTAGAAAGTAGCTTCACCTTTCCAATATTTCTTTCTAATTATTACTTGAATCTCTTTTTTTCTTGGTTCCTTCTATCAGAGTGCTGGTCCCCTCATTTTTTCTTCTCTGGACTCTGGCAGCTTCCAATTGCTACCCAAAATACTATCTTCCCACACAGTTGTCAGAATGATCTGTCTACATTGCCTATCTGATCATGTTTTATGCTGTTTGAAACTACTTTAATTGCACCTGTTTTATATAGGTGAAGTCTAACATGGCAGATAAAGCCTTCATGGCAGAACCCTGCCTCTCTAACCTGATAATGCATCTCTCATTAGCATGCAGAAACCTTCTAGGGAATAAAAAGATACAAGTTGCTGGAGAATTTACTTAGGGAGTGTAAAAACATAACTAGGGGGCTGGGTGCAGTGGCTCATGCCTGTAATCATAGCACTTTGGGCTGAAGTGGGAGGATTGCTTGAGCCCAGATGTTTGAGATTAGCCTGGGTAAGATAAGGAGACCCTGTCTCTACCACCCACAAGCCCACCAAAAAAAATTAGCTGTGTGTGATGGTGTAGAGGCATGAACTTATAGTCCTAGCTACTTGAGAGACTGAAGCAGGAGAATCGTTTGAGCCAGGAGTTGGAGGTTACGGTGAGCTACGATTGTGCCACTGTACTCCAGTCTAGGTGACAGAGCAAAACCATATCTTAACAAAACAAAACAACATAACTAGTGAATTATGTTTGCTAATTAGAAGAACTGTGTGTTAAGTTACGGTAAGGACTATGGAATTGTTAGCGACGTGCTAAATAGTGTTCCAGATGTTTACTATGTAAATACATTTAATTGTAACACCAAGACTCTGAGTAAGCACTGTTGTTGTTCCCATCTTTAAAGATGGGGAAACTGGGGGAAGAGAGAGATTAAGTAACTTGTTATGAGTCTTAAGGGGCCGTGGGAAAACTCTGGCAGATTGGCTCCAGATAACATGATTTTTATCAAAAGCATTATACTGCCATTTAAGTACTATCCTTTACTCCACTGAGAGCACCAAGTGTAAAATCTAGAAGTATATCTTATTCTTTTCTTTTTTTTTTTTCTTTTATTCGTGAGACAGGGTCTTGCTTTGTCACTCAGGGCAGTGGTACAGACACGGTTCACTGTAGCCCCAGCCTCCTGGTCCCCAGCTGAGACCCCTAAGTAGCAGAGACTACAGGCATATACCACTTTGCCTGGCTAATTTTTATATTTCTTTTTTATAGTGATGGGGTTTCTCCATGTTACCAAGGCTGTATCTCATTATTTTCTGCTTTTCCCTTGATGCCATCTGTTTGAGACACCTGACTTTTAAATGGAAAAGGAGAAATTGTATCAGAGCCATTGACCTTAATCCCGAGAAAATCATTATAATTGTAAAGACATACTATATCTAAGATGTTTTCTAAGATGAGAAATGAACTATTTTGAATATTTCAAGTAAACAAAACTGAAAAAGATCTGTCCCAAAGAAATAGTGAGGTGTTTGACTGAGAGGTCAACAGTTAAAGGATGTGAGATACTTTTAGTTGTAAAGGACTTGGGGAAACTTTTCTTTATGGAAAGCACCTCACAGATCTCGGAACAGCTGCAGCCTGCACCCAAATACAGATACAGACTTTCTTCGTTCCCCTCAAAGTTACCTGGGGTACTGGGGTCATAGAGCCACTGTGGAAATCACATGCTGTGGAAGTTTTCACCTCACTATTCTCTCACCTCCTGACTTCTCTGGGCTTTCTTACTCGGTATAACTAACTGTTACCAAACAACTCTAGTACATTCCTGTGTGAATTCTGTGAAACTTCACTCAAAGATGAATGTAGCCTAACAGGACTGAGCTTTGTTTACCTGTACCTACCTAGATGTGATGTGCCTTGTGGGACATATGCTAAATTAGACATCATATTTATGAAAGAAAGGAAAATGACTTTAATTACCTGAATTTGTGCCTACCTTTAACGTCAAGTAATAGAAGATAAGTCAGTAGCTTTTAAAAATAAAAGCTCAACCTAGAATCACTTAAAATAGTTTTATCTTATTGTTTTAGTAGGATATAAGGCTTTCTGTATTATAATTTATTTTCTATGTTTACTAACTTTTTATATTTCCCTTGGTAAGTTAATAACAACGAGTGATAAAAAGTATGACCTTCCCTGTCTGTCCTACCACAGTTTTTCGGTAAAACTGTATATTCATATTATACTCTTCTGTGTAAAGTGGAAATACCAGCATGGACTGGGGTAACTGAATATAAAATACATCAAAACAAGTTCTGTTTTAAAGAACTTAAACTATTCACTTAGTCAGGTGGGCCTTTTTTAGCCTATAATGAGTTCATTAGGACTTCCTGTACTTAAATTTTCAGTAGTAATACTTAAGTACTATCTTAGAATCTTTAAATATTTATAGGATAGTTTAGAGAGCTCCTCCTCAAATCAGCGCAAACTTGGGAATAAGATCAAGAGCTCTCAGAGTTGAACAAACTACGATGTAGTGGGGTGTACAGACTTGTTTATTCATTCTTTTGTCCACTCATTCATTAAGAATTTGTTAAGTGCCTACTACTGTTTTAGAAATAGAAATATGGAAAAAGAAGGTCTCTGTCCTCTGGGTACAGTAGAGAAATGGATGCATAGACAATCAGTAGTTTTAGTGTGGTGTGATGGGGGCTGGAAAGTTAATTTGATCTTGGAAGACTTTATGTGAAGGCGACTTTTCAGCTGAGTTTTGAAGGACAGGTTGGATTCTGGGCTGCAGGAGTTGGTGTAATTTTTTACTCCTTCATAATTTTCCTTCTGGCATACCAATGAAATGGATTTGTAGTGAAAGCATGTCAGGTTGGCAAGAAGAAAGCAATTATTGATGTCTTCAGATGATTTTTGTGTATAGATAATATAGGTCTATGCTCTTTAAAATAAAATGTTATATATACAGAGCTAATTTACATTACCTTTCAAGTATGTGGTATTAATGTTTAAATATATGCAGTTAGAATTATACTTTTGAGTAGATGCATAGTTAGAACTTTGGGGATTTCTTGAATGTTAAATTTTTTTTCACTGATGTTCGTATTCCTTTTTGAATGGATATTTTTCTTACTACCTGATATCATGATATTAAATAACAAATTTATGCTTCTTTTTAGTGTAGGGGACTGTAAATTATCAGTGTTAGGAAGAGGCTGGGTTTTCCTATTTAGTATATAAAAGACATAACACCTGGCATTCTACCTGATATGCTATGTTAATTATTTTTTATTTAGAATATTGTTGAGAAAAATTTAGCAAGGCAAGAAGCAATGGCTGTGGTGTTCCAGGCCTGGAAGATACAAAGCTAATTAATTTATTCACTTAACAACAAATATTAATATAACATCCACTACATGTTTAGAACTGTGGTAAATTCAGAGATGGTTTTAGTGAATAAAATGATACCTCTTCTCAAGGACTTAAAAGTCTGGTTCAGTAAACATATATGTTCACAAGCAGTTAAAGAATTGTATACATATTATATGATGCAAACACTAGGTCTTTGAGCATCTAACCTAGTCTTAAGGAATCAAAATGGGCTGTAACATGAGCTACAGTTTAAGTTGGGAGCTGAAGACTGAGTTGAAATTAGCCAGGTAAGGGGATGGGGTATGAGGTGTGGGTAGGTATTAGGCACAAGAAACAGCCTGTGCATGTTTAGACGGCTCTAAGTTGTTCGTTATTTCTAGATCATACAGTTTAAGGTGGCGGAGTGGTGAAGAGATTGTCTAGAGAGGAAATAGGTTCAGATCAAGATGGATCTTTGAGCCAGGAATTTCATCCTTTGAGTAATGAGGGGCTATTGAAAGAGTTTAACCACAGGAGTGAGGGGCATGATTGGATTTACATTTCAGGAGATTGAGTGGTGTTGGGGTAGATAATTGCTGTAGCATGGTGGAGAGGGCGGTGAAGAGATGGAGGCAGGTTAGAAGTGGCCTGAGCTAGTGGCAGTAGGGACAGAGAGAAGATGAATTAAGAAGGGGCAGTCCACATGGTTTGGTTTATTTCTTTATTAATTTTCATTACAGTTATCACAATTCAAATCACCTTCAGCAGAGCTGAGTCATAATCAATTCATATCATCAGTAAGTACCCCTTTGCTTCTCTCACCATTCAGGTGCATTCAGTCTTCTAATCTGATATTATCTCTCAAGTCCTCCAGGCTTCCCAAACCCTCCTACTTTGCCCTTTGGAACTCAAAGTCTGTCATCGTCTTTGAATGTTCTCTTTCCTCCTTGCAGTAGTTGAAACATGGATGTTCTTTGATGGCTTTATTTTCCTCGTGGCTTCTTACTTCAAAAGCTTCCAGCTCTCTTTGAAGCATAAACCATCAGAGTATACAACCTGTTGGTTCCTCCTTGTTGGTGGTCTCAACTGTAGGTCTTCTAGTCCCTCCCACTGATTCACTGAAGGCATTGGAACTTGAGTTACTTTTTTCTTTTCCACCACAGTTTCTGCTATTATTTTTATCACCTACCGGGGGTTCTTAGCTTGTGATCTATGGACCACTAAAGGGTCATGGTGTCCTTGAAGAAAAAATTAAATCATTTTTTTCTTTAATCTGTAAATGAAATTTAGTATTTCTTTCAGTTATAGGAAAAAAACCTATCAGCATACCAGAAAAACCCACAGTAGTACTTGACCTGTGACTTTATCACCAACAGAAATCACAGATATTTTCAAAGCACAGTAGTTACTGAAGATATTTCAAAATATGGTTTGCATTTGACACTATATTGAAATTGGACTTGCCATTACCTTTGTTATTTAATGCAATATTGAAGAACATTGATATATTAAAATTTATTAGTATTTTGATTACCTCATTTTACTTTAGTTCTTTATATATATATATTTTAGACATTTAAAAGTATTCTATGAGGAGTTCTGTATTAATATTCTATTGCTGTATAACATTTCTCAAAACTTTGTGGCTTTAAGTAATGATAAACACTTGGTATTTCAGTTTCTTGCATCAAAAATTTTGAAACAGCTTACAGGATGATTCTGATTTGAGGTCTTTGATGAGATTATAATCATCTGAAGCCTTGATGGGACTGGAGTATCCATTTCCAAAGTGGCTCACTCATGACTGGCAAGTGGGTGCTAATTGGTGGGGTGAGGTCTCAGTTCTTCCCTTTGCAAGCATCTCTAAATGCTGCTCCATGCATGACAGCTGGCTTTAGAACACATATTGCATGTTGTAACTTATTTTCAAGCAACTGAAGAAATTTTAAGAACATAAATGTCTTTTTCATTTAGTAATATTAAAATACTATGTGAAACCTAAATGTGGACAAAGTATTGTAAGTAGATGATCAAGTATTTTTTGGTAGGGAGGGAACAGTAAGTTTTGGTCTTTTCAAAGAAGGCTCTGGCTAAAGAACTTCTTATAAATTTCACTAAAACACACATTAAGAGCTGAAAAAAACAAATTTCTAACACTGAGAAACATCAAAGTCAGAATGATGGAATGGTAGGAATTGCTCCTGGGTGATAAGTCTGTGGCCTAAAACTGGCCTCAGATTATCATATCTGCAAGATTGAATGGTCAGTTTTTCTCTCCATGATGATATATATCTTTGTACCAGTGATGTCACTAGTGCTTAAACGTAAAGACCATGGAACAAGCAGACATACTGCTTAGCAGTTAACATTACTATAATTTCATATCAACATCACAAGTTCCCTGTTGTACTCCCATTCCAAAGCCCCTTTTAAGGTCATTCATTCCTGTTGCTAGTTCACTTGGCTTATTTTCTTGGGGTCCTTTACAATATTGTATCTTAAATTATGATCCTTTATTATATATTTTTCTTTCAAATGGTAGGCACCTGCAGGGATGGTAACTATATTTTATGTATTTTATCATCTAGTAATTGCTCATGCATTCATACCTTCAACAAGTATTAATTGACTCACTGCTAGCTATCAGGTAGAAACAGTGCATATATGCTGGAAGGAAGGTTGTGGCATAACCTGCTTATCTGGCGCAGTAAGAGAGAGCTTATGGAATGCCATGCTCTGTGCTCAAGGGAGGAATGCCTCTTGGAAGCACAAGAATGCGACCAGACTTACTGGCTCCTATCTGTGACCTCTCTAGCTTGTTTAATGATTAAATCTAGAATAAAATTTGTTCTATATGCCTCAAAGGAAATGCCAAACCTCTGTAGCTATCTCCCCCCACACCCCTACCACATACTTGCTTTGTGTTGTACACCAATAAATGGTGTGGGTCTCCAGAGCTTGGGGCTTTTGCAGCCTCCATACTCGAGTTGGCCCCCTGTTCCCCACTTTATGCACTCTTAACTTGTCTTTTCTCATTCCTTTGTCTCCGACATCTCTTGCAACCCCTACAGTCCATGTCAGGGCTGGTCCCTGACACATATAGGCTCCATATACAACGTGACTGTAATGGTTATCTGTTGGTATGTAACAAATTGCCCCCAAACTTAATGATTTTAAATAGCAAACATTTATCATCTCATACCACTTCCGTATGTCAGGAATTTGGTAGTTGCTTCGCTGGGTGGTTCTGGGTTGAGGTCTGCCTTCAGTTTGCAGAAAAAATGTTGGCTGGAGCTATGATTGTGTCAAGGCTTGAATGGGACTTCCAGGATGGCTCACTCACATGGCTGTTGGCAAGAAACCTATTTATCTTTGGGTGAAGTCCCCCATTTTTTGTCAAGCTCTTTGCCTCCCCTTAGGAGTTCTTGCGTGTTCTCATGATCTGGCAGCTGGCATATTCCAGAGTCAGTGATCCAAGAGGGAGCAAAACAAAGGCTGTAAAATCTTTTATGATCTAGTCTTGAAAATTGCACTCCATAATTTCCACAAAATCCATTGGTTACATAAGTCAGGATCACTGGGCCATCTTAGAGACTGGCTGCCACAGTGATTAAGACAGTTGACGGTTTGTCTAGCATGGCACTTATATTTTAGCTTGAAAGAGACAGAATTAACAATTAGAAAATAAATGAGATAATTACAGATTTTCATAAGTCATGTGAAAGGACATAATAAGAGAACGTACTGTGTGCTGTGATCGAGAAGGGGTGGATACATGCACTACTTTAGATAGAGTGGTTAGGGGAGGCATTTCATCCAAAGCTGAGAGTGAATAGTACCTTTATTTCCTGTTAATACCTCTCTGTGATGGGTACTATCATGGAAGGTTTGTTGGGCATGAATCTGAGGTCAGACTCCAGAGCCTTGTTTGTTTTCAATCAGTAAGTTCCCAGGTTAGTAATAAAGTTAACTATGTTAGCTGTTAGGGTTTTGCCTCCTCTTAAATATAGTTTAAAATTGCATGAAAATAAATAGATAATTTCAAGCAGTATATTTTTCTGTATTTTAGGTATGTATTTGGATAGAATTGATTCTATAATGAGAAGGAACTTTTATTTGCTTAATAATTCTCCTGGATTACATGAAAATTTCTACTCCCTTCTGGGTTCTATTGAAGTATGTTTATGATCATACATAGTTTTTCATACTTGTGAAAAAGATGACTAATTATATTTTCCTTTTCTTTTAAATAAAAAAAATTACTTCCCTTTTGGGATTTAAGATATTGTAATATTGAAAACCTCAAACACCGAGTTTTCACTCTCACAGTAATACACTGTAGCTAAAAATTCAGATAGAGATTTTTTGAACCTGTTTTTTGTTCAATTAATTTTATTTAAACTGTCATTACTGATTATCAGTGTGATTACTCAGTATGAGATAATACTCAGTAGGGTGCTCATTTAGCTTCCCCTGAAGATAAGTGATATTAATTTATAAAACTTAGTATACCCCAGACACAGTCAAAGCCATATTAATTAAGTGTGGTATACCACCTCCAAATGGCATTATAACAGAATCTCCTCAGTCTTGCATGTGTTTAACTAATTCTTCAACAAAGGCAAATAGTTTGTATATTTCACCTCTCTGTGTTGTGTTCCTTGCTCAATTTTAAGAGAATAATTTTGTATAAAATTATGAAAATTTTACATGCAAATAAAAAGTGCACAAACTATGATACAAACAACCCCCAGCCAAATTGCCAAATAAAAGATAACCAGTATTGGGGGATTCCTGTCATATATTTATGTAAAAGAGTATTTTTAAGTTTACTCAAGTGTTCCATGGTGCCTTGGTTTAAGCAAGTTGTGTGTGCAATTTCATAAAAGATAAATTAGGAGTGATTTTTCCATGTGTGAATGGAGTCATAGTAACCTCTCTTTTAAAAAAATGAAACTTCTTTTAAGACATTTAAAATGATTTGATAGTAAGGCTCACTTTGCACCTAGCTTTGTTAAAGTGCCCAGATTTTGTAGAATCTACCTGGAGTGCTCAATAGAGC
The DNA here is from genome assembly GCF_009761245.1 of Sapajus apella. NCBI lineage: Eukaryota > Metazoa > Chordata > Mammalia > Primates > Cebidae > Sapajus > Sapajus apella. The sequence goes on along the minus strand of NW_022436949.1, from coordinate 7,476,834 downwards.
ATGGAATGCTTTTACCTTTAGCCTGAGGTATTCACTAGATTCAAGTTGCTATTCCAGTATAGGAGGAAGGATTGTACTTATTTTTCTTTTATGATTCTTTCCTTATCTTTTTCTTTTATCCTTTAGTATCTGGGAAAAGAAATAAAAGCATAATATTGAAAATATGAAATACTGATTGATCCTTTTATATCTCATATACTATTTTGACCACTGTGGATTTAGAAACTAGAAGAGGGGAATGCTAATTTTTCCTATCTTGCCTTCATCCATCTATACTAGTGGTAATGTTCAAAATTTTTTTTCCATTTGGGTAAAATTTATCCTTTCCCTGGAGTTTTAGGTGCTAAGCATATGGGGTAGGTATGATAATTATATTTTATTATTAATGTTATTACTTTTACAAATTATATTATTGATAAAAGTGTAGTTTTACTCCTGAAAACATAAAGGGATGATTTTTTTCCTATGTCCTATTTTTGAGCTCAGTGCTGTGAAATTGTTAGGTATAAAAGTGTTTTGCAGCTTCTTCTTTATTTTTTAGGCATGCAGTTTCCTCACTGTAAGGATTAAATAAATGTATTCAACCTAATGCTGCATTTTAAGCCCTTAGCTGGTGCTTGACATATAGAAAAGTCTCAGTAAATATTAGTAAAAATATTGTTAATTTTTATGACTTTTAGAGATTATTATTTTAAAAAGTTTTGGTTTTTGGTGAAAACTAAGATTTTATATCTTCTGTCACTCTTAGAGCCATTAGGTTATGCATTTACAAATTAGCTTGTGAGGTGCTTAAGCTTATTATTCCCATTTATTGACATGTTTACATTTATAATATTGATGTTGCATTAATGAAGTTTTGCTTAATTTCACTTCATTATAAGTTTGGCATATTAATTATGTTACACTTTTTAAAATTTGGGTGCGCGCGTGTGTGTGTGTGTGTGTGTGTGTGTGTGTGTGTGTGTGTGTGTGTAAAGAGCCAGATAGTTTCTGTGCTCAGGAATTGATATTATCTGTACAGAAATGATGGCAATGAAGTACTGACTTGGGAGATAGTTAACCAGTCCCATTTCCTAAAATAGATTTTCTTGTTTGTTTCTCTCTGTTATTTTTTTAAACAAACATTAATAATCAGAGTACAAATGTACATAGAGATATAACTTCTGGACATATATTCATGTGGAGACAGTTTTATGTTTCTGAGTGATTCCAAAGTAGGAAACACTTATGGTGGTAAGTTAGATGCTACTCTTTTTTGCTGTTATAATACATTTAACATCCCTCCTGCATTTTCTGTATAGCTATATAATTATTTATGTGCTTGTCTCCTCCACTTGATAATTATTTAAGGTAAGTCTTATATTATAGCTCATTTATCTTTGTATCACCAACATCTAATAGACAACTGTCCATTGCACTTCATTTCTCTTTTGTAGATCTGGGATTTTATCCCAGAACAAGTTAAGAAAAAGTTATATGTGTATCAGTTCCTTACAGCCTGAAAAACTTCTTTTACACTTTTTAGTACAGGTCTGCTGGAGACAGATGATCTCAGTTTTTGTCTGAAAGTGTCCTTCTTTTGCTTATACTTATGAAAGGCAGTTTCATTGGTTATAGAATCCCAGAATAACAGTATAGTTGATCCTGCAACAACATTAATTTGAACTGCGCAGGCCCCTTTACACAAAGGTTTTTTTCAAAGAAATACATTGGAAATTTTTGGAGATTTGCAATAATTCGAAAAAACTTGCAGGCAAACTGATTAGAAATACCAAAAAAGTTAAGAAAAAGTTATATATGTTTTGAATATATTTAAATAATAGTCTTTTCTCAATACCACAATATTTACAAATCTATTATAAAAAGTTAAAATTAATCAAAACTTAGGCACACAAACATGAACTAAAGATGGTGTCATTTGCTGTCAAGAGAAATGTGAACAAATGTAAAGATGGAGTATTAAACTATAACTTCATAAAATTAACTGTACCACATACTATACTACTGTATTAATGTTGTAGTCACCTCTGGTTGCTATTCCGGTGAGCTCAAGTGTGTTGAGTATCTACTTAAAATGTCATGTGACACTAATCATCTCCGCTTGAGCAGTTAATCTCTCCAGTAAATTGCGTATTACAGTAAAAGCTGATCTCTTGCAGTTCTTGAGTATTTCTCATCGTGTTTAGTGCAATACCATAAACCCTGAGTAACACCATGGGACCCATACAAAGTGCCACTAGTGATGCTAGACGTGCTCCCAAGAATCAGAGAAAACTCATGATATTACAAGAAAAAGGTGAATTGCTTGATATGTGAATTGTATAGATTGAGGTCTGAGGCTGCGTTGGTGACCATTTCAGCAGACAATTTACCTTGTGAACAGATGATATAAACTTACAGTATTGATATAGTATAGTATTGTAAATGTGTTTTCTCATGATTTTAATAATGTTTTCTTTTATCTAACTTATTGTAAGAATACAGTAAGTACATATAACATACAACAATGTATTAATTGGCTGTCTGTGTTATTGGTAAGGTTTGCTGTCAACAGGAGGCTATAAGTAGTTAAGTTTCTAGGAAGTCTAAAGTTATATGTGGACTTTGGCCTAATCCCTGTGTTGTACAAGAGTCAACCCTACCTTTCTTTCAGCACATCAAAGATGCCATTCTGTTGTTTTTTGCCACCATTGTTTCTGGTGAGAAATTAGCTGTCATATCATTTTTTCCCCATGTATATAATGTATTTTTATTTCTCTGGCTGTACTTGTATGGTTTTCTGTTTATTTTTAACTTTCAGCAGTTTGACCATGAAGTGCTAGGGGTAGGGGCGTGTCTTTGACTGTGCCTGTGTCTGTGTTTTGTATTTTTGGGTTTTGCTGAGCCTCTTGGATCTGTGAATTAAGTTATACATATATATTTAATCAGTTTTGGAAAATTCTTAGTCATTCTCTTCTGAAATATTTCTTCTGTGCCATTTCCATTCTCTTCTGCCTCTGAACCCCAATTACACTTGTATTGCAACATTTGATGTTGCATTGCAGATCTTACTGTTTTTTTTTAAATCTCATTATTTTGTTTGTGTTTGAGTTTGGAACTTTCTATTGATCTGGGTTTAGGTTCACTGATTCTTCCTCAGCTATGTCTATGTTACTGTTAAGCTCATCCAAAAAAACTCTTCATTTCTGATATATTCTTCATTTATAATTCATCTGTTACTTTTTATTAAAATAGTTTCTGTGACTTCGCTGCTGAAATTATCCATCTCATATGTAATGTTCACTCTTCATTATGTCCTTTCGGGAAAAGAGAATGCCCATTTTAGGGTTAATGTAGAGTTCTCTTTTGTTTTCAATTCTACTTCTGGCTATTTCTTCAGGAAATCTCTCTGACCAGGTACCCTGCCCCAGCTTTAGATGGCACTATGGCATGCTCTTTGAAAGTCCAGAATGTGTCATGGGGATTTATCTCTAGTCTTTTGCCTAGTCTATGGCCTTTGGAGGGCAGCTGTTTGCATATGCCTCACAGAATATTCATACAGCTTTCCTGTTCTGCTCCAAGCCATTGGCATACTACTCCATTCAGTTGGTGAAGACTGGGGGAAAGCGTTGGTAGGTGGGTGAAGACTTGCCATAGGGCTGGGACTTCATGTGGGGCTCCTTGAAATTCTAATGCTAGCACCCATGCAGCTCTCAATATTTCTTTAATGCCATGCCAGCAACCCATGAAACTATCAATATTTCCTTAAAAATTTGGCTGACTTTTCTTTACCCTTGTTTAACTTATTCTGCTTCCTCAACTGTTTGTCAGGGATAGGAGCAGCTTGTCATTTTCTGGTATTTGATTCTTGTAGGTTTCTTTGGGTCTTCAGTTTTTGCTTGGGTGGACAACAACAACAAAAATACTTTATGTGTTTTCTGGTTTGTTTCGGTTGTTAGAATGAGAGCAGTGGTGTTTTTTGACAACTTTCTAAATCCTGCAGGAAGCTGTCGTATTCTTAGTACTTAATGTTTAAGTGATGTTAGATGGACCACGGGTGAAGGCAGTACACAGTGTTTTTCCTAGACGTTACCTTTATAGTAAATTTAGAAACCTGTTTTGAAAGATAATTTATTATCTGTACGTCTCATTATTTGAAGAAATACTATTTCTTTAGTGATTTGAGTAATCAATACTGTGACTTATTGTCCTTTTACATTGAGACTTTGAGGTATCAGATATTTTTAATGGCTATACTAACTCTGTCCAATAAAACTGTTTGCAATGATGGAAATGTTCTATATGTATTAGTATGCTAGCCACCAGCCACCTGTGGCTCTTGAACATTTGAAATGTGGCTAGTTCAACGAAGGAACTGAATTTTCAATATCATTCAATTTAATTTAATAATCCTACATAGCTAGTGGCTACCATAATGAATAGTACAGGTCAGTATACCGTGTACATGGTGAAGACAGTAGATTAAAAATGTATGCAGCAATGATGAAAAACTCATGGAATCACTGATTGTGCTGTTTGAGTATACTTCTGTTCTTGATGCCTGCTTCAGCTTAAGACTTTTTGCATTTTTGATTGTTGAAACATTGTATGAGTCATGAACTGTATGAGTCTGGGTTCTTTATGAGCAATAGAACTTGTGAAATTCAAATAATTTTGAATGAATGAATACTTAGCTTTGTAACCTAATATCTGTGCTTTTTTGAATATCAGCAAGCTATTTGATGATCTAGTTGTAGAAGAAATCACATTCAACAAAAATCTAGCTTTATTTCCAAAGGTTTTCACCATTCTGCCCTGTAGATATTCAAAAAGTTCACATACATACCAGCCTGAACAAAGATAAATAGTTTATCAGGCCAATAAGCTATGAAGATATAAGTAGAATTCAATTCCTAACAATTTCTAAATCATGTTCCCCTCACACCCCCACTCCAAGAGATAGTATGCATTATGGAAAGGGCAATAGGCAAAGGGACCAGGAGGGGGTGGGGGATGGGACACTGAGTACTAGTTTGGTGCCAACACTAAATTATCTAAGTAATCTTTCTAAAACGGCTTAATTTCCTAACATATAAAGCAGAGGGTTTATATGTTATTAGAATGTCAAATTTATGTATGGTTTGAAGATTAGAAGGAATCTTTCAAGGCTGTCTGATCTCTCTTCGATCTTAGTTAGAATGGTTCCTGAAAAATTTTTACCACTGTTTGTTATTATTTTTAATTTTCAATGTCCAACGTTGAATGCCTCTTGATGAAATCACAATGATGACGTGTTTGGCCCTCTTTGTTTTTCTAATTTTTAAGATGAGATAAAAGTTGAGAAAGGAAATACTCACGTTTGTCATTCTGTCTTTCTTTGTAGCTGGACAAATTTGCCAGCATAAGAATTCCAGGCAGCAAGAAAGAGAGACCTCCACTTCCCAACCTGAAGACTACATTTGCAAGCAGTGATTGCTCTGCAGCACCTTTAGAGATGATGGAGAACTTTGCAAAACCACTGTCAGAGAATGAACTCTTAGAACTTTTTGAAAAAATGATGGTAAGAATTTTGATTCTTTAGGAAATGTTTGAGGAAAAACCCTTAGCCTTTGCTCATCTTAATGGAATTCTAAGCATTTTTGATATTCATATTCCGTGGGGCGATTTCCGATGTCACTTAAGATAGCACTTTAGCCACAAAGAGTTTTTGGATTACAAAAATATGAAACCTGAAGAAAAACAACATACCAGGTTTCAGTTTTGTAGTGAGTGCATAAAAACAAATAATCTAAAGTATTGAATGGTATATTTTTGTCTTGAGTAGATTATCTGAATCAGCGGTCCCCAAACTTTTTGGTACCCGGGACTGGTTTTGTTGAAGACAATTTTTCCACGAGTGTTTAGGGGTTGGTGGAGATGATTTTGGAATGAAACTGTTCCACCTCAGATCATCAGGCATTAGCTGGATTCTGATAAGGAGCATGTGCAGTTCACCATGGGGTTTATGCTCCTCTGAGAGTCTAATGCCACTACTGATCGGACAGGAGGCGGATCTCAGCTGGTAATGCTGGCTGGCCTGCTGCTCACCTCCTGCTCACTTCCTGCTGTGTGGCCCAGTTCCTAACGGGGTTGGGGACCCCTGATCTAAGTGGTTTGAGTCCATTCCATGTTAAAATGATAGTCACTGTGCTCTATTGTTGGCATTGTTATGGGCTGGATCTTAGACCATCTTGTTTTATTCCTTAGTTTTTAGGATAACAAGATTCTTCATGCAACACTTCTATCTGTAGAGAACTCACTTTTAAGTCTTTTTCTGGGTGCCTAACCTTTTTTTGGTTAGCCTTTGCCTCTGTTAATGAGGCTTCTACAAAGGTAACTCTCTTCACTACTGTCTTTGAGGACTCAAGATCATAAAGTGCCCTTTGTTTTCTCTCATCTCTGTACTATATATATATTGAACCACTCACCTAAGTTGTCCATCCATGAGATTCCAGGATGATACTTTTATGGTTCACTTGTGGCTACTAGGTTAAAAACTTTCATCATGATTGAGGGTGGCATTTGAGTAAGTGGAGTAAGTAACCCATTGATGTTAAACATTTATGGAGGCCACATTTTACTTCCACAAGTTAAAACTACCACTACCAAGTACAACTGAGTATAGTTTATGCTAGTTTTCTGTTACTCTTAGCTAGGAGAGTGGTAATAGAGGACAGATGAATATCAGCATTTTTGAAGTATTTACAGAATACCTTTTAAATAAGTAGGCCAGACCACTTGTTCATCCTTAAGCAGGTCTACCTATAGGCATTAGATTTTTGTGATAAAACCCTCATGGAGTGACTCAGCAGAATAAGATGAAATTGTTTTCTCAGGGCTGTCCAATTTGCTAAGGGATGAGATAGCTATAATTAAGGCCTTTTTAAAAAATAAAGAACAGGGCTGGGTGTGGTGGCTCACGCCTATAATCCCTGTACTTTGGGAGGTTGAGGCGGGCAGATTACCTGAGGTCAGGAGTTCGAGACCAGCCTGGCGAACATGGTGAAAACCCATCTCTACCCAAAATGCAAAGATTAGCTGGGCTTGGTGGTGGATGCCTGTAATCCCAGCTACTCAGGAGGCTGAGGCAGGAGAATCTCTTGAACCTGGGAGGCAGAAGTTGCAGTGAGCCGAGATCTCATCCCTGCACTCCAGTCTGGGCAACAAGAGTGAAACTCCATCGCCAAACAAAAAAAGGAACAGGTTCTTTCTTTTCCTTACTGATTCCTTCAGTATATTACAATACTCTGTAGGGAAAAATCTGCTCTTGATTCTGAAGCTGAAAGGTTTTTGAAGCCGAGAAGTGTATTGCTACCTTCTTTAAATGTGGATTAGAATATTTTTCAAGCTTCTCAGGGTACCATATTTTTGATAAATTTAGAGCTATTTCTATGTCTGTGGAGAATGCTAGATTTAAACTAGCTTTAGTTTTGGCTTGTACATATTTATTACATTTTTATTAATAAAAATTCTCTTGAGAAAGCAACATTGAATAATCAGCCATAGTAACTTCTTAGGATTTGTAGGTACAGAGGCTTTATACCATTTAAAGTTTACATCTAGGTTCTTTGCTTTAGCATTGTGCAATTTTTAAAATGATTGTTCTTATTTATCATTAGCAAAGGTATTTAGTAATTTTTACATGAAGTAACAACTTTGTTTCGAAGAGCACTCTTTTCCCTCCTCAAGACAGTCCTTTGAAAGACTATGCTGACTTGATTACTTAACGAATGTGAAGTACAGTGTAATACTTCAACATTCATACTCATTTCACTTGGGAAATTAATTTACTTGGTCTCTGGGTAATAGTCTAGTTTCTGTGTGCATCTTAAAAGTGGTGTTGAATTTTTAGTTATACTTAAAGGCTCCCTCCCCTCCCCCCGTTTGTCTTTTGGTGAACACTGAAATTCTAGCTGAAAGCCGATATTGATTTCTGTATGACTATTAGATATGTGAAATAGTTGTGTTCATCATTGCATTTACAACTTAGATTTCTGAAGTCCGTTTTAGTGATTATTCTTGAACTCTTAGATACCTTTAAGTAGTTTTTTTGAATGAGGTGAACATTATAGATATAAGTTGGAAGTAGCTAGTTTATTCCAGCCATGACATCTTTAAATCAGCTCTATCAGCTTATTTCTTCTACAGAAAAGCAGTTATAATCCAGCTCTCTACAAGAAGCTGAACCTCAACACATCAGAAGGTGAACTCATCATATTTCTTAAACACACATACATCTCCTCCCCCACACCCTCCCACCAAAATTTCTGCTTTACTTTTAATTTCCTGTCTCAGAAGTCCACACTGAAATCATACCTGGGAGTCATACTTGATCTAATTAAGGCATTGGTTACATCCATTTGCTTCTCTATCCTTATTAGCTCTTAATTTTATTTCTCCCCTGCTTTAGTTCAAGATTTCATGACCTTTTATCTAGGATATTGCAGTGTTCTCTGCCATTTTTATCTCCCTCCATGCCACTATGAGAGAACTCTTATACTTTATTGTTTTTTTTTTTTTTTGAGACTGAGTCTTGCTGTGTCTCCCAGGCTGTAGTGCGGTGCATTATCTTGGCTTATTGTAACCTCTACTTCCTGGGTTCAAGGAATCCCTGCCTCAGCCTCCTGAGGAGTTGAGACTACAGGCATGCGCTACCATGGCAGCTAATTTTTGTGTTTTTGGTAGAGACAGGGTTTTACCATGTTGGCCAGGCTGGTCTTGAACTCCTGACTTCAAGTGATCTGCTTGCCTCGGTCTCCCAAAGTGCTGGGATTACAGATGTGAGCCACCGCACCAGGCCTTATACATACTTTTTATCTTAGTTCAGACGTTACTCTTCTTTAATTATCTTCCCATGCTCTCTCTGAGTTAAGGACCCCTTAAACCTGCCTCTTAGAACTGCTTGTGTATGAGTCCCTTGTGAAATTCATTCTTTTTTTTCACTTTTCATTTTTTAGATATCTGTTTTCCCATTAGATTAAATTCATGCAGTATCATCCATTGGTTTATCGTTCCAACAAATGTCTGTTAAGTGCAGCTTCCAAACTTAAGATTTCTAGGATACTATATTTCTCTTCACCTTAGACAGTATACTTAGATGGAGATTAGCTCTACCTGCTTGTCAGCCCAATAACACAAAAACATGAAACTAATGAATGGAAGATAGCTTTTTTCATGCATTCATACCTTTTCTTATTTTCACTATATCAGTTGAGAGAATGAAAGCTATGGAAGAAAGCTCATCTATAAGGATGCTATCATAACAGGCATTAAATGAGTGCTAGTGATACCAAAATCATTCTGAAAAAAATTGTTTAGATACTGGACTTCCTATCTAGAATTGTGGTAAGTATGGGAAAAAAAGATCTGATAAAATTGCACGAAGTACTTAAGTATGAATAGTGATGCTCTGTTCTTTTATTGGGAAGATGTTTATCAGGCTTTTATGTAATGTAGGAGAAAGCACACTTATAAGATGCCATCGTCGTCTTGTAAGCATATGTTTGAAGTATGTATGTCCTGGCAGTAAGAACTTAGATGACCTACTATCTATATCTAATACATATACTGGTTTTTCAGTGTGGGAAACATAATTTAGATAATACCAAAGGCATTCATATTTGACTTTGAAACAATTTTCAGTGTATAGCATAGAATGAAATCTATTTTTGTTCTGTAGTGTTTTTTTAATTATAAAGTATTCAATATACAAAAAAAAGCACAGAACATAGTATAAAAAATACCACCACAGATATAATTGAACTCCCTTGTTTAATTCTTCTAAACCCCACTTTTATCTTCTTTTCTTCCCTGAGGTGAACAGTACCCTGAATCCAATAGTTTGTTCCCTTACATTAAAGAAATTTTTTTTTTCTGTATAAGAATACAGTTGTATGCAATAAAACCTTTTTTATTCTGATATATTTGATGGGAAATTTCTGATTCAATGCCCCATAATCCTCTAATACTTTAGTTTATATTTTCTACAAGTAAGGACTTCCTTCTGTATAACCACAATACAACCAGCAAAATCAGAAAGTTAACAATGATCAATTTCTACCTCAGACACTATTCAAGTTTTACCAACAGTACAAATATGCTCTTTATAGCAAAAAGTCTAGTTCAGAGTCATATGTTGCCTTCAGTTATGTTTTCAAAACCTTTTTCAGTCTGGAGTAGTTCCTATGTTTCCTTATGAATTTTATGAATTTGACAGTTTGGAAGATTGCAGACTGGTTAATTTGTAGAATATCCCTGTTTGCATTAGTATTAGATTTTTTTATGTTTTGCAAGTAAACAAATGTAAACAGGATGTCTCATGCTTTAAAGAATTTATATTTTTTGGATTACAAATGTGACTGAACAGCTTTTCACATGCTTATTCGCCCTTTGGTCTACTCCTCTGTGATTTCCTGTTTATATTTTTGCCCATTTTGTTGTTTGAGATTTCTATCTTTTTCATATTGATTTGTAAAATTTCCCATATAGCCTGAATAATACTCATGTGTTCCGTTTATATGTGTTGTAAATATCTTGTCCTAGTCCGAATCTTGTCTTTTTACTTTCGTTAGGGCGGATGAAGAGCTGAAGTACAAAAATGTAAAATTTGTGCTCAGATTTATCAATCTTTTTATGGCTTGTGCTTTTTGTATATTATTGAAGAAATCAATCTTGACATCATTAATCTATTATCGTAGATATTCAATTAAAATTGTTAGAAATATATATCTCTGTGTCTGATGTGAGATGTGGATCCAATTTCTTTCTACATAGTTTTTCTAGCAGCATTTATTGAATAGTTCATTCTTTTTTATGATGCGTAAAATCTCTAATGTTACAGATCAAGTTTTTGCACATGTGGGTTTGTTTCTGAGGTTTGATTTTTGTCCATCAGTTCGTTCGTCTAGTTCTGCAATTATGTCTGTTGTCTTAGTCACCACAAATGTATAAAACCTTAATATCTAAGAGTCCTTTTTCCAGAGGGAAAAAGAAGAGCTCAGGTGAACCGATAAAAATCAAATGTGACCATGTTCTTTTAATACTTTTGGTATAGAGGTGGGAATGTTTCTCTTGCTAAGCTTATTCCATGTTGCCACTCTTTGGGTACATGCTAATGACAATCTTTCTTTATTCTCTTTAATTCTTGGTGTTAAAGATTTACGAATAGCTATTACTTTGGTCAGATAAATGAATGCCTGTTGTGTTGAATGTGGAAGGAGTATCTTAAGGGTCACCAGGAGTCTGAATGAAAATAAAAACCAACAAAGACCCCTTTGTGTTAATTCTCGTAAGTGTTTATTGACTACTATAGATTCCTACCAGCAGTTTATTTCAAGTATTAGTATTCTTTACAAGTCTACTTTTCTGTATTGTGAACATTTTCTATTTCTTACAAACTAAAAAAGTATATTAAGGCTTGACCAGATAAAATGAGAGAGGTTCTGTGGGAATGCTTTGTTCTGATTTATTACTTGTCACTCTTTTCCCTCTCCATTGGCTAGAAATTGAAAATTTCAGGGAAAGGTGGTTTAAAAGCAATCCAAATAATAATCCAAGTAAGAGGAGGAAGAGGGAGAGAGTATAGTAGTTCAAGGCAATTATCAAGTTGATTCATGGGTTGTGTTTGTCAGGGGGATAATGTCAATGTTTAGTTGTTTCTTCTAGATCCAGATAAATGAGAAAATAAACGATTTAGGTGTATTGGATTTTGCCTGGTGGGATTTTGTAGCACCAATAAAATGGTTAGAGGGAGAAATTTTAAAGGGGTACGTGTTTTGGTAATATTTCAGCATGCTGTTTGGCCAATTAGGAGCTGTGCAGGCAATTTGTGTATATCTGTGAAGGCCTTTTCTCAGTCATATTTTCTGTAGAAAAATTGGCCTTAAGATAAAAGTTGTATCTTAGTCAAATGACCATCTTATCCTTTATGTAATTTATGAAGAGATTTACTTAGAAAAGTTGAAAAACAAATATATGAATGAAAACCCTTTTTCATCACTGAAAGTGTTCTTATCTGTAGAATTACATAACAGTTGTCTGTGATCGTATGTGCTTAAGCATACACATAATAATTCTGGCAAGGTTACATTCCAAAATAAATTAGTTGTGCAGCATTCTGAATATTCAGCTCCCTTTTTGTCTGTTCTGTTAAAATTTACAGTATATGAAAGAAAACTGATATTTAAATTTCTGTGTGTGTGTGTGTGTGTGTGTGTGTGTGTGTGTGTATGTATGTGTGTTCCTTGATACTGCATTAGGATAAACTGAAATGTGTTTTTCAATTAAGATAGTTTACACTCTGCCCATATTCTCCAGTTAGAATATTTGGCCAAAAAATAGTGTTTATGAGTTCATTATCAATCTCTGGGTAAATGTCATTCTCTGGCTGCTGTTCTGTTAATGAGCAGCCAGAGACTTTCTTTTAAGTTTAATGAGAATTGAGGAATCCAGTGTCTACTGGATAGTACAGTGGTAAGTCAACCCCACTATTGGTAAAACCAAAAAATGTACCTTTTTTATAATGACATTTATGTTAAAAAATGATTATTTAAAGGTTTATATAAGGACACAGTAAAACTGATAGGTGAAAGATTTTATAGCTGTTTTATAGATTCAATGTATTTATAGACATCTTGAATATAGAAAAATAGTAATAAAGATAGAACTAAGTTCCAGATTCTTGGTAGCATTTATCTTTTAGTTTTCTAATTATGTCTAAACCCAATCTAAGAATAAAATTTATTAAATTGCAGAACTAGCTAAGATTCATTTAGCCAGCCCTATTTGACAGTGTATACTGACCTTGAATGAGGTCATGAAATCTTGTATTTTTTTATTTGGCACTAAGCCATTTATGGTAGTAAAACCCTTAGTGTAATAAAAAGCCTGACTATTTGATATTGTGTGATGTCGAAGATGAATTCAAATGTAGTTAAGAATGGAATAACACTTTTAGCAGAACTCTGGATAAAATTGTGCTTATCTGATGTTGAGCTCTGTCACAAGAGAGGGAATTAGGGGATCACTGTGCACCTCTTAAGATGCTTAACCAGTTTGTGGTTTTAATAATAAAATGCTAGCAAAACAGAGACTGCTACCAAGAATAATTATGTTGGCTTTAACCCCTAAAACAAAACATAAAAATATTGAAATTTGATGATTGCTGTTGACTTAATTGGAATTAATGTTTGGTTTTGCTATTGTAGTGCTTTCAATTTTTATCTCCCAATATTATGCTTATTGGCCCATACAAATATTTTGGTCCATTATAGTATTGTATTTCCTGTATCCATTTTGTAATGCTAGTCATGTTCTGCCTGTCTGTAGTGTTTTTCCTTTTTGGCTGAATATCCTTCCACCTGACCATCTTCAGCAACTTGCTGCTTGTACGTATTCACTTAATTCTGCAAATAGTCAATCATTTTAAATTTAATCTGACTCTCCATGGTGTTAACTGTCCCACTCAACTTGATGTATGTAAATTTAATGAGCATGCTGTCTTGTAAAATCCACAGCCATGAATGAAAATATTGAGTCTAACGTGTGTAACTCAGTTGAAAAAAATGTCCACTCTCTCATTGCTGTTCTCTGCTTAAAATTAAACAAAAAAACTTCCCTCAACTCTGGCTCTTTATATATATGTAACTCTCTCTTTCTCCCTCATGATAACATTTAAAAGAAATTTTTCTATACTTGATGCCTCTTTCATAGTGCATGGGACATGATTGTCACTTTTTAAATATTTACTAAATAAAGAAATCAGAAAAGTTCTCAAATAGAATTGATTTGAGAATAGATCTGCTTGATTGCACCTTAGCGCTTCAACTAGTTGCATGTGTGTGCACAGGTATTAAATTATATCCTTCGCCCCTTCAGTTTTGCCAAAGAAAATGTGGATAATATTTATTTTGTACCATTAAAAAAAACAGTCTAGTAGGGAGTAAGGGTCCCTAAAAACAGTAGCAAACTGGCAGTTTGCTGGTGTGTGGCAACTTCTGGCCCCATGCAACCTGTAGGAAGACTCTTTGGAGTGTCTTTTTAAAAGTTGCTTGCTTAACCTGGTTTCCAGGTCAGGGCCACCACTTGTGCAAATTACAAATTTGGTCCTTGTGCAAATTACAAAATAGGTCTATCCTTTCATTCTGGGTGGACACAGCACCACACAAGGTCATACGTTTGGAAGTTTGGAAGGGATGGTGAAGTGAAATCTGGAAGGGACCTTGGTCCCATTCATTCCTCAACTAGGTACTTCTTGGCAGGGGTCAGTCATTATATTGACTCTGTTCTAGGTCATTGAGGTTTAGTGTGGTTCTGCTAGTGTTCCTGAAAAATGATGGATTTTAGCTTGGCCATCTCTGTGTCAGTGTCATGACCTGAAGATTTCTACCCCTGGAGTTGGAACTCATTCCCATTACTGTTATCTGAAGATTCTTGAGAATCTTCTTAGAAGCAGCAATTGCTCAGTGTTCTAGTCTAGGGCTGTATCATCTTCAGCTTCAGTTCTATCTCCCAGAAGATTACCTACATCTCATATGTTTTTCCTAAAATAGGATGAGTGAATTCTATTTGAGAACTTTTCTGATATCTTCTTTATTTAGTAAATATTTAAAAGGTGACCATCATGTTCCATGCACTATGAAAGAGGCATCAAGTATAGAAACATTTCTTTTAAATGTTATCATGAGGGAGAAAGAGAGTTACATATAAAGAGCCAGAGTTGAGGGAAGTTTTTTTTTTTTTTTTTTTTTTTTTTTTTTTTTTTGAGATGGAGTTTCGCTCTTGTTACCCAGGCTGGAGTGCAATGGCGCGATCTCGGCCCACCGCAACCTCCGCCTCCTGGGTTCAGGCAATTCTCCTGCCTCAGCCTCCTGAGTAGCTGGGATTACAGGCACGCACCACCATGCCCAGCTAATTTTTTGTATTGTTAGTAGAGACGGGGTTTCACCATGTTGACCAGGATGGTCTCGATCTCTTGACCTCGTGATCCACCCACCTTGGCCTCCCAAAGTGCTGGAATTACAGGCGTGAGCCACCGCGCCCTGCGGGAAGTTTTTTTGTTTAATTTTAATCGATTAAAGATTAACTTGCTTATATATTGATACTGAACCAACGGAGAGAATTTAGTGAAATAAAATAGAAGAGGATAATAGATGTGTAATACACTTTCTGGAGGTGGGAGGAAAGGGGATCTTGAGCATAAATGAACAGGAATGTCTTTGGTTAGATGCAGTAGTTGGGTAGGGAAAGATATTAGTGTGTAAATAAAGTGGTAAAACAGCAGGAAATGGAATTGTAGCTTTCTTTTCATAGATGGAATTGAAATTTACTTACTGAGAGTGATAGGCAAAAGTAGTAGTTTCATAGTTCCCGGAAAATAGCCAAGGTTTGAAATAAGTACCATATGAAATATGAAAAGAGACTAGTAGGATTTACTATAAATGTTGTGAGAATTGATGAATCAACAGTTGGCCTTCATTGGAAGACATTAGAATGGTCAAGAAAGTGGAGGCCTTCGTTGGGGCCAAGAAAAAGGTGGTCTGGGAGTGGGAGAAGTGACAAGTTGGAAGATTGAGGTCATAGATAAGGATTATAGAGATTCTGATGATGCCTGTGGTGGAGCAGGTTTTAGATAATGAAAAGGTCCGGTGTGGTCACGAGGACTGTAGCTGTGGACAGTGGAAGTGAAGGTTGCATTGGCAAGGAAGCCAAGGACACTCTAGGGCAGGCGTGCTCAATCTTTTGGCTTCCCTAGGCCACATTGGAATAATAGTTGTCTTGGGTCACACCTAAAATACACTAACACAATAGCTGATGAGCTTTAAAAAAAATCACAAAATCTCATAATATTTTAAGAAAGTGTTGGGCCACATTCAAAGCTGTCCTGGGCTGCAAGTTGGACAAGCTGACTCTAGGGCCATTGTGGGTGATAGTAAGGTATGGAGTGTCAGAGGAATCAACCCAAGTTGATGGCAGTGGAAGTGTTCAGTCAGATGGTACTAGCCCCAAGGAAAAGGAATTTTAGATGCTAATAGAGATAAATCATATGAAAATAAGAATGAGGAAGATAAGATAGAACAGAGTTCAAGTCTAAGTTAAAGAACCACGGTCAACTTGCAGAATTTTCCTGAATCTCAGCTCTCTCCTCAATAAAGAGGACATACCTCAAGTTAGTGAGGGTTAGTTAAGTAAAGCTTATAAATGTTTAGCACACTGCCTGGCTCAAGAATTTGACCATCATTTAAGATTACAGGAATACCTAGAGGTCTTTGTAAAATGGTTCTGGGAGAATGGGTGAGAAGGTCAGTTCATAGAACAGGTTTAGAATGAAAATTGGAAATGTAAACAGTTGAGGAAGTTTGGGTTTTGAATGGAATTGTGTTACTTGTGTCTGACTTACTTAGCCCTTCCTCTCAGGACCCTTGGATTTGTCTTGATTGTGGTTTCTTTAATTCCCTTTCCTCCTTCACTTCAGTGTGTATTTACTACAGCCAAATAGTCTGCAGACCTATTCCTTTTATTTAGGGGAGGTTAAAAAAAAAAATCTCCTTTTTCTTCTTCTTTTTTTTTTAAATTATGATGTTGTTTTTCTTTTTTTACCCCAAATCGTTTATAAAAAAATTCTGCTATTAAAATACTTCAATTTAATCTTTTAAAATAACTTTAGACTTATAGAAGAACTGCAAAAATAGTATAGAGAATTCTTGTATACTTTTCACCCAACTACCCCAGTGTTAACATCTTATTTAACATTCGTACAATTATTAAAGCTAAAAATTGAATACTGAGACAATGTTATTGACTAAACTATAGACTTTCTTCAGATTTTGTCAGTTTTCCCACAAATGTCACTTTTTTTTTTCCCTTCTAGGATCAAATCCAGGATCACATCTTGCATCTGTTTGTCATGCCTCGTCTAGTCAATGATGGTTCCTTATCTTTTATGACCTTGATTCTTTTGAAGAATTATGGTTACTTATTGTGTAGAGTTCTCTCAATTTGGGTTTGTCTGACTTTTTTATTTTTGTGATTAGATTAAGGTTTATTTTGAGATGAATACTACAGACGTGATCACCCTTCTCATTATATCATAGCTGGAGATATGAAATATCAATATGTCCTATTATTGGTGGTGTTAGCCTGGACAACTTTGTTAAGGTGGCATCTGCTACCTTCCGCCCTTGTAAATTTACTATTTTTTTTCCTTTACAATTAAGGAGAAACAGGATATCCGCATGGTCTGAAAGCATCTCTTTAATTTTTTTTGCTTTTTAGGTTATAATCTAATTCTATCATTTTATTTTTCAGATTGTTCCAGTTTTGACCATTTATAGCTTTTGCAGTTTGGCTCATGTCCTTTTGACATATTTTCTTTCTTTCTTCCTTGTGGAGTACTTTTTTAAAACTTTCTGGCACCATGTTAATTTGGTCTTTTAAATTCTGGTCTTTTTGGATGGCATAGCTGTGTTTCTATGTATTGAGTGAAGAAAAAAAAGTTTTTCAAGTATTGTACTTCTGAAATCTATTCCTAGTGCCAGTCAGATTAGCACAGTGAAACAGCACAGTGATTCCATTTAGGTATAGATTTTAATTAGAAAGTAATTGGCCAAAGGAAAACTATTTTTTTTGATGTTGCAACTCCCAGTTTTCCCTGGCAAAACTGTGTCTACACATGTACAGGTGGTCTCCAACATATAGCAGTTCGATGGAATGATTTTCGACTTTATAGTGGTAAGAAAGCAACATGCATTGCATAGAGACTGTACTTCAAATTTTGAATTTTATTCATTTTCTGTGCTAGCAATATGCAGCTTGACACTCTGTTGTGATGCGGGGCAGAAACCGAGAGCTGCAACTCCCCCCGTCAGCCATGCAATCATGAGGCTGAACAAGCCACCTGTACTGGGTCCCCAGCAATTTTTGGATATTGTGCTTTGTGTTTTGGCATCCCACTATGTCTACAAAATGTGCATCTGTGTATACAAAATGTTATTATAAAATAGCATTTGTGCTAGATGATTTTGCTCAACTGTAGGCCAATGCAAGTGTTCTGAGCATGTTTAAGGGAGGCTAGGCTGAGCTGTGACATGCAGTATGTTAGATGTATTAAATGCATTTCTGTATTTCAATTTTTAATGGCTTTTTTGGGACATAACCCCATTGTAAGTTGAGCATCTGTATATTAAGGACTACTATAAATGAGATAATTCATAATGCATATTGTTAACATATTAACAGAACTTTAACATCAAAAACAATAATATGCTCTTCAGACAGATTTTAAAATTTTGAACAGGTGACTTATCAAATAATTTTTTTGAATGACATATATTCAGCCCAATAGCCAGTTGATAAATTTTTCCATTTAAAGGGTAGAGATTTATTTCATATATCCATGGAAATGTTAACCTTTTTCAAATTACTTACTGAGCCTTATGTATTTATTTATTTTTATATTTCCTGTTAAGTATTTTACTTATAATCGACATTTAATGAGATACATACATATATCAACATACGGATATATTGAGGTAAAACGGCCATTTTAGAGCTGTTTTAAAGTCTGTCTACAGTGTCATTTTGTACCTAGGCAGTGTGGTAGCACAGTAAAACAGCGTGTTTTATTGACCTGTGTTTGAATGGAAGGATCAGTTGATCAGTTAATACACAATAGTTTATATTGCTCTTTTTTTTAGGCCATCTCTGTGTATTTCTACATTTATTCAGTTCTATTTGAAAGAAGTCTTATTTTAATGTCCAGTGAATTATTTTCAAATGGCATAGTGGGTACTATTGGTACCGCCTCCCAGCCCCTTTTTACCAGACTGGTGCACCCAGGCCCCAGGTGGTGAGGGTTGGCTTCTAATGGCTTATAGATGCCCCTTTCTCCAGAGATTGGCCCCCATCAAAACTAGGATTCTGCAGCTAATGACTAACTTGAGGTTGTTGAGGCTGGTTTCTGCTTCCAGGTCATCCTGACTGTGGTGCATTTCAGGTTGAAGTGAGAATCCACCAGAGGCCACCTTCAGTATGTCTTTTTTTTCCTCTTCTGTCTTACTTCCTTTACTCTCTTTATCCTGAAAGCAGCCACACCTGCACCTGAATCCCTGTTTCAGGCTGTGCTTTTAAGGGTACATGACCATAGATAATGGAAATACAACATGATAATTTTGAGGAAATATAAACTAAGAAACATAAAAAAATGATGGCTTGCTCACTTTTCTCCCACTGACCTTTCCCAACTCCATTTTCTTAGATAGCCTTGGGAGATGCTTAACCCTTCTGGAATTTCAACATAAAATACGGATATGTGATTTTTAGGGAAAAAAGCTCCCAATAAAATTTCCAAGGACTTTGTTACTCCCAGAAGTTAAGTGCTACTGTCTCATGGGATTTTTTTCTTTCAGCCTTGTTTTCCATAAATAGAAATTGAAAATATATTCTAAAAATACTGTACCCCTCATGTTTTCATGCTAATTTTTTTCTCTGTACTGCCTCCTTATTATCTCTTTCTCTCTTTTTAAAGGGCAGAGCTTTTCTAATTCTTTCAAATGCCATTTCCTCCTGGACATTTGGAAAATGACCTGTTAGATGAAGTTACATGCCTAGTGGGTATCTCACAAAGGTTTAGTGTGTTATGTAATTGATTCCAATCTTTTTGTAGCATTGTCTTAGTCCATTTTGTGTTGCCATTAGGAATAGCTGAGGCTGAGTAATTTAAAAAAGAGCTTTATTTGGCTTTCAGTTCTGCAGGCTGTATAAGAAGCATGGGATCAGCATGGTGAGGGCCTCAGGGAGCTTCCACTCGTGATGAAAGGCAAGGAGCAGCTGGGGGTGCAAAGATCACATGGGGAGAAAGGAGGCAAGAGAGAAGGTGGTAGGGATGTGCCAGGCTCTTATTAACAGCCTGCTCTCATGGCAATTAATAGGGCAAGAACTCACTTCTACTCCAGAAAGGTCACTAATCTATTCATGAAGGACCTGCACTCATGACCCAGGCACCTCCCACTAGGCCCTACTTCCAACACTGGGGTTCAAATTTAACTGAGATTTTCATGGGACAACATCTGTATTAGAGCAAGTATTATTTGCCTCCTTTTTGTTTTTTACACTAGGACTGTCATCATTACTTTTGTCAGGAAGGTGAGTACCATATTTAGGCAAAAGAGGCGGGATAAACCAGAGAAAGCAGCAGGGAGAACTTTGGGTGTCTCCTTTAATTCCAGATGTATCACTCTACTAGTCAGAGTTCTCCAGGACAAACAGAACCAATAGGATGTCTGCCTGTCTGCCTGTCTGTATGAGACGGGATTTATTAGGAGACCCGTCTCACATGATTATAAAGGGTGAGAAGTCCTACAGTATGCTGCCTGCAAGCTGGAGAATCAGGAAAGTCAGTAGTGTGGCTCAGTTCAGGTCCAAAGTTTTCAAAACCAGGGAAGCTGTTGCTGTAACTCAGTTGGAGGCCGAGGTGGACTAAGGCCTGAAAACTCCAGGGAGGGTGCCACTGGTGCAAGTTCCAGGGTCCAGAGCCTGAAGAACCTGGAGTTCTGATGTCCAAGGGCAGAAGAAGGTTGTTGCAATTCCAGAAGAGAGAGAGAGAGACTTAGCCTTTCATCTACCTTTTCATTTTATCCAAGATCTCAGCTGATAAGATGGTGCCTGCCCACACTGAGGGCGGATCTTCCTTACGCAGTACACTGAGTCAAGTGCCAATCTATTCTGAAAGACATACCTAGAGATAATGCCTTGCCAGCCATCTGGGTATCCTTTAAGCCAGAAGACTAGTCTAAAATTAACCATCACACCTAAAAGTAACCAACCCCCAAAATTAACCATTACAACCACTTTTGTGTATGAACTCGTGTTATCACGAAGATGTCTTTCCAAAAAGAAAGCAGAGGACTTAAAAAAAAAATTCCTTCTACTATTCACCTTGAAATTGTATTTCAATTTCAGCCATAACTAAAGGGCTTTCTGTTTTTTGGTATTCTGTATCTATTAAGTATTTTAATTTACTGAAGAGACTGGATAATGTGTGGCCATTACACTGAAAATAAAGTGAATAATTTAAAACAGAATTTCCCAGTGCTCTCAGGTTCCCCCACCTTTTATAACAGTTATGCCCTAACTGTCTCATTACTTTTTTCCTGTGAAATTCGTTACAGATAATGTTACCTATGTTCATAAATTAAGAAAATCAATGTCTTTTTGTACTCTATAATAAAATATATATTTCAGTTTAAACAACTGGCCATGACCACTCAAGAAGGTACAGTAAATTCACACACATCGCTTCTTGGCCTTTGGCTAAGATCAAGTGTAAATTCACACACTTGAATCTCTGCTTCATACCTCTGTGAGTACAGCAGTGGCAGATTGATAGAGCTGTGCTGTTTTGGGGATTCAAATACCACCAACAGTATTTCCCTGGGACACCTACATTTCAGGAATGAAGCATAACTATTGGTAAAACTTAAAGAAAGCACAGTGTAACTATAATTTACGGAATAGTTTGATTTTTGGAAAGTTCAATATAAAGTAAAAGCATGCAATACAAAGTATTTAATATGTAATAATTTTACATTTTACATCTATTTCTGGAATAGGAGATGGCAGAACTTATTTTTTAGTCTCAACCTTGCTGATCAGAACAGAAACTGGTCCAGACAGCATTAAAAAACAAAACAAACAAACAAACAAAAAAACTGGCAGATGGGACAAAAGCAATCCCTAGCAGCCCTTGTTACTCATTAGCATAAGACACTCCCATTAGCACCATAGTAATTTACAAATACCATGGCAATGGCCCAGAAGTTACCACCCCTTTCCTAGAAAATTCTAAATAACCCACTCCTTAATTTACATTGACCTACCCCCTAATCTGCATACAGCGAAGTGGGTTTAAGTGAGTATAATTACAATTGCCAAGAGCACATACATTTCTGACTGTGCACACTGCCTGAGTTAGCCCTGTTCTGCATGGAACAGCACCATTCAATGAAAGGTTGCTGTGTAATACCACCATCTTGCCTTTGAATTCTTTCTGTGATGAAGCCAAGAGCCCTCCTGGGCTAAGCCCAGGATTTGGAGCTCATTTGTCCTAGAACAGTTCCATTGAATTAAAATCTAGGCTTAGTTAAGGATGATTCTTTCTCTCTGTCTTTTTTGTGTATGTGAATCTCTTTACGGGGCACAGGTAGTTTTTACTATACAGGTTAAACTGTGATGCTACCCCTGTAAATGCTGCTAGCACCACCTCAGTTATTGTGACAACTAACAAACAGGCTTATAGAAGTTTCCAAAATTTCCAAAATGCTTCCTATATGGTGTTAAGTCCTATTGAGCCTTCTCTCACTAGCTTAGAGAAAAAAACAAAACAAAGCAAACCAAACCATTATTCACATAACAGGGTGTTTCTAACTAGAACAGCAAAAGTGACATTACTAATTACTACCTTTTATTGTAGAGTCAAATGGAACAGCTTCTAAGATCTTAAATATTTCTATCAAGGTAAAATGAAGGAAAATTTGACTTTTAATTGCTTGAAGGGTTTGGTAGCCAAGAATTGAGTCAGCTGAAGGCATAAACTACAGCATTTGATGAATGTAGCACCCTTATAAAATCTGGAAGAAATTTGACTTGCTAGACTGCATCAGTGATCCAAAGTCCTGAATTTTATGGATCTATTCTGAGTAGATACGGAGTTTATATACATTCAGGTATTTCACATTGCATATCACAAATGACTTAGGGCTAAGTTCAGAAGAAAATTCATTTGAGCTGCCCTTCTTCTTTAGCCATTTCTGTCTTACCTCAAGCACCGTTTCCTTTGCCAGAACAGCCTCTTATTTCAGCACCTTAATTGAGAGCAATTCATATATTTATGTGAATATATACCTGACTTGAATTTTTAGTCAAAATTAAGCCGGTAGCAAGATCTTAGATACTTAAACACTTATTTTGTTTGGTGCTGTTGAGCAATGTTAGATTTTAGGTGGTGGCTATTTTTATAAGTATAACTTTTATGTGATAAGAACATTCAATAAATTAACTAGTTAACATTTTTTTATAAGAGTAGGGAAAAGACAAAACTATAAAATGCTTTGCCTTTTGCTGGAATCAGTACTGGATATTTGATATGTGTTTTTGGGTATCAGAATCTGAAAATTGGTTGGTTTATTTAGTTTTTAATTTTTATGACACAAAGAGCAGCTCTTTCAAAGCAGTGCAAGATAGCTTCAGGTGCAGCTGTTGTAAAAATAAATAAATATATTGAAATTGTGAATCCTAATGACCTTATGAATGGCAGAAATCTGCAACTGTCTAATTATCTATAGTGATGTGAATATAATTTTATTTGCCTGCTGTGAATTTTAAAGGTTCTTTTGGTAAGTGTTTTACCTGTTAAAATGATCTGGAATACTTTCTTCTCTCTCTCTCTCCAGCTGTTTTCTCTTTCCTTCCTTCAGGCTGAACTACACATAAATTATTCCAAAACAATTAATGCTGCTTTAGTCACAAATTATTGATTTTTCCATTCGTAGTGCATGTAAAATTGCTGCTCTCCTTAGATTCTAAAATGAGGCATTTTAATTGTGTTTTCCAGGAAGATATGAATTTAAATGAAGATAAAAAGGCACCATTGCGGGAAAAGGACTTCAGTATCAAAAAAGAAATGGTGATGCAGTACATTAATACTGCTTCTAAGACAGTAAGTAAAACTGTCAAGTTGAAAAATACTGCTGAACATGTTTTGGTATGGAAAACAACACATTTGTCTAATGAAGTACTTAAGTTTGTGGGCAGATGTAATCAGAGGGCTTTTGAATGCATAATTAAGGGCACAAGTATTATACATTTGTTTAAATTAAAAATATTTCTCATCTTAAAACTTTTAAGTTGCTTGTGTTTTTTAGCCAGTTATATTGCTAAGAAACACTGTGGGGGGTCTACTCTGTCACCTTTCCTTGTTAGTGAATTAATATATTTATTGATTTTTTAATGTCACTTATAAATCAGAGCGATGTTTATATTATAGAAAAGTGAGTCCGATTTCACTCTATCTACATCAGGGCACATAATGGCTAAGAAGTGTATCTTTAATGTGAGTCTCCCTATGAATAAAATTATCTTGTAACAAATTATAAATGTTGATATTGAAAGGAGCATTAGGCCTCTGCATGGCTGCCAGTTTTCTAGAGAAACGTGAAATATGTGGGTGGAAGTAATGACTAAATGTCTAAGAAACCATGACTGGCACACAGAATCAATTGCATTTATTTCATGGAACAACAAATGAGCTTGACTAGTCATATACAAATTGTGAATAAATGGATTGGATGAAAAATATAAAATGGAAGCCAATGAAGAAGCAATCAGTAGAAAGACAGTAGGAAATGATCTTGGCTCAGTTTACAACAGAATTGGATTAGGAAAAACTAGCTTAACTCACTAGTTTTCCTTGTGTATTTTAACCTAAGTTCAGGTTGCAAGAACATAAGTTATTTATACTTTAACTCCATTTATCTGCTAGACCAGTCAGTGACTCTGAGATATTTCTTTTGAAAGAAAGACTCAAGTGATGTTTAATTTTTAAACATGTCTCATGTTCTGGCAGCCTGCTCTTCAGGTGTAGAAACCACTGTCAGTACTGTGCTTTTTTTAGTTCTTTATATAGATGGGCTCTGTGTCCTGCTACTATGATATTGATACTAATTGCCTTTGTCCTTTAATGATACTTATATATCACAAATTGGTATTGGGGGTTTAAGAGTCAGAGCTCTGGTGTTTTGGATCTGCTTATGTATCTCTGCTTGGCTTTGGAAATCTTATTTTACATCTTTGATTAGCAATTTCCTTATCCATAAAATGGGAATACCTATATAGTGTACTTATCAGAGTTAAATCGGCTAGGCATGGTGATTTGAGAGGTCAAGGTGGGAGGATCTCTTGAGGCAGGAGTTTGAGAGCAGCCTGGAGAACATAGTGAGACTTTGTCTTGACCAAAAAAAGAAATTAGCTGGATGTAGTGATGAAAACCTGTAGTCCTGGTGACTCGAGAGGCTGAGGTGGGGGGATTGCTTGAACCCAGGAGTTTGAGGCTGCAGTGAGCTTCTGTCACATCACTGTACTCCAGCCTGGGTAACACAGTGAGACCTTGTCTCTGAAATAATAATAATAAAAACAAGATTAAATTGTTTATTCTATGATTAGAATACAACATACATATGTATTTTATATATAGATTTTATTGCATTTTATGTTTTGGGGTACATGTGAAGAACATGCAGGATTGCTGCATAGGTATATACATGGCAATGTGGTTTGCTGCCTTCCTCCCCATCAACTATATCTGGCATTTCTCCCCATGTTATACCTCCCCAACTCCCCACCCCCTGCTGTCCCTCTGCTAGTTCCCCTCCACAGACCCTAGTGTGTGATGCTCCCATCCCTGTGTCCATGTGTTCTCATTGTTCAACACCCACCTATGAGTGAGAACATGTGGTGTTTGATTTTCTGTTCTTGAACACAGCATATTTTATAGCTGATGATTGCCTCTTGTGGTACTGGTGGTGGCAGCAATCGTTTTTCTTTGTAATTTGTTTATTGTTCTTGTTATTGTTTTAATCATTATACCATAATTTAAAATATAGAGAAAAGTACATCAGTAAATATACAGATTTACTATTTGTAAGATTACCTTTCTAAGGCTTTTTTTTGTTGTGGTTTTAAGTGTCTATAAGGCCAGGTGTGGTGGCTCATGCCTGTAATTCCAGTGCCTTGGGAAGCCGAGGCAGGCAGATCAGTTGAGCCCAGGAGTTCAAGACCAGCCTAAGCAACATAATAAAGCCCTGTCTCGACAAAAGATACCAAAATTAGTGGGGTGTTGTGGCTTGTGCCTGTAGTCCCAGCTACTCAGGAGGCTGAGGTGGGAGGATTGCTTGAACCCAGGAGGCAGAGGCTGCAGTGAGCTGAGATAGCGCCACTGCAGGTCAGGCAACATTTTAGGCACTAGAGATAGTGCATGAAGACAGTCTATCACTGTGTCCTATGGAGCAGCACTGGTCGTACATAACAGAAACCATAAATATATGTAATAGGAGGTGAAATGTGATGTGGAAAAAAATAACAAAGTGGGTGAGTGGAGATGGTGTTCATGTTTTGTGTAGAGTAGCCAGTGAAGATTACCTTGTTAGGGAATTGTAAATCTAGCAATTAGGAATTCATTTAATATAAGAGATATGACATCAGTTAGAACTGTCTTAGAAAACCTTGGCATGATAGGTCATATTAATTCTTGAATTTGAGATAATAAACATAGTTTTAAGAAACGAATAAACTGTTTCGAACTTTGTTATAGTGGATCTATTTCAGTTTGCATTCATTCATTTTAAACTTTAATCCTCTAATCATTTTGGACTAAGGTTGAAATTTGTTTACCAGAATTAGGTAATTAAATTATCAGGATTGAAATAGATTAGTTAGCTAAAGTGTGATTACAGCACTGACTCATTTAATTTGTGTGTGGAGGATCATGGCTCTTCCTAGGAAGGTTCTGAATAATTTGGCAGATGGTTGCCATTATAGAAAGTTCAAGCTGACCAGTCATTTATTTTTGCTCTGGAAGTAGAATCACATTTTATTAACTCTAGGGTACAGACTTTGTCATGCTACTTTATTTACATTAATGACTGGTGAAAAAGTTATCTGAAAAGAACAGAATCAAAATTCAAAGATAGATTGTTCTAGAAAGGATATGAAAAGAATCGAGGATAAAAAAGATATACTTTTGTTATGGTTTAAGGCTTAGAATTTGCTTCAAAGTTCTCTTTTGTGGGTAAGCATTAATATTATTTTTTGGAAAATAGTACTGATGTCTATAGTGTATGATTTGAAAATACTTAACCCTCAAAGTATTAACCCTTAAAGTGGGCTTAACGTAGATAAGGTTGGTTTTTAGAATTTAAAAAAAAAATGCCACCAATCAAACTAGGTTATTTCTAAGACCTTAGTAAGTTTGAATTTAGGTAGAACAAGAATAAAACGGAATTTGTGCAATTAGGAAGGATTATTAAAATTTTATTAAGCAAGCGTCGTATTTAGAAGCAGAAAATACCAGATTTACATTTTTTCAACTTCCAGGGCATGAAAATGTGATCCAGGTTTGTCCAGTACACTCTGGTGGGCACTTCCACTTGGGGTTTTTTGAGAAAGATTTCCCTCCCTCATGAAAGGATCTGGAGCTGGAGAGCCACTTTGTTCTTTTCGACCAGAAAAGAACTATGTTTTGAGAACATATTAGTCATATATTTAGATTTATATATTTAGTCAACCCTCTGTATCCGTGTGTTTTGCATCCATGAATTCAGCTAACCACAGGTTGAAAGTATTTGGAAAAACAATTGTGTCTGTACTGAACATGCACAACTGTTTTTTTTTCTTATTTTCTAAACAATATAATGACTACATAGCATTTACATTGTAGTAGGTATCATAAGTCATCTGGGGATGATTTAAAGTATATGGGAGGATGTGAATGTTATGTGCAAATACCATTGCACATATGCCATTTTATATCAGAGACAAGAGCATCTCTGGATTCTGATGCCTGTGGGAGGTCCTGGAACTGATCCTCCACGGATACTGAGGGATGACTATATTTTCTCCAGATGGAAAATCTGTGATTGAGTTGTTAGTTTTAGCATTGATTTGTTAATATTGTAATATTAGTAGGACATTTTAATAGATTTCACTGTCAGTTTTTCTTGCTTTGAGCTACAGTTTCCATTGTTAATTTTGGAAAACATTGTCAGGTACAAGTAAATTAGGTTCTTTTTATTTTTTCTCACTTTTTATTTGTTGTTACTTAAAGGAGGTTTATATTGTATCCACTAGAAACTTAGAAGAACCAAAATTTCACACATTCTTGTTAACATTAGCATGATTTTTTTTTTTGCTTCTATTTCAGATTAGGAATTTGATAAGAACACCCTTATAACAAAAAAGCTTAGTAAAATGTTGTGATTGGCATTCAATATATCTGATAAACACAATGCCCTTGCTTATGATGCTTTGCCTGCTTGTTTCCAGGTCTTACTTGCTGACTGGCAGAAAATTTCAGAGCCTCAGCACAATGAACCGATTTCTTGTTAAAAGTATTTTCTAATAATCTAGCTGGCACTTTAGTTTTCACTTATCCCTGTATAGGATAGGTTTTATGTTTGCACAATTAAAATGATCTTCTAAGAGCTAAAAATTTATCCAGATTCCTTATGAGTTTCTGGACAGCACTGGTGATGTGTCATGTTCTCTAGTATTACTGTATTGTGTTTTTGTTTAGGTAGGAGATGATAATAAGGAAACTGATCATCTTTTCTTTTTTTATAGGAATACATTATATTAGGCTCACATTATAATTATATAATTTTGGTCTTTTAAAAATCTTGTAGGTAGTTAAGACAGCTTTTCTTTTATTGTAGCATTTTTTTAAAAGCCTTTATCAGATATAGAAAAACTGCTATTTACTAGTTTAATTTTTATTAGAGCCTGAGTTGGTTAATGATGTTTATACCACTTGTTGGCGTTAGAGGTCATCCAAGGTTGTTTTCATCTTGTCACTGAGATGTTTCTTGGCCTAAGACATTTTGCTATGCTTGTACTTTTTAGATTTTTATGAACATAATTAAACTTATGTCAGATAACCATGAATGTATTGATAACTTTGAAAGTGCCACAAGAGGCACATGACATCCATATATACAAATATAAAGGACCTTTTAAAAGAAGGAGAACCTCTGAAGGAAAAAGTGAAAATTTAAGAAAATAAATGCTACATATGTGCAGTGTCTCTCAGTCAACAAAGGGGCTATGTAATTGATGAAATGAGGAAAAAGTGTCCAGGAGCAATAGCTCTTGATCTTGATATTCAGTAGAATCATCTGGGGAACTTAAAGTATTTCATCCAGGCTTTACCATTTAACACTTCCATAAAACAGTTCCTGTGGATGGGACCCAGGCGTCAATATTGAGTAAAGCCCTCCTGGTGATTCTAGGGTGCAGCCGAGAATGAGAACTATTGGGCTGTAGAAGATGAGCCTTATCACCAGATGTCTCTTAATATAACATTAATTTAACAAGAGACCAGGAATTGATAGCATTTAAAGGCTAAGCATGGACCATTTACTAATAAAACTATTATCTAGTCACTGTGGCTTCAAGGATAGTTTGCCATATGCATAACATCTAAATGAGTATTCAAGAAGCATACTTACTGGTAACTGCTAAGAAGTTCCTATGACATTTGGTCCTAGTAAAAATAATCAAAGGGGAAGGTTAACTATTGTAACAGAAAAGAACCTGTTCTATTTTGGAAAAAGGTGCCCCGTAGAATGAGTATCCATAAGGAGAAGAGTACGCCTGATTTTAAAACTTCAGTGAACTCATTCACCTTCCTAGTTGGTGGCATTAAACTTAAAACACCTAAGCTATTTTGTACTTAAGCGATATCCTTTGATTTCTTAGTTATTCCTTAAGGGCATAAGTTCTATACATACTTAAAAAAATCCTTAATAGACTAATCAATCACTTTGATGCCCAAAAGGCATTTGTTCCCAATTTAATGGTTTCCTGACTTATTGCCATTTCCTAACCAGCTCAGTGTAGTGGTTTCCCCCACAACCCTCAAGACAATAAATATGGTTGGTATAGCCTCTTACTATCAATGTGATACAAAAATTTTTCAAATGCTTTTATTATCAGAAGGCCTTCCAGAGTAGATTAAGTAAATTAAGGATGTGTCCTTAGGATTTGTTGAGGTGTGGAAACCAAATAGTCCAAGAGTGAATTTAATCTTAGGTTTTGACTATTCCTTGTATATTACTGTTATGGTGGATTTTATTTATGAATGTTTTTTCATTGGGAAACAGCTTTGTACTGCCTTGAGTTTAAAAATTTTTCTGCATTTTTGTTAAGGATGACTTTGTTATACTCTCTTATTTAGTAGATATACTTAGTGGTAGTTTAGTTGTTTTTTTAATTTACTTTAGGTCTGGAAGCTATAGCATCTCTATATTTTGCACATGAGGGACTGGTCTGAGGGAGTGTGTGACATTCTCACATTAATGCTTCAGCTAGGACTAGAAACTAGGGTTTTTGACTTAAAAAAAAAAAACTTTGTGAAATAAAAAGTTATAGAAAACATCAAAAAACAAATGTGTACCTTAATGAATTATCATAAAGAGAACACCACACAGATAAATAAATAGAACCTTGCCAGTCATCCTGGAAAGCCCTCTATCTGCCCTGTCCCACCCAAAACCCTCTCAAGTTTTTAATATATTTTAGCCTAAAAGTAATCACCATCTTGAATTTATGGGAATCACTTCCTTGAGTTTCTTTATAGTTTTATCACTTAAAAGTGCATCCTTGGATTACAGTATATTCTTTCTCTCTCTCTCTCTCTCACTCACTCACTCAAAAGTGTATCCTCAGACTGTAGTCTGTCCATCCATCCATCTAGCCAGCCATCCAGCTATCCATACATACATCCATCCATTGATAGGGTCTTGCTCTGTCACCCAGGCTAGAGTGCAGTAGTGATCATAGTGCACTGTAATATTGAACTCCTGGGCTCAAGTGATCCTCCTGTCTCAGCCTTCCAGAGTGCTGGTATTATAGACATGCACCACTGTGCTTGGCCTTTTTTTATTTAAAAAGTTTTTTGAAAGAAAGTCCCTGGGTCTGTTCTGTCCAAACATTATTGAAGCAAGTGATAGATCCATGGGGTCACCAGATGTGCTGCTGTTGCTTGTATTTTAAAATTTGGAATATCTTTATGTTTTGTTTAATCTTCAGTTATTTTATCCAGGACATTCTGAATTTCACTGATTTGTATATATGTGGTAAAGTTAACATGTTTTCCTACCTCTGTATTTCCTGCACAGAGACAGCTAGATCTAGAGACATGATCAGACTCAGGTATCATCTGTTTACCAAGATCATAGGAAGTATTATATTCTTTCATTAATAGGTTTGCAATTAGAATTCTATAATTTCATTTTCATTAATTGGAGTACTTTTACAAAGAGACATCGCTCATATACTGTTTGGTTAGCTAGTGATATAGGAAATTTAGGATAAATGCTTGATTCTTTTCCTTTATTTACCAGCTTTCAATATATTGATGTTATTCTCTGTCATTCTCTGAAGATGACCAATCATTTTTAATATCATTAAAAATGTATGCATTACAATTATTTTTAGTGAAAATCAAAGTGTCCCATCTTTGGCCATTGGGACCTGTCTAGTTGGCTTCTACTCGTTTTGGTCTGATGATCAAGCTGCTCCTCTAGTATATTTATCCTGCTAGACCTGATATCAATTGACTCTTTCCTTTAGTGTGGGGAATGATATTTCAAAGTTTACAGTCTGAGAGCCAAGGATACTTACTGTTCTTTTGATTTAATTGCTGTTTTTAGTGGAGAGATAGAAAAATAAAAAAGCATGTGTGTATGTGTATTTAAAAAGTTTTTATTTTGCATATGTTCTGTCTCCAACTGCTAATTTTGTCATACTGTATCTACATTGACCAAGGATATAGCCATAACATTTCACATTGTTCCTTTTAGTCTTCATTTAGCTTTTTGTTTGTTTTAATTGTACTTCAGGTACTGTGGTACCTGTGCAGATCATGTAGGGTTGTTGCATAGGTACTTACATGGCAAGGTGGTTTGCTGCCTCCATGCCCCCATCACCTATATTTGGCATTTCTCCCTAACCTCCCACCTCCAGTTGTCCCCCACTTAGTCCCCCACAACAGACCCCATTGTGTGATGCTCCCCTCTCTGTGTCCATGTGTTCTCATTGTTCAACACTTGCCTATGAGTGAGAACATACAGTGTTTGCTTTTCTGCTCTTGTGTCAGTTTGCTGAGAATGATGGTTTCCAGATTCATCCATGTCCCTACAAAGGACATGAACTCATCATTTTTTATGGCTGCATAGTATTCTGTGGTGTATATGTGCCACATTATCCTTGTCCAGTCTATTATTGATGGGCATTTGGGTTGGTTCCAGGTCTTTGCTATTGTAAGCAGTGCCGCAATGAACATATGTGTGCGTGTGTCTTTGTAATAGAACAATTGATAATCCTTTGGATATATACCCAGTAATGGGATTGCTGGATCAAATGGAATTTCTATTTCTAGATCCTTGAGAAATTGCCACACTGTCTAACACAATGGTTGAACTAATTTACACTCCCATCAACAGTGTAAAAAGTGTTCCTATTCCTCCACATCCTCTCCAGTATCTGTTGTCTCCAGATTTTTTGATGATCGCCATTCTAACTGGCATGAGATGGTATCTCATTGTGGTTTGATTTGCATTTCTCTAATGACCAGTGATGATGAGCATGTTTTCATATGTTTGTTGGCCTCATGTCTTCTTTTGTAAACTGTCTGTTCATATCCTTTGCCCACTTTTGTTTGTTTTTTTCTTGTAAATCTGTTTTAGTTCTTTGTAGATTCTGGATATTAGCCCTTTGCCAGATGGGTAGATTGCAAAAATTTTTTCCCATCTGTTGGTTGCCGGTTCACTCTAAAGATTGCTTCTTTTGCCGTACAGAAGCTCTGGAGTTTAATTAGATCCCATTTGTCTATTTTGGCCTTTATTTCCATTGCTTTTGGTGTTTGAGTCAAGAAGTCCTTGCCTATACCTATGTCCTGAATGGTTTTACCTAGACTTTCTTCTAGGGTTTTTATGGTATTAGGTCTTATGTTTAAATCTTTAATCCATCTGGAGTTAATTTTAGTGTAAGGTGTCAGGAAGGAGTGCAGTTTCTGTTTTCTGCACATAGTTTTAACCTCATGTAGTAACTATATTTGAATGCTCACCACCACCTTATGTTGATATTTCTGCAGACATTTTGTTTGTCTGAAGTTTGTTCTTTAGTAGGACTCATGGAAACAATATTTCCTGGGTTTTGCATATTGATAATAGAATGTGCCCTTTATTGTTGGGTCAGTTTTGTTGGATATAAAATCCTTGGTTCACATGTTTTTTTTACTTAGGACATTGAATAATACTATCTATTTTTTTCTAGCATAAAGCTTAACTGCATTATTGCCAAAAGGTCAGCTGATAACTAACTTTTAGTTATAAGTTATTGTCTGTCTTTATCTGGGATGTCTGAGTTAGGATTATCAAGTATGCAGTATGCTCTTTTATTGTGTTTCTCTTTTTTTCTTATTTTTCTTTTTCTTTCATGGATGTGTTCTAGTTTTTTGCTTTGGTTTTCATTTTCATGCATTCTGGTATCTGTATGTTGGATTTTTGTCTATTTTTAATATGCCATCTTCTCCCAAATGCCTTTTATCTTATTTATTTCTTTTTAAGTTTAAAAATTATTTATGTCTGCATCTCTTATGACATTATGCTTATTCTTGTGTTCCTTGTTAGTTTTTATTTCTGAAATGATTTTTTATTTCTGTTTTTTTCTTGAATTCCCTCACTGCATTTTTGAGTGTGTCTTAGTCTACTTTAAATATTTTTTCTTGTCTCATATATTCTCTTAATGTCTGTTAGCTCACTTTGAAACTGTAAGTTACAATTTGATTTATGGGCTTGTCTTTTAGGTGTCTTTCGTCTTTTATAGGAATTTTCTGCTCAATTTTGATTTCACTTTCAGGACTTTCTCTGTTCTGGAGGAGCTCTGGCTACTGATGGGACATGGAGTGCTCCAATTCCTTTGGATCTTTTCTGGGCCTCTTGTAGTCACCCATACTCCTTCCAGTTTGAGCTGCTGCTTTCAGATTGGCCTACTGAGATGTCCAGTGGAAATCTCTGGGCCATTTTGGAGTTATCGTGTTTTCATGTTCATTGGTTACCCTGTTGCTTCCCTTTGGTTCTCCCCATACGGATGTTGCTACTGTGCGATCTTGTGGTGGTTTGTCTTCAATTTCCTGTAGTTTGAGGATTGTTGAAGAGATACTCTGTCATCCAATTTTGTTGAGTGTTTGATTTTGCTATTTAGTTTGACTTTTTTTTTTTTTTTTTTTTTGTGGGAGATCAGGGAGTTTTCAAAACTGTGTTGCTGCCTCCATCTGCCTAGATCCTCTAGTCTTCCTATTTTGAATCTTGTATTATTATTATTTTAATTCTATGCCAATTTATGTCTTGGGTTAAAAAACAATTCAGAGCTATTAGCACCCCCCTGCCCTAACTATTAGAGTGGAAAATAATGACATTTTTCTCTCTAACTTTTAGCTGTTAGCTCTTGGGTTTGGTGTTATTTCATCCATAAACTTTCATTAAACCTCTTAATGGTCCATGACCTACAAATAGTTTTAAGCTTAATTTCTATGCTATGCTTATGCAGTGTTATTATTTCCTTATGTAGGTTCAGTAAGTTATGCAAGATGCATCCCTTTCTGAATCCCATTGATAGTTGGGAAATTCAGGCTGCCCTTCAGTACTATACCCCACCCCTGGAAAAATAGGTCTCGTCTGCTTGTGTATGTCTATAAATTAGTGAGTGTGTTAAAGCTATCACAGCATGAAATCACTTCAAGCGCTGTGAAAGACTATCTTAAAGAATTTAAATTGATTGCAGATGTTAGTGCAATTAAGCAGGCCTGATGAGCTCAGAATCATGTTTCTCAGATTTGAATATGAATGCATTTTAAAAAATTATAGTGATGTACTCCATGTAAATGGAGTTCATAGGCATCTAAGAGTTTTTATCACCTTCTGTTTTAAAATGGCTTAGCAATGTGAAAAGTGCTGTGTGATCACCTTGTGCAGATACATGTATTACTTTGGATACATGTGTATTATTTGTCTTAAGTATATAGTTCCATGCCACCTTAACCAACTAAAATTGACACTGAATGATTATTTCCTTTGTTAATTCATCTACTGATTACTTTATCTACCTTTCGTGCCTATAATTCATTTAAAAATTATCCTATAGACAGAAAGTGTAATGTTATTTCATTCAACTTTTAAGAAAAGAAAAATGAGTATGACAAAGAAGTCACATGAGTTAGCTTAGATTATAGAAGCATAGGATCTTTTTTTTAACCCTTGAGGCCAGATCTCTTGTCTATTTGAACTCTACCTACTTAATTTGCTTTTGCTTTATTTGAGCTGAAATGTAAAACTTTTCTAGTTATTATTTTCAGATATAATATACTGGTTTCAAATTAGAAAGTGAATTCTGAAACCAAACTATAACAAGATTGAGTGTATGGTATGTTCATTTTCACTTTATTTCAAATTGATCTGTGCAGATTAAGTAATTAAACTCATCAATTTCTATAACAGATTGTAAAATGTTATGGACATTAGGGCTTTATTATATATATAGTAGTAAAATAAAGTGGAAAAATGGTGAGTAATTGTATTTTGCTACTGTTTTTAAATACTAAAAATCACTGAAATACTGTTTGAAGGGTAACGACGTTAATGATTTTTAAATAGGAACTAAGAATACAAAATGTTTTTTCTAGACGGTAAAAATTAAAGTTGTGTTCTGCAATATTTATAATAACTTATTTAAATCCTAAGACTATACTTTGTTTCTTGGAGTTAAGAACCTAGCTTTGTTGTTTCTAACTTTGTGATTTCAGAAAATCATTATTATTCTCTAACTCAGTTTACTAAATGATAAAATTCAGGGGTTTTTGTATGGGTAAGTATGGACTAGGGGCTATGTTTAAAATCTTAACAGTTCAGTCTTCTAATCCAAGTTCAAGTAAAGTGTAAAATGAGCCTGAGTAAAGAAATTTTTAAATCTTAAATCTAATTCATATGTGGAATAAAAAGTCCAATAAAAAGTTAACAAAACTAAGTATAAGAAGAAATAACACATGTAGTATTTTTCCTGCACATGAAATATGCAAGTATGTATTTACAGCCAATCTTTAGAAATTGAGTCAAACTCTTTTCTTTGAGTAGGAGTGGCTCTTGTTTTTTTCGTACATAAGACGTGCCCATAAGATATCATCTGTGATCACCATTTATGTATGTTTTGAGTAGACCAATAATTTATACTTGTAAAGTAATCTAAGTTTAGACTTAGAGGAGATGTATATGGTTTTACAATGAGATTTTTTTTTGTTGTTATCTTAAACCTTTACCTAATATTTAAGTTTTTTTAAGCAACTTATGCTAATCTTGTCTTTCTCAAGCCCTAATAATGCTCTTTCCTTTGATTCTTGTATAGTTACA
This sequence comes from Sapajus apella, assembly GCF_009761245.1. Lineage (NCBI taxonomy): Eukaryota > Metazoa > Chordata > Mammalia > Primates > Cebidae > Sapajus > Sapajus apella. Next base: position 7,440,589 of record NW_022436949.1, on the reverse strand, counting down.
TTAATGAAGACAGATATTATAACAGTTCATAAACAGGGGTACAAAACATCAACTCTTGATATTCACATAATTCACTTTATGGAAGTAGCTGTGTAGCCTTCAGTATGCTTTGAGCATCTCTTACTTAATATGTGTTATAGAATAATGGAAAGCCTAATATAGAACATCTATCTCTAGAACCTTAACTAAATCCATGCTTTATTTTTTCTGGTGAACTTTGTTTTCTACTCTTTCCCCAATGGAGTCATAGCAATATATTTTTCTAAAGCTTGTTTTATTTTTCCCCCAGTTAACTTTTCTGATCTCTTTCTGTCAGAAATGACCGAATGAATTCAAAGTGACTCAAAAGCAGAGCATATTGGCTTGTGCATCTGAGAAGCCTAGTATTGGCTTGAGGCAGGCATAGATCTGGGTTCGCAAATGACCTAAGGATAAGTTCTTTTTGTATCTCTTACCCCTACTTTTCTAATCTTGGCTTCTAGGTTCTTTTTATATGTAGAAGATTAGTAGAACCTCCTGATTTAACACCTGTATTTTAGGTCTAGTAGTCTTTAGAAACTTTAGGTCACTTACCCCATTGATTTTTAAAAAGTTGATTATATGTTACTTAGCTAATATATATTTTATATGAATATGTCTATATCTCCTATTCGTTACATTCATTTTATATGTAATAGAGTTTTAATTCAAATATATATGAATTGAAAATATAAATAAAATAATATATTACTATTTCATTTGAAAATTTTGCCTCTTAAATGAAATCAGTTTGGTTTCTCTTTAATTTTTATCATATTTTAGGTATGTTGGATTCATGACATAATTCCATTTATTAGTTTTCTTCTAAAAATTATACCCATTTTCACTCCTGAATTTTAACTTTATCCATTCTATTCTGTCCCATATAACTGAACTTAACCATATTCACTCAGGGATATTCTGGGATCAAGTGCAAACATGTAGTAACCATTACACTTCTCCAAAGTTCATGCTGACCTCCACCTTGCCCACTTCAACTCTTTTTTTGTATTTGCCTTGCCTGTACTAGTTCTGCCCTTCTTATACCACAAACCAGCTCCTGTTCTCCTTTTAGCCATTTTTAATTACTCAGTTGTAATTTGCTGTTTTGACTTGAGCATTGCCACCCTTTTTGCCTGTTGAGTTAGTACTTGAGGGCACTGAATGAGATATACAATGCTTTGGTTCTCCCTTTTTATGTTGCACTTGGAGGAAAAGACATGCACTGAGATCATGTGTCATTCAGGCAAAATAAATCCTTAAAAGAATATTGCTTTTGAGAATTCTTCATTATCCACATCAATGGGGATCTTGGAGGCCCATAAACATGATTGATCAACATACAAAGACTCAGTTTGTGTTCCATGAGCAGGCATACAATCTATTTTAATGGAGACTGATGTATAAAAAATATCACTTTAGTAATTTACAATCAGAAATACTATTCTTAAGAAGACTCTTGAGTTTCTTCTCTCCTTATAATGCTAGTCTACACAGGAAGCCAAATGATAGAGAGTTGCTTACTTGGTTTGTTGGATGATTCGCTATGGAGATAATAGGGCATATATTTAGACTAATAGACATCCTACAACTGTGCACATACCCAGCATCATGTGCATTCCTTTAATGTGATAAACTAGAAGCTCCATGAAGGCAGAGAATTCTTGCTGCAGCAAAAACTGTATATTTGTGTTTATGTGTCTGGGTACTCCCTTTCATGGGGAGTCGCAATGTGATTTTGCAGGACTTGAGGCCTATGGACATGTTTGCAGGTACTGTGCAGACTGCCTCCTCCTGTAACACATGCTCACTCCTCTTAGAGTACTCTGAAATTGATAAGGTCATGCTTTCTTATGGCAACTTAATTTATTTTATTTTGAGGTCATACATTTATTTTAGTCTGATATTGGTGCACATGTGTATAATCTCCTGAGTCATTTTGCTGGGAGGCTTACATTATCTCAAATTTTTATTTTCCTTAATCTGAAGTCAACTATAATTTAAGATTTGGGAGTGTCTTATAGCTGGCTAAATGTATCTCTCCTAAAGTATACTTCTTGTCTGGTTATCTTTTAGAGAAGAGTTAGATGAGAACTAGTGTTCTCATTTTAATTTTGCACTATTTAGATTTTATAGCTCACGATCTTTACACATTTCCTTCTGTTATTTTTTGAGGAGTTTTTAGGACACAAAGGTTGTTTCAGTAATCAGAATAAAATGATTAGAAATTCTAAGATCAACTTGTTTAGTAATCAAGTAACATTCCATGTATCATTCATTTATTCATATGCTCGAATTTAAAATTATTAAAATCAAAGATACAACTTAAAAGAATAGAGTGTCTGTTAATGAAGCAGTCTTTAACTAGGGTGAAATAATTTGTTACTATTTTATTGCTTTGTTTTGTCTACTTATGTGAAAAAGGTATATGATTTATGTACACTTTTCACATTAACAGTGCTATAGAAGTAATGCTTTTCTTTTGATGTATGATCAGAATTCAGATATCATTTTAATGCCCAATAAATATGTAAAAAGGTAAATGAGTGAATAAAATGTCTCTAAATAATTACTTTTATATAATGCTTATTTAATAGCAAAATCCAAGTTAAGAATGTGACCAATGGGTAATGTGCTAAATAAAGGTATTTAAAATATAACAATTAAAAAAATCTTCTTTTCTTCTTTCAAAAGTGATGCATTGTTATAGAAAATTTAGAATATCTAAGACATTATGAGGAAAGAATAAAAATCCTACCAAAGATGGGGCATTTACCTATAATATTAAGGTTGTTTTGATTTTTGAAAACCCTATATAGGAATATTTTAACAATAAAACCAAGATTTCTATAACAAAAAAATTAAATATGACTTTTCCTGTTATGTCAGAGTTTTGACGGAAGCCCAGAGGCTGAGGCTATCAGGTGCTGAAACAACACAGCCATGAAAAGAGACTGTGAAGCCTATTGTGCTACAATTAGCCTGTCATCTACTTGAAACTATACAAGATAAGGTTCACAATAATTTAAGAAATGAAAGATTGACAGAGGGGCTTTCTTCTGAGAGAGAGGTGTCAGAGTGCTATGATATTATTTCTGACCCCACGTGAGGGACTGGAGCCAAATGAGTGGTGATTTGAGAGAAACACTGAGAGGTTGATGTGTATCCCTTCCAGTTTGGAGACAGATTGGAATCTTACTCTATTCATTCTGCTAGGTTTTAAAGGCAAGAGGCTATTTGAGCTGCTTTGGTGGCAGAGCAAAGAAACAAGGTTAGACTTATAGTTGGAACAAGCTGGACTTGTGCCATAACATTGGCCAGATGTGGATCTTTCAGAAAGCATTGACTTTGACTTGTCTTAGGAGGAGTTTTTTCCCCAAGGGGCTTCCCTGTATGTGCAGTGAACCCCAATAGGTACAGTTTATGTAGGGTAGACTGCTATTCCTTTAGTAGTATTTCTTTACTGTATTAGTAATCCATATTTGAATTCCATGGAAGATGTAGTCAACACTTGCATATCAGCTACATGTAGAGGACTGTGGCACCAGAGTATAACGGTAATGCTTGATTACAGCAGTTGTCTGCATCTGTCTCTCTTTCCTCTTCACTGTCTTCAGCCCTCCTTAAGGTACTGGAGGAAACCTGATGAATTGGCATGGTGGAGTGGAAGAACAAGGTGAGAAAATGGTGAAGATCTGTAGCCCTGTTCATCCACTATAGATTTGAGTGAGATTCACACTGAGAAAGGGGAGAAACTTTTTACATAGTTAAGACTGAAGTTTTAATATTTTCTTTGTCTTCAGAAAGAAACTTACTTCATGAGGCTAGATAAGTTATCTGAAAATTAGAATATCATACTGAGATGATATTACCAAAATTAATCTTGGAGAGAGAGAATGTTATTAAGCAGGTTAAAATCCAGAAGTCATAGGGAAAAAAGATGGCTACATTTGCTAATACAGCAAAAACCTTTTGTGTGGATAGTGAAGGATAGAGAGAGAGGGAGTAAGCGAAGTTAGAAGAAATAAAAACTGGAAGAAAATGTTTGCTGTGTATCAATAATGTGTAAAGAACACCTACGAATCATTAAGAAAAAGATGAATAACCCAATAGTAAGAAATTTACGTGATAGGCAGTTCACCCAAGAAAAATTATGAATGTCATACATCCATATGAAAAGACATTCAATTTCAATATGTAAATTAAAATAGGTATGGAGAGCATTTTTTGTCTGTCATAACAGAGAAACTAAAGATTTTTGACAGTAAATGTTTGGTGAGGGTATAGAAATATATATCAATGCAAACCATTGCTAGTATAATTTGGCAGTATCTATCAAAATAAAAACTTATATACCCTATTGATGTAACAGTACCACTATTTTGAACCTATTTTATAAGAATAGCTTGAACATATAAAGATCTATGTATCAGGATGTTCTTGCAGCACTGTGTGAAATGTCAGGAAATTTAAAACAAAAATATTTATCAATAGAGACATGATTAAGTAATTTATTGTACAGTCATGCAGTTGATGGATAACACAGCTGTTAAAACCAATGAGTTAGATCTGACTTAGAAAGTTACCCAATATTAAAAAAGATATAAAAGCATATGTATAGTATGAACTAGTTTTTGTTAAAGACAGTGTGTGAGTTTAGCCTATGAATGAGTTGGTGCTGTGTGTATCTGCCCATGTAAAGGAAAACCCTTGATGGATTCTAACCAAACTTGTAAAAGCATTTGCAGTGATCATATTCCACTAGGGTTGGAGAAACTGGGGCAAGAACTTTCATTTCCTTGTATACTTAAAAAGGAGTAGTGAGATTATGGGTGACTTATTTTTGGTGTTTTTGTGTGTCTCAGGATAGCATTTTTTGACAAAAAAAAAAAAAAAAAAAAAAAGCAGGGGGGTTAATGCAGTACAAAGAGCTAGGGGAATAGGAAGGGCAGCCATCTCGGATTACATCAAACTTCTGGAGTGGTGAGATGTAAACCATAGTGTAAATGATTGCTCCTTGATTGTAGGCTAAAATAATCCAGCCTTTCTTCTGTTAAGTATAAGAAACTTGGAGTAGTTAATGTGAATAAGATAAGATCTCTAGCATTTCAGAGAGCTCACAGTTTAGTGGAGTCAAAATGTATAAGCAGGTAAGAGGAGTACAATGTGATATACAGGCCCTGAGTATGTGCGAAAGTGCTGAATTATTGCCAGAAGCACAGTGTTGAAAAAACAGTACTCTGACTTACTGGAGTTAATGGGAGAGACCCTGGACTGTCATCAGCATCTTAGCTGGCAACCTCAACAGTGCAACAAGCAACTCCTACTGTGGCTTCCTTTATCAAGGTTTTCAGTGTTGGTACCAGAAAATACCCCTTAAAAATAATGTTTTCTTAGCAGAAACAAAATCTGATGTTGTTCCTAACCGAGAACACCATTTTTGTGTTGTTTACCAGGTCATTTTACCACAGTGCAGATGGCCTGATAACATGGACCACATTTCAATTAGGAAAAATAAAAACAAATCAGCAGAGCTAATAGTATGCTGTTTGCAAAGCTTTTAAATGTGACTTGGAATAGCACACAGATTCATTTTATATTCTTGTAGTAAATTGGCACTCATTTAATAATCACTTTTATTTACAGAATTTAAAGTTTTGGAAACATCTGTGTAAATCTATGAATAATATAAATGTTCAGTTTGTGATCATTGCCAAATAGTGTTTATTAAGCATTTACCTATGTGTTACAATGCTGGATGCCATAAATATCACCATAAATGAAAAATAGAGTTAGCCTGGTTATTTACCTCATGAAGGAGGTAAATACATTAAAATATATGAAAGTATGATTTTATGTTTGAAGAATTTATGTATTGTTCGTCTGAGAGTTTATTACATAAACAGAGTTCTTTTACTCTAAACAATTAGAGACTGGATTTGATAATATTATTTTCCATTTTGCAAAGTTCTTTGATTCCTTCATTTACCAGGAAATGCCACTCAATTATAATTCCTGCTTCCAAACCATTCAGTTGAAAACTTGATACTTTCATCTTTTTTTTTTTTTGAGAGAAAGTCACACTCTGTTGCCCAGGCTGTAGTGCAATGGCACCATTTTGGCTCACTGCTGCAACCTCCACCTCCCAGGTGCAAGTGATTCTTCTGCCTTGGCCTCCTGAGTAGCTGGGATTACAGGCACCTGCCAACACCCCGGCTAGTTTTTGTGTTTTTAGTAGAGACGGGATTTCGCCGTGTTGACCAGTCTGGTGTTGAACTCCTGATCTCAGGTGATCTGACTGGCTTGGCCTTCCAAAGTGCTGGGATTACAGGTGTGAGCCACTGTGCCTGTCTGATATTTTTATCTGAACACAACTTTTCCAAAATAATGTATTATCATTGTAGAAAATACAAAAAACAAAATGCAATCCATCCATAATTTCTCCAAGAGCGGTAATGGTTGTTAACATTTTTGGTTACTTTATTTTCAGTCCCTGATAATGAGATTGAATACACTAACCTCAAATGGTTGTTGTGAAGAATAAATGAATATTACTTTATGTGTGTTGGCTGGTATATATATTTGGCAAAGCACCTAGCAGTACTAAACGTAGGTGCATTCTTTAGTTATCTTTTAAGTGTCAGCCTTATTTTTGATATTATTTCTCTTTTATTTCAATAATGTCCAGATTATGTTTCAACTTTTTATTCTGAGGTTTGTTAGAGACCATTAGTAACTATAACTTACAGTTAGCAGTGTAAGGTACTGTTTGATGGAGATATATTTGTAATCTAGTGTTTCTTGGTACTATCCAATTTCCCACTTCAAGGAAAATTTTAATGTACATATATGTGAAAGTTAAGTCTGATAGAGCACTTCTCTGTAGAGAAGAGCAATGAATACACATTTCCCCCTGAAATTAATAAAATTAGTTATGGTCTGCCATAGATTGGTTTTCTTGTTCATGTGTGTAAAGGGCATGTATAAAAACTTACCAATGAAGTTAACTTAGCAAGAAGAGAGAAAAGATGGAGTGATAGTGAAAGACTCTGTTAAGGGGATAAAGGAGGAGAAACCTATGAAAGGACTGACGAGGTGCTACAAGTATACCCATATCTATAGGTACAGTGGAGAGAGGTAGAGAAGAATGAGATGAGCTAGTCTAGAAAGATCAGCTCAGGTAGGAAAACACAAAGTATCCTGCTTCAGGGGATTGACAGATGCACATTGAGAACAGATGTGTAGATTAGGAGGTTCCTGATCATTTATAAGAGCTACCATGAGAGAAGGCCCATGGGGAAGGTAACCAAATCTGTGGAGCTTTCTGAATTGAGTGTCTAGTGAGGAAGGGTGTCAGCAAATGTACCCCACACTGCTCAGATGTTTGGTGGTTAGCATTGAGGGATGAATTAGTAGCCTGATGGGAAGCAGAATTGAGGGAGGTTTGGGTGAGAGAGAGAGTGGTTGAAAGGTTTGTAGAAAAGGAGTCACTAGGGAGAAAGAGACTGAAGTTAAAAGAGGCAAATAGGTATTGGGATTAGATTGATGGTTTAGGGTTAAAAGTTTAAACATAAGGAATCACACATATTTCTCTGGGCAGAGAGATCAGGTATAGATAGAAGAAAACTTGTTTCCTTGACAAAGAGGAATTTGAGTCAGCTCCTACTGCAGAGCTTCACTATTATCAGTGAAGTAAGAGGCAAAGTTATGTATTCTGAGTAGAACAGATTTCAGGATAGTTTTGAGATGAGCTCCTAGGTTTTGAAGAGGCATTGAAGGAATTGGGGTATGATAAATATGTAAACAAATAATAATGCAGAATAATGGTTCTTAAATTCTGTTCAGTGCAGGAACCTTTCTGAAAACTGGAGTCTTACACAGTCTTCCCTTGCCCCTATATCTGAAAGATAAATGGGGAGCTATTCTCTTTGGAAAAGGATAGTGGGCCTTAGAAGCCATGGTCAACTCTCTTACTGTCAGTTCTGAATTATAGAGCTTTGAGGAATGCAGTGTAGACTGATACTGTCTGTCCTGATGGGAGAGGAGTACAGTGATCAGAAAAGGAAGATGATGAAAGAGAAACTTTGGGGTCAGCTTCTCCTTGGCTACAAATAGATCAGAACAATCTCAATCTGTAAATAACACAATAGTGACTCTGAGATTAAGGCTAGGGAACAAACATGTAAAATGGGAAATATTTTCTGAAATTAAGTATTAACCATTGTATCCATAACTTTTGGGTGAGTGGAAATGAGAATAAAAAGCTTGTGTATTTAAGAAAAAGGAAACTTTGTCAAATGGAAATTCTAAGTGTATTACTGTGGTTCTTAGGAGTAATTTAAATAATAATAATGCCAATTATACATCAATTTCAAAAGCTTCAGCTATTGTGTATCAAGAAATAATTCAATTCCATTTCTCTCAAACCATGTAATGATATGTTCTTTGTATAAACATGTGGAGACTTAGGAACGCTGACATGGGTAGTGAGAATGGAAAATATATAATACCAGTTTTCTAGTACTGACATAAAAACTGCAGTGTATTAAACTCAACAATTCAGTTGACTAATACATGGCAGTGTTAGTCAGATTTCTTCGGGTTGTCAGTGACAGAAGCCTAACTTGAGTTAATCTGAGGAAAAAGGGAAATTTTATTGGCTTGGATATCTGGAAGGGAAGGGATAAGGTTTAGGATGACTAGAGTGAAGTCTGATGCCAGGACATTTTCTCTCCTCTTCCCTTGGCTTCTTTCTGAATGTTGATTTCCTTTTTGCAGACTGCAAAGTAGTTTTCTCTAAAAATTGAAAACCTGAAACTAAAATAAAACATAGGCATAATAATCTGTTAAAAAAAAAAAAAAAACAAAACAAAACTAAAACTGTTTTATGTCAAATTAAGCACAGGCAAAAGACAAATAATAGATCTGGTAAAAAATATTTCTAATGACTTTGACAAAGAGCTGCTACCAATATTCTGCAGTGGGCTTTTAGGACTTGGCTAGAAAAAAAGACCAAAAAAAAAAAAAAAATTCCAACAGAAAAGCCAAATCAAGAATGCAATCCCATTCACATCCACAAAAAGAATAAAATACTTAGGAATACAGCTAACTGAGATGTGAAAGATCTCTACAATGAGAATTACAAAACACTGCTGAGATAAATTAGAGACAACACAATCAAATGGAAAAATATCCTGTGCTCATGAATAGAAAGAATTGATATTGTTAAAATGGCCATACTGCCCAAAGCAATTTACAGATTCAATGCTATACCTATCAAGCTACCAACAATATTTTTCACAGAATTAGGGAAAAAAATGTATTCTAAAATTTCTGTGAGCCAAAAAAGAGCTTGAGTAGCCAAGGCAATTTTAAGCAAAAAGAATAAAGCCAGAGGCATTTCACTATCTGACGTCAAACTATACTATAAGGCTACATTAACCAAAACAGCATGGTATTGGTATAAAAACAGACATATAGACCAATGGAACAGGTTAGAGAAATGAGAAAGCCACACACCTGTAATCATCTGATCTTTGACAAAGTGGTCAATAGTAAGCCAATGGGAAAGGACTCCCTATTCAATTAATGGTTCTAGGATAACTGGCTAGCTGTATGCAGAAGATTGAAACTAACCTCTTCCTTACACCATATACCAACATCAACTCAGGATGGATTGAAGACTTAAATGTAAAACCTAAAACTACAAAAACCCTTAGAAGAAAACGTAGGAGACACCATTTTGGACATAGGACATGGCAAAAATTTTATGAGGAAGACTCCAAAAGCAATTGCAACAAAACCAAAAATTGACAAATGGAACCTAATTAAACTGAAGAGCATCTTCACAGCAAAAGAAACCATCAAGGGAGTAAAGAGACAACCTACATAATCGGAGAAAATATTTGCAAACTATGCATTCAACAAAGGTTTGATATCCCGAATCTAAAAGGAACTTGAATCAACAAGCAAAAAACCACCTCATTAAAAAATGGGCAAAGGACATGAACAGACCTTTTTCAAAAGAAAGCATACAAATAACCAACAAGCATATGAAAAAGTACTCAATGTCTCTACTCATTAGAGAAATACACAGCTAAACCATAATAAGATACCATCTCATACCAGTCAGAATGGCTATTAGTAGAAAGTCAAAAAATATCAGGTGCTGGCGAGGTTGTGAAGAAAAAGAAATGCTTATACACTGTTGGTTAGAGTGTAAATTAGTTCAACCAATGTTGAAAACAGTATGGCATTTCCTTAAAGACCTAAAAACAACCACCATTTAGTCCAGCAATCCCATTACTGGGTATACACCCAAAGAAATATGAATCGTTCTCCCGTAAAGACACATGCATGCACATGTTCTTTGCAGCACTTTTCACAATAGCAAAGACATGGAATCAACCTAAATACCCATCCACGGTGGACTGCATAAGGAAAATATGGTATGTTTACATCATGGAATACTACACAGGCACAAAAAAGATGAAATCATGATCTTTGTAGCAATGTGGATGGAGCTAGAGGCCATTATCCTAAGCAGATTGATGCAGAAACAGAAAACTAAATAATGCTTTTATAAGTGGGTGCTAAACATTTAGTACACATGAACATGAGGAAGGGAACAATAGACACTGGAGCTTACTTGAGGGTGGAAGGTAGGAGGAGGGTGAGGATTGAGACTATCAGGTACTGTGCTCATTGCCTGGGTGGCAAAATAATCTGTATGCCAAACCCCATGATACATGGTTTATCCATGTAACAAACCTGCACAAGTACCTTTTGAACCTAAAATCAATGTTGGAACTAAAAAAAAAATGGGCTAAGGATTTGAAAAGTCAATTCAGAAAGAACAAATTCAAATAAGTAAATATGTAAAGACTTACAGTATGGATATCCAAATTGAAGTCACCTTATACCTACCAAGTATTTTTTTAGTGGAGGAAAAATACCTTCATACATGGCTGGTGGACCAGTGATATAATATAGCATTTTTGATAAAGCTGGCTGAAATGTCTATGAAAAAAGAAAATATACATGCTCTTTGACACAAGAGTTCACTCCCGGAACTCTGTGATATAGAAATAAAAGCACTAATAGATGAAGACATATGCCCAAAGATGTGTTTTCTGCAGTATTATTTACTGCTATAAAACAGTTGCAAACAAAAGGAGATGGTGAAGTGAATAACCAGTGTTTATGTTATGGAGTAGTATGCCCATCTTAAAAAGAATGAATTTGAATAATAACAGATAACTTGAGGAACTTTCATGAGGTGAAAATTGAGAAAAGCTAATCTGTAGAAAATTATTAAGATGATGTGCGCATGCACACACCTATATAGGATTTTATCTGTAGGGAATAAAATGCAGAAGAAAATATATACCAGGCTTTTAACATGGAGTACTTTATAATGGGAAGGAGATAGAGAAACTAGGCAAAAAATTGTGCTGTTGTGGATTTATGAAAAAAAAAGTCAGATATATATACACTCAAGAGCTTAAAAACTATTTAGAAAATCATATTAAAAGGGTAATATAGGTTTGGTTACTTTTAGGAATTATGAGTAATGGATTTCAGAATGCCATATTTAAATTACAGTTTTCAAACTAAAGAAGTTGAGAAACATTAAAACTAATTTCTGGGCATAGTTTGAAGATGGTAGATAGACTTATTGTGAAGGAAATTAGCTTAAGTTAATGGCACATCTAAATCCAGTTGCATCTCCTCATCCTAGCAATGGGCCACCTGTCTATATGTACATATCCATGGCTGCATCTGGCATTTAATACATGTTGGTTGGATAAAGAGATATTTTTATGCCTATTTATCTAATATGTATACATATCAGGCCTGTATATATTTGGCTTAATAAATGTTGGTTGAGTAAATAAATGCATTGGAAGATGTAAATAGAGTGACATTCAGTAAGAAAATAATTTTCTTCTTTTTTTTTGAGATAGGATCTCACACTGTTGCCCAGGCTGGAGTGCAGTGGCAGATCATGGCTTACTGCAGTCTCAATTCCTCGTGCTCAGGCAATCCTCTCACCTTAGCTTCCAGAGTAGCTGGGACTACAGGCATACACCAATACAACATTAGGCCTGCCTCATGTTTTATTTTTATTTTTTGAAGAGACGAGTCTCACTGTATTGCTTAGACTGGTCTTGAACTCCTGGACTCAAGTGATCCTCTGACCTCAGCCTCCCAAATTACTGGGATTATAGGCATGAGCCATCTTACCCAGCCATGAAAATAATTTTTTAAAAATGGAATTTAGAATATCAATTACATACCTTAATAAAAATGTATAGTTCCTTTTAGGAAAGATCTGTAATTCATTGTCACTTTGGACATTTTGCTTAACTTGATGATATTGAGATAGGTATGAAATCAGATTGATAATCGAGCAATCTAAAATGAATGTAAGCTGTTGCCAATTTAAGATGGAAAAAATAAATATCAGTTTGTTTTAGATTTTTAAGCAGTTTCAAATTCATATGGCATTGTGCCATTTCTGATCTTCATGAGAACTCTAATTTCATTGAGGGCAGGGATTGTGTAATTTTTATTTCCTCAGTCTGGAATGTAGCATATGAACTATAAGTTATTGATGAATAAGAGTGATTTATAACTGCAGCATATCTCAAACACAAATTAGTCTAGCACAGTATATCCTTCAGTGGTGTTCTAGATTCACTTTCTCTTTTGCATTCAGTGACATTGCACTGGTTGCTTGTAATCAGCCATCTGGGAGTATTTACATCACATAGATTGGCAAACAATATTAAACTGTTTTTCCGTTACTGAGAAATGGTTGTTAAACATTTACCAACACCACCACTGTATTTAAGTATGAATCATGACCTGTGATATAGTGACTATAAAAATTAATTCATGAAGGTGAATGTTACATTCTGTAATTTGTGATTTGTCTTCGTGACTATAAAAATTAATTCATGAAGGTGAATGTTACATTCTGTAATTTGTGATTTGCCTTCATCAGAAATTAGATAGAACATTTACAACATATAGGATGTTTTTCTCACTTAACAATTATTTTATTGATTATTATTAAAAATTAATCCATTGATCCAAGTGTCAATTACTCCATTTCCACTATTAGATTGGAGTGTGGTAGTATTTCAAGGATAGCTCATTTACTTTTATGTTTAGTGAATGGCTTATTGCTTATGATACATGTTATTGAGTGCAAATGACACTAAAAAATTGTATTTCTGTGAAAGTCATACTATATTCTTGAATTTTCTTAGCCTGTTTCTAAAGAAATGATTTATTAAAAATAACATTTTATTTTGAAATATATGATTTGTAGGAAATGTGTAGGTTTCTGCAGATCATCATGAATATTAATCATTCTGAAATATTTCATCCCAAACAATGATTAAATAATGGCTCTACAGCACCACTGTACTTTCTCCTTGGTTTTCCATTCAAAATTGGAAAGATATTTAATTATCTACTCTCCCCAAACATTTTTCTGTTGCCCAAAGCTGTGATTGGTGTACTTTTCTCTCCTGTTAGTAGTTACTTTAGTAGTTAATGACAGGACTTGGAAGATAGCATATTTGTGAACTATTCTGGGAATTTCTGAAAAATTTTTAAAGATCAACTCCAGAAATAAAAATTTGTTGATGAGTTGACATGGGTTAGGTCTCCAAGTCATGACTTCAACTCAAGTTTAGTTTGAAATACTGTAAAAGCAGTGTATCTCTTAGGCTAGTAGAATTGTTTCACCTGTCTCTTCCTTGTTCATTCATTCATTTTTCTGTTGACAATTATTGCTGTGTGTCAGGCACTGTTACTAGGCAGTAGGCATATTATGATAAAGTTGACAGTGTCCCTACAGTAATTAGCTTACATTTTAATAGGGAAGTCAAGCAATCAGTAAATATGTAACATAAGATCAGATCAGGGGACAGAAAAAATTGTAATAGTTGTATTGTAATAGTTGTATTTTTACTATTATTAATATAGGTATATCTTGTTTTATTTTGCTTTGCTTTATTGGTCTTCACAGATGCTACTTTAAAAAAAAAAACAAAAACAAAGGTCTGTGGAAACCCTGCATTGAGCAAATCTATTGATACCATTTTTCCAACAGCATATGTTCACTTCATATTTCTATGTCACATTTTGGTAATTCTTGCAATATTTCAAACTTTTCCAGTATTTGTTTGTATATCTGTTATGGTGATCTGGGATCAGTGGTCTTTGATGTTACTTTTGTAATTGTTTTAAGATGCCACAAACCACACCCATGTTAGAAAGTGAGCTTCATGAATGTGTGTGTTGTGACTGCTCCATCGACCAGCTATTTTCTGTTTCCCTCTCCTTGGGCCTCCCTATTCCCTGAGGCACAGCAATGTTAAAATTAAGGCAGCTAATAACCCTACAATGACTTCTAAGTGTTCAAGGGAAAGGAATAATCCCAAGTCTCTCATTTTAAATCAAAAGCTAAAAATGATTAAGTTTAGTGAAGAAGGTGTGTCAACACATTGAGATAGGCCAAAAGCTAATCCTCTTGTGCGAAGCAGCCCCGTTGTGAATGCAAAGGAAAAATTCTTAAGGGAATTAAAAGTGCTACTCCAGTGAACACGCGAATGATAAGAAAGCAAAACAATCTTACAGTTGATATAGAGAAAGTTTGAGTGATGCAGAGAGAAGATCAAACTAGCTATAACATTATCTTAATCCAGTCCATTCCATAGCAAGGCCCTAACTCTCTTCAGTTCCGTGAAGGCAGAGAGAGGTGAGGAAGCTGCAGAAGAAAAGTTGGAACATAGCAGAGGTTGGTTCCTGAGACTTAAGAAAAGAAACTGTCTTCATAGCATAAAACTGCAAGGCTGAAGCAAGCAGCAAATGCTGGTGTAGCAACAGCAGCAAGTTATTCAGAAGGTGTGGCTATGTTAAACAATAGATTTTGATGAGGGTGGCTACATTAAACAACAGATTTTCGATTTAGATGAAACAGCTTTATATTTGAAAAAGATGTCATGTAGGACTTTCACAGCTACAGGTAAGTCAATGTCTGGCTTTAATGCTTCAAAGGACAGGCTGACTCCTTGCTGGGGCTAATGCAGCTGATAACTTGAAGTTGAAGCCAGTGCTCAATTACCATTCTAAAAATCCTCAGCCCTAGGAATTATGTTAAATCTTCTCTACCTGTGCTTCAGAAATGGAAGAACAAATGCTGGATGGCAACACATCTGTTTACAACATGGTTTACTGAAAATTTTAAGCCCACTTTTTGAGACCTACTGCTCAGAAAAAAGATTCTTTTTAAAATATTTCTGCTTACTGACAATGCATTTAGTCACCCAAGAGTTCTGATGAAGATGTATAAGAAGAGTAATTTTTTTTTGAGATGGAGTTTTGTTCCTGTTGCCCAGGCTGGAATGCATGGTGTGACCTTGGCTCACTGCAACCCCTTTCTCCTGGGTTCAAGCGATTTTTCTGCCTCAGCCTCCCGAGTAGCTGGGATTACAGGTGCATACAACCATGCCTGGCTAATTTTTGGTATTTTTTAGTAGAGACAGGGTTTTACCATGTTGGCCAGGCTGGTCTCGAACTTCTGACCTCAGGTGATCCACCTATCTCTGCCTTCCAAAGTTCTGAGATTACAGGCGTGAGCCACCATTCCTGGCCAGGACAGTAATGTTTTTATGCTTGTGAACACAGTGTCCATTCTGCATCCCATGGATCAAGGTGTCATTTCAATTTTCAAGTCTTAATTAAGAAATACATTTCTCAAGGCTATAGCTGCCCTAGATAGTGATTCCTTTCATGGAAAACGTTATGAATAAGACCCACCATTCTAGATGCCATTGACAACATTTGTAATTCATGGGGGGAGGTCTAACTATGAACATTAACTTGAGTTTTGAAGAAGTTGACTTCAACTCTAATGACGTTGTGAGGTTCAACACTTCAGTGAAGGAAACACTGCAGATGTGGTGGAAATAGCAAGAGAATTAGAATTAGAAGTGGAGCCTGAAGATGTGACAATTGCTGCCATTTTATGATAAAGCTCAACAAATGAGGAGTTGCTTCTTATGGATGGGCAAAGAAAATGGTTTATTGAGACGGAAGTGACTCCTGGTGAAGATGTTATAAACATTGGTCAAATTACTAAACAAAGGATTCAGAATCTTCCATAAGCTTAGTTGATAAAGTAGTATTTGTGATGACTGACACCAATTTTGAAACAAGTTTGAAAGTAAAATGCTATCAAATAGCATTGCATGCTGCAGAGAAATCTTTCATGAAAGGAAGAGTCAATTGATGCAGCAGACTTCATTGTAGTCTGATTTTAAGAAATTGCCACAGCCACATTAATCTTCAGCAGCCACCACGCTGATCAGTCAGCCACCATCAGCATTGAGGGCAAGACCCTTCACCAGCAAAAATATGACTTGCTGAAGGCTCAGATGATCGTTACCATTTTTAGGCAGCAAAATATTTGAAAATTAACATATGTATGTTGTTTTAAGACCTGATGCTGTTGCTCATTTGATAGACTGCAGTATAGTATAAACAACTTTTCTGTGTACTGTGAAACTAAAAAGTTCACGAGTCACTTTTTGTAATTTCTATCTGCTTCATTATCATGATCTGTAACTGATCCTGCAATATCTCTGAGGTATGCATGTATTTTTGTTCGAGTTCCTTCATAGTACCATAGAACTTGAGAATCTGACATGTTCATCTTTTCTACTAGCACAGATATCCTTATTTATTCATTATGTTCATGAGGGGATGTGCTTGATAGATGTCAGAATGTAAAGGTTTAAAGGTAATTGGAAGGAAAGAGTATACAGAAACACTGATCTAAGTAGTAATCATAAAAAAACTACTCTGGAAAGAATTACCCAGCAAATAGGTAAAATTCCCAAGCATGCGTTTCCAGAGCTTAACGGGAATTTTGTAGGTTTTGTTCGTTTTTGTATTTTTAACATGTAAAACACTGCATGTGTATAATAGATGTTCAGCAAATGTAGAATGAATAAATGAGTGTAAATATCTTGTTTTAGCCAGTAGCCCTAATATGGTTTTAATCAAGGAAGGATTACAAAAAGTTTTGTAATGGTTTTTGAGTTTCTATCTTCTGAGATGCATATAAAGATAAACCCAACATTTATCTTACTCCCAAGGAGTCTTTAATCTTGTAGTCATAAAATGTATAAATATGTCACTGAAACAAGGTAGAAGTAATTAAGATAAAACAGGGGAAATAAATCCAAGGTAGGAATTTGAGGGTCAGCACTATCTCCTGCTGAGGGGATTAGAAAAGGTTTTGTTGGGAAGGAACAGATAGGATTTGAACATTTAGAGGTGAGGGTGTAGGTAGTAAAGATGTTTGTATATAGGGAAAACCGTGGTATGCATAGCTGAATCGGAAAGTTTTTTTTTTTTTCCTGTCTGGAGTTAAGCTCTCATGTAAGAGAACCATGGGATATGAGGTTGGAAAGGTAAGTTTTGGAAAATTTTGACCTTTTTTAGATAGTAGAAAGTTGAATATTTTTGAGAAGAGTGAAATTGTTTGAGAGAGGCTCCTGTGTGTCTATTGACAGGAAATAGCAGTTCTCCCTATATTTCATCTTTTAAGTTCCTTTAAGTCAGACGTGTTTAGTTTCCTTCTTATGTGTGGAGGTGATGGGTGTTGGGGGGAGGGGCATGTTTTGTGATCAAATGTAGCAACTTTTTCCAGCTGTTTCTTTCTTGATTTTTTTTTTTAAATGTTATGATAGAACTGAGAAGATGTATCTTTTATTCATGTCCACCTGAAGGTGCCTCCTTGTCTCTGTAACCTTATAAGCCTCTGGAGAGGCTCACTGTTGCTTCAGTATATTTATAACATACAGCTTTTTAAACTTCACTTCCAATCAATTTTGCAGTGCCATCCTGTTGTCTGTGGTTAAAGTCTCCTTTCCTTAGTATGAGGTAGGCACTTTTCACCTTCTTGTTTTTGTGTGTTTTGTGCTTTTATTCTCTTCCTTCCTATAAAACTTGTAATATGGGCATATACCTCCTAAAACACGCCAGCTCTTCCACCAGATTCTGCCTTGGTGCATACTGCCTTTGTTATTCTGCTTTCGAATCCTGGTCTTTTAAGTCCTGGTTTTTGTAGGATTTCTGCTCGGAAGCTTTCCTGACCTTCTAGGCAACAATTAGGATATTTTCCCTTCTGCTCCCAGAGACTAGGTTCATGTGCAGGCTCCCTTACTTTTTAACTGTTTAGATGTTCTTACTTAGCTGATGATGATAACCTCATGGGCAGCATTTTCTTATTTCTTTTTGAGTTCCAGTAATTATTATAACAGTATATAATAGATACTTATAGGGTTATTGAATGTATCTTTTAGGTGGGTAGCTGGGTTTTGACAGAATATCCTAGAAATTATGAATTTATAAAATCATTATATATAATTTTATATATTATTAAAATTTAAAATTTTCATGTTTGTGAATTTTCTTAGCATGGTAATTCAGTAAATTTAGGTCTATTATCCTTTTTACTCTCCAGTGTATTTAAGAAGTATTTGTACATTATCTGTTTAGAACATAATAGTGCCCAGGATTCTGGGACACATAAAAGGCATATGAGACATTCTGTCCAGTTAGTTACAGGGAGAATGAAATATAAACAAATGAACAACAAAACTCTTTGGTTGGACTTCAGTTGCTTCTCATTTTGATCTATTCTATTGTCAAGTTGTTGCCTTACCGTAACCCGCAAACTGTGGGTCAGTACTTTCTTCTTTTGCTTTACTCTATAAACCGCACAGCTTTAAAAACTGTTAATTATAAAAGAGAGTATTTGCTTATTGTGACCACAATGCAGGCATTTTCCCAGTGTATTTCAATTTTGCGTCTTCTTCCACTCCATGACCACTGTGAGCATTTTATACTGAGGAAACCAGAGGCCAAAGTCCCATAACAGACCATAGTGGGACGTGATCCAGTGATCTAAAGATTTTGTTTTATCCTCACTACTATTTATTTGTTGCCTGTATCTGGCTGGTACTATTATTTATATGAAGAATAATCTAGAAAGTGAATTAGATTTTAGTTCTATTTATGTTTTTAAGCTTTTTACTAATATAAACAGATTACATTTATAGGCTAGCTTGTACATATGGAGGGGCAAGGTGGTGTTCTTCCAAAAATCAAGAAAAAGAAAGAAGAAAAAGAGGAAGACAGACTTAAAGTATAAATGTAACAGTGACACTGAAAGTAGTACTCTGAATTGTGGAGGCAAATAATTGTGCAATTACCTGGAGGGATTGAAAAACAAATTGTCTAATTTTAAAGACTAGAACAGCTGGTGTTTTCTTGTCCCTCCTCCCCTTTTGTCGGTAAATGCCCAATGAAGTTTTGTTGTGGCTTTTCTTTTTATGTAAACATAATCAACACAATAAAGACGATAATGAACCAATGACTAAGAGCATCAGTGCATTTTAAAAAATCTGTTCAGATGTGCTGAACACATCTTCATCCTTCACTGAACCATCAAATAGAGGCTGGCAAATTAGAACATCCATGTTTATTTAATCAGCTCCCCCACCCCCAACTTTGGGCTGCTTTAAATCTTTAAATCACAATTTGTTTTTTAGGTGAGATTAAACATTTTCCAGTACTACAGGTATACCAAGCTGCTAAATAAAAATAAATGGTCCTGTCTGACACCATATGACCTTTCTATGTAATTTTATTGTTCAGGAAGGAAACATATAATGATAATCTGTGTAAAGTATTTTAAGTGGCATGCTTAAAAACCTGAATTAAGGATTTCAGAAGAATTAGATTTGAATGTAACTTATAAATCGCATAAAGCATAAAACATTTGTAAATTTAAAAATAGTTGTCTAGTACTTTTAGATTATGTTCATATAGTAAAATCTACAAATCTTAAGGATACCACTCGATAAATTATCAATGAGTAAACACACCTATGTAATCGGTACCTAGCGGGGGAAATAGGATAATGCCCACAGACTCAAATGTTTCAGGTGCTACCCTTCCTCCTCTTCAAGACAGCTTCACTTCTGGCTTCTAACACTAAATATTAGTTTCTTTTTATATTTTATAAATGTTTTTTAAAAGTTTGTATTTTTTAGTTTTGTAACCATTAATAAATTTTTACTGAACATATAATACATTTATAGAACATGTAAATCATACTTTTTATACATATATTAACAGTTTTTAATCTAATATTTTTAGTTTTATTTCTTTTTTTCTTTTTTTTCTTATTGCAGACATCACATAATTTCACTCCTAAATATTTTTTTTTTCTAAAAAAAAAAAGAAAAAAAAAAAAGAATAAGAAAAAAAGAATGAAGGAGAGAAAGAAAGAGAAAGAGGAAGACAGAGAGAGAATGGGGGTGTTGCTTTATTGCTCGGGCTAGAATGCAGTCTAAAAATGGGTATGCCTATAATTGTGCTTAATAATAGAGACATGGAAAAAAAATGAGGGAAGAAAATAGCAAACAAGCAGCCAACCAATATTTCATTTAAACCTGTAAATAGATGTGATGTGGTACTGATAAGAGTGTATATTTTGTGTATTTAAAGTGGAGAGTTCTATAAATGTTAATTAAGTTTACTTGTTCCGGATCTGAGTTCAAATCCTGGATAACGTTGTTAATTTTCTGTCTCATTGATCTGTCTAATATTGATGTTGAAGTCTCCCACTATTATTGTGTGGGAGTCTAAGTCTCTTTATAAGTCTTATATATCTGGATATTCCTGTATTGGGTGCGTATATATTTAGGATCTTTAGCTCTTCTTGTTGCATTGATCCTTTTATCATTATATAATATCCTTCTTTGCTTCTTTTGATCTTTGTTGCTTTAAAGCAACTCCTGCTTTTTATTTATTTATTTTTGCTCTCCATTTGGTTGGTAAATCTTTCTCCATCCCTTTGTTTTGAGTCTTTATGTATCCTTGCATGTGAGATGGGTCTGGATGCAGCATACCAATGGGTTTTGGCTTTTTTTTGCCTGTCTGTGTCTTTGGATTGGGGGATTTAGTCGATTTAAATTTAGAATTAATAATAATATATGTGAGTTTAATACTGCCATTTAATGTTAGCTGACTGTTTTGCCCATTAGTTGATGTAAATTCTTGATTATGTTGATGCTGTTTACTTTTTGGTATTTTTTAGAAAGGCTGATACTGGTTGTTCCTTTCTATGTGTAGTGGTTCTTTCAGAAGCTCTTGTAAAGCAGGCCTGGTGGTGATAAAATCTCTGAGTGCTTGCTTGTTCACAAAACATTCTATTTTTCCTTTGCTTGTGAAGTTTAGTTTGACTGGATGTAAAATTCTGGGTTGAAAGTTCTTTTCTTTAAGGATGTTGAATATTGGCCCCCACTCTCTTCTAGCTTGTAGGGTTTCTGCTGAGAGATCTGCTGTGAGTCTGATAGGCTTCCCTTTATGGGTAACCTGACCTTTCTCTGTGGCTGCCCCCAGTATTTTCTCCTTCATTTCAACTATGGTGAATCTGGCAATTATTTGCCTTGAGGTTGGTCTTCTTGAGGAATATCGTTAGTTTTATTTCAACAGGTTTAGGGATACAAGTGGTTTTTGGTTGCACATTTGAATTGGATAGTGATGAAGTCTGGGAATTGGTGCACTTGTCACTCAGATAGTGTACATTGTACTCGATAGGTAATTTTTCATCCTCTAGTGCTTATTATGCCACTCTGTATGCCTTTGTGTATGCATAGCATAGCTCCAACTTATAAATGAGAACACGCAATATTTGGTTTTCAGTTCCTGAATTCTACTTCACATAGAATCCTGGCCTCCAGGTCCCTTCAAGTTGCTGCAACATACGATTTTGTTCTTTTTTAATTGCTGAGTAGGATTACAGTGTGTGTATATATACACGCGCACATACACCGACACACACCACATTTCTTTATCCACTTACCAGTTGGTGGGCAGTTAGGTTGATTCCATGTCTTTGCAATTGTGGATTGTGCTGTGATAAACATACACGTCCAGGTGTCTTTTTGATTAAGTGACTTGTGGAACTGCTGGATCAAATGGTAGATCTACTTTTAGTTCTTTGAGAAATCTCCCTACTGTTTTCCGTAAAGGTTGTACTAATCTAAAGCCCCATCAGCAGTGTATAAATGTTCCCTTTACATTACATACATGCTGACATTTATTTTTTGGCATTTTAATAATGATCATTCTAGCTGAGTAAGGTAGTATCTCATTGTAGTTTTAATTTGCATTTCCATGATGATTAGTGATGTTTAGCAATTTTTCTTTTTTTTTTGTCCATTTTTATATCTTCTTTTGAGGAGTGTCTATTCATGTCATTTGCCCACTTCTTAATGGGATTGTCTGTTTTGTTTCTTGCTGATTTGAATTCCTTTTAGATTCTGGATATTAATTCTTTGTCAGATGAATAATTTGCAAATATTTTTTGCAATTTTGTAGGTTGTCTGTTTACACTGATTATTTCTTTTGCTATACAGAAGCTTTTAGTTTAATTAGGTCCCATTTATTTATTTTTTCTTTTTGTTGCATTTGCTTTTGGGGTTTCACTCATAAATTATTTACCAGGGCTGATGTTCAAAAGAGTTTTTCCTAGGTTTTCATCTAGACTTTTAATGATTTCAGGTCTTAGATTAAGTCTTTAATCTATTTTAAGTTGATTTTTATATATGGTGATAGATAGGGGTCCAGTTTTATTCTTCTACATGTGGCTATCCAATTTTCCCAGCACTGTTTATTGAATAGGGTGTCCTTTCCTCAATTTATGTTTTTGTATGCTTTGTTGGAGATCACTTGGTTTTAAGTATTTGGCTTTATTCCTGCATTCTCTATTCTGTTCCCTTGGTCTATATGTCTACTATTGTACCAGTACTATGCTGCTTTGGTTACTATATCCCTGTTGTATAATTGGAAGTCAGGTAATATGATGCCTCCAGATTTGTTGTTTTTGCTCAGTATTGCTTTGGCTATTCAGGTTCTTTTTTGGTTCCATATAAATTTTAGGAATGCTTTTTCTAATTCTGTGAAGAATGGGGTTGTTATCTTGATAGGAATTGCATTGAATCTGTAGATTGTTTTAGTTAGTTTGGTCATTTTCATGATATTGATTCTTCCAACTGAAGAGCACGGGATGTATTTCTATTTGTGTTGTCTGTGATTTCTTTAACCAGCATTTTCTTGTTCTCCTTGAAGAGATCTTTTACCTCCTTGGTTAAGTATATTCCTTGGTTTTTTATTTTTATTTTGTACAACAGCTACAAGAAAAGGAATTGAGTTCTTGATTTGATTCTCAGCTTGATTGTTATTGGCATATAGCAGTGCTACTGATTTGTGTACATTGATTTTGTAACCTGAGACTACTGAATTCATTGATCAGATCTAGGAGTCTTTGTTATAAGATCACATCATCGGCAAACAGAGATAGTTTGACTTCCTCTTAATGCCCTTTATTTCTTGCTCTTGCCTGATTGCTGTGGCTAGGACTTCTAGTACTATGTTGAATACAAATGGTGAAAGTGAGTATCATTGTCTTGTTCGAGTTCTTAGGCAGAATTAAAATCTTTTTTTAATTGGGCAAAATTTAAATAGTATAAAATTTATCATTTTAAAGTACACAGTTCAATGGCATTCAATATCTTTACAATATTAATGCAACTAGCACTACCATCTAGTTCCAGCACATTGTTATCAACCCAAAAGGAAACTTCATATGCTTTAAGTAGTGACTCCCTATCTCTTCCAGTAGATTTGACCAGCAGAAATCTCTTCAAGCTACTTCCTTTGTCTTATTTTATACCTATCATTCTTTTAAATACTTCCTCATTATCTTGCACACTTTCTTCCAGGATCATCTGGTACTGTACTGTTCTATACCCAGCCTTGGAGTCAGGCATTTATCCAAGGATCCCTACTTCCTCTTAGTTCCTTTTAGTGGAGAATGTTATTTAGAATCCAAGATCTGGATGCTAGGTCTTTTAATGATATATCGTCTGGGCCCTTACAGACAGAGCTGAGGGAAAGAAAAAAAGATACACACAGACACGTGTATATTTACATGTATTTACATGTATGTGATACACATATATATGTACATGAGTATATGCATGTATATGAAATATATGTAGATCCGTATATAGAAAACACATGATATGTGTATACACATACCCATCTTTATTTCTCTTCTCATCTATCTGTATCTCTGTATCTGTAGCCCTCTGACTCACTCCTTTCTCTGCTTCTATTTCTCCATCTCTCTTCACTCTGTCTCTCTCTATATATAGAAAGATAATACATTATAGCATATAATATATAATGTATATAATAAATAATAGTATATGTATTTTATATATATGTTAAACCTCAAGTTCATGTTGATAATCTTCAGTTAGAGTGTAACATTACAGGGATCATTCTATCCTTCCATATTTTCATGTTCTTATTTCTCTGATATTACTAATTTGAAATACAATTAGGTTTCTTGTGTTTGGATTAATTTTAGGATTTCCTTCCACCCTTTGATATTATATTTATCATTTAGAGTATATGAAACCTTAACATAGTTCCAAAAGTCAGAACTATATAGAGAACTATACTAAAAGAGTCAGAACTTTAAAAAAAATACATATGCAAAAAAAAATTGTTGCTTAGTCTCTTTTCTCTGGAAATTTCCCCTCTCTTCTCTGGAAATTTCCTCTCCCATTTTGTCTACCATATTCCCATCCATCCTGAAGGTATATGATTATATTAGTTCCTTGTTCCTTCCTGTGCCTTTTTGTACAAATGAGGAAATATGTGTATTTTTTAATTTCTTTCTTTCATAAACATAAAGTAATATACTATAGATTTTTTTGGCGTGTTTTCCAGTTGCACATGATTTTCAGGATATGATTTTATCAGCTTATAGAGATACTGTCTTTTTTTTTAATAATTGCACGCTACTGCATTATGTGTTCCATCTTGGCTTGTTTAAACTAGTATTCTCTGGCTGTTGGAGAAACAGTTGACTGTTACGTATAGCATATCCTTTTTGAGGCTTAAGAGCTAAAGGAATTCTTCAGTTCTGGTCATGGTAAGCAGGTAGAAGTGTTATAACACTGGAGTGTTGCATTCAGCAGTTAAAGCAACACTTCTTAAATATGTAAAATAGTCTAAATAATCAAGTGTCTTATTGAAGGCAATGGGCCAATGCAAGAAAGCTTTTCCATTAGAATAGAGATCAATGCTGGTTAAATATTGATGGATAATAATAGAATGTTGTGTGTCAAATTTCTTATGTTATTTCATGTTAATTTCTAACTGTCTAAAATTAGTATTAGATTATTATAATTATTCTTTATAGAGATATTTTAGAAGTGAAAGGGGGGAAATAGCATATTATTTGTACTTTATCTTTTTTTAGTAAAATATAGTTAGTAATTTTAAGCTTTTTAATGTACACTAAAACCAGCTTGCAAATTATAGGCAGAGTTTTTGGCACATAATGATA
This sequence comes from Sapajus apella, assembly GCF_009761245.1. Taxonomy (NCBI): domain Eukaryota; kingdom Metazoa; phylum Chordata; class Mammalia; order Primates; family Cebidae; genus Sapajus; species Sapajus apella. The sequence continues at coordinate 7,415,049 of NW_022436949.1, read as the reverse complement.
CTCATTAAATGTTTGTTTAAAAAGCCATGTAACTCTTGAAGGGAATTCCTTGCTAAACTTTATTTTGGTGGTGAATGCACCTTTCTGCAATATTCTTCAGCTTTCATAGTTTCTATGATGAGTTTGCATAAAATTATCTGTGAATAACAGATTTTATTGGCACTGGAGATCTGTTTATATATGTTCTGAAAATGAGTTATTCATACAGTAGTGACAGCTTAGTGTTTCTGTTGATCAGTGACATTAGAGATGCTTGAAATCATTTGAAAAATGCAAGGAAATTGTCGCAATGCATTTTAATAGTAATATGTGTGATAGTAATTTAGATTATAATTACCCTCTTGGCAGCAACTGTGCTTACCCTTGTTTTGTACTGCGCTGACTCTGCTCTTTTCTTAAAATATTGTCCCTATCAGTGCAAACTATTTCCTTAAATAGTCTTGACATTTCATATCATCTCATTCTTCTTCACAAGTCTCATCACCTGAGTAGATACTAGGAATTCAGAAATTGTAAAACCAAAGATTGACTTAAATAGAAACCTAAAGGCATAGAGATAGACACATATATCCATGTAAGAGTGTGTATAACTCTGTTATCATTATGAGAATGTAAGCTTTTTCACTATTTAGGCTTTATGTAGACAACATTTTTCTGTTTTCTATAATTTACTTGCATAAAATTACAAAGTAAATGTTATGGAGAAGGAACTAGAATCTAGTAACTGACTGCACATAAAAATGAAGGTTTCAACCTATTCTTACAGTTTTCTGATATTTTAATATGTTAATCTCTAGAGGCTATATATTATGGGCCTTCATGTTAAAAAAATACTGGTTTTCTCTATAGGTTTAAGTGTAATTTAAAGATTAAGCTATCACCAGCAGTTGAAGATGTTGCATGGTGAATTTTAGTATAGGATACTGTCTGGGAGAAATAAGGTATTGTTTAGTGAGTTGAATAACAGTCTACAGTGACTGGAGTCGTGTTAAGAATATAATTTCTGACTCCTTTGATATCACAGATGATCTAGGCAAACTTTTGCTTTAAGCAACCACCATATGTTAGATACTTCATTAGGCAGATAAAGACAAGTCACTGTCCTGATTGATATGGGCATTATGCTGTATCACCTTCTTTCAGAATGTGCAGACTTTCTATATTTAGTTTCTTTTACAATTATTATCTTAAAATCTGGTCATCAGTAAATGGTAGATTCTTCATGGTTGTATAAAACTATTCGGTTATTTCAAAAATAACTGTTAGCTAGAAATTCAGTGTATTTTTGTCATAGAAATGGTATTCCAAATACCATCTAAATATGATTTATAGGCTTCCTTTCCAAATACCATTTCTATGAAAGCAAACAAATGAGATAGAATAGTGAGTCAGCATACACTGAATAAATGTTACACCTGAACTGAGATGAAATGTAGTCATTCAGGTAGGGACAAAATAATCTTTTCAAGACAGGTCAAAGGAGAGGGTTACTTATTGCCCATAATCATTACCCAGCAAAAGAAAGAGCGTTTAGTTTTAGACAAACAGAAATGGTAAGGGAAATAAGTATGGGAAAGGCTACATTACTTTTTATACCTTAGAATACATTTAATAAAGAAAATGATAAGAGGAATCTATGTATTTTTCTTTCTATCCTGCATTTGGTATTTTAGAATAAACTTTGCTGAGGGATTTAAAAAGATTTAAAAATTATATTGGATAAATATCCTTCTAATTTTTGTGATGTCAGGCAGACATCCTTATCTCACTAATGTGTTTTGATACCACAAGAGATAAAGCTTTCTAAGTATTTCCATCTTCATGGCTAATGGACTTAGAGATATGCAGCCGCGAGTATCCTTTCCCCCCTCCCTCTACTTTCCTCTTCCTTTGAAGTTATGTAAAATGAAATACAAGAGCTGTTCTTAAAAGGAATATTTCTGATTGTTCTTGTAATACATTGTTTTCTCCCCTAATTTCCTTTCTTTTATACCTGTGTTTGGATAGTAATATAATAAGAAGTAGTTAATTGCGTTGAAAAATAATCTCTCTCATCTATTTCCTATGGCTTTACTTTGGGTGGTGTGTGTGTGATTTATCTTATTCTTTCTTATTATTTCTTCTCTTTCTTTCTTTCTTTCTTTTTTCTTTTTTTGAGGTGGAGCCTGGCTCTGTCTCCCAGGCTGGAGTGCAGTGGCATGATCTTGGCTCACTACAACCTCTGCCTCCTGGGTTCAAATGATTCTTCTGCCTTAGTCTCCCAAGTAGCTGGGACTACAGATGTACACACTACAACACCCGGCTGATTTTTGTATTTTTAGTAGAGATGCAGTTTCACTATGTTGGCCAGGCTGGTCTTGAACTCCTGACCTCACGTGATCTGCCTGCCTTGGCTCTTATTTTAACCCTTAGTCTAAGTATACCTTCCATTTTATTATAACCTCATTCATTCACTGAATGCCATTCACTTTGCAAAGGACTGGTGACACAGTGATGAATTAGGCAGAAGCAGACACTGCCCTGTTGGATGTATTCTAGTAGAGAAGATGGCATCACACAGAGATGCTGTCATGTGAGACAGACTTCTTATACCTTGAAGACTAGAGTACCTAGTTGGTTGCTTTTCCTTATGCTACTACCACCTCCATCATCCCTAATGATTTCATTATTTGCATAGGTGATCTGTCCAGCATTCCACTTTCTCATTTACTTGACTTTATCACTCCTAGTGAACTTTGTTTTTTTCACCCAATCTCAGCCACCTGGGACAGTAAAATACCGCTTCTCAATATGATTTACAGACTTCCTTTCCTGAGCACTGTGTATCTTTCCTGCTTACGTAGTATCTTCACCTTAAGAATTCTGTAACCCCACTGGAAATTTTGATCATTTGACTCTACATTTTTCATGTTTGTCACTTCCCATTCCTGCCATGCCCTTACTTCTCTCCTTATCTAATTAAGACCCTTAAATGTTTACTCTCACACAAACCATCAGTTCGTTTGCCTCTTCGTTCCTATAAACTCTGCCTTGGTTAAGTTTGCCCCCCTCCTGTGCACGTGCACCTCAGCACGGCGTGCTCTGGGAGAAAGCAGGTAGCTGCTACACTGGCTAGTCTTTTTTGAATGACCACAGTTAACAAGAAAGCCCTTAGCAGTGCTCAGATATCCTACCACATTACCCTTTTTATTGCACTTCTTTACTTCCTGAAAACAATTTCCTACCTTCAGCTCGGTGTTCTTACTTTTAGTTTATTATATTGCTGCTTTTATCACTGAGAATGTTGATGTAATCAGAATAGAACTGCCATACCTGACTTTCTAATCACCAGATCTGACAATGCACCAGGATCTGTTCTCTTAAACCCTGCTTTTGCTCTTTTTACAGTGATAAACTTTCCTTCCAGCTGTATAAGGTCAGTCTCTCTCCTTGTATTGCGGGGCACATCCTCTGTCATCTACTCAAGTGGTTTTTCTTTGCTGTTTTTTCTGCGTCTGTGCCTACCTCCCTGCATCATCAGTTTTGTTCCCTTTACTTGGCCCTTCTCATCCAAATGCAAACATTACCATATTTTTTTTTCTACCCACTTCCCAAAAATTACACCCCAGGATTCCCTCTAGCTACTGTCCCAGTTCTTGTCTCTCCTTTACAGAAAATCTCCTAAGAGTTGTCCATTCTTGTTGATTTTCTTCTTGAATTTATGATCAGGCTTATCCCTAATCCACCACTAAAGCTAGTCTTTTCAAGGCCGCAGTGATCAGTAGACAACATTCATTTACTTGCTGAGGACAAAAACCTGGGCGTATTTTCCAAGTTTACTTTTTTCATACTTACATATAAACTATCATCATCCTCTCTGCTCTACATTGAAAATTTACTTTCATATTGAGGACATCTTATACTCTCCATCACCGCATCTTATGCCAGGCTACCAACAGCTCTTGACCAGACAATGCAGTGGTCTTCTAGCTGATGTCCTTGTTTCATGTTTTGCCATATATACTCTGTTACACACAGTAGTTAGAAAAATCCTTAAAAAAATGTTTATTTCGTCTTATACTTTCTATGCTCAGAACTCTCCAATACTTACCCATCCTGCTCAGAATAAAACCTGAAGTCCTTACCATGGTTTTCCTATCAGGGGCTGGCAAACATTTTTAAATGGCCAGACAGTAAATATTTTAGGCTTTGTAACATATGGTCTCAGTTGCATCTGCTGCTGCTGCTCCTTCTGATTCCTCCTCCTCCTCCTCCTCCTCCTCCTCCTCCTCCTCCTCTTCCTCTTCCTCCGCCTCCTCCTCCTCCTCTTCCTCCTCCTCCTCCTCCTCTTCTTCCTCCTCCTCCTCTTCCTCCCCCTCCTCCTCCTCCTCATCATCCCCTCCTTCTTCCTCGTCGTCCTTCCTCCTCCTTTCTCCTCATCCTCCTCTTTCATTCTCTTCCTCTTCTTTTTAACAAGCATTTTGAAAATGTAAAAATCATTCTCAGCCCAAAGATCATACAAAAACATTTGACCCTCGGGCTGTAGTTTTTCAACTGCCTGCCTACAGGATTGGAGCCTCCCTTTTTCTGTCTGTCCTTGTCATCTGTAACTCTTATTGTGTTCACTTAGTCTTTTTACTGTCCTCTAAATATGCCAAGTTCATTCCTGCCACAAGGTCCTGTATTTTCTCTTCTGTTTGCTTGAAGTTCCTTTTCTGTTTTTCCATATCCTTGCCTCTTCATTCTGGTCTCTGCACAAGTGATATTTTCTTTCTTTCAGTCTTTTCTTTTTTTGAGACACAGTTTTGCTCTGTTGCCTAGGCTAGAGTGCAGTGGTGCAACCATGGCTCATTGCAACCTCAAACTTTTGGGCTTAAGTTATATTCCAACCTCAGTCTCCTAAGTATCTAGATCTACAGGCATGCACCACCATGCTGGGTTAGTTCAAAAAAAATGTTTTTTCTAGAGATGGGGTCTCACTAGGTTGTTCAGTCTGGTCTCAAACTCCTGGCCTCAAACACTCTTCCTGCCCCAGCCTCCCAAAGTACTGGAATTACAGGCATGAGCCACCATGCTTAGCCTCACAAGTAGAGGCTACTTCCCCAATCATTCACTCCCTTTATTCTGTCTTCCCCAGCTAAGTAGAGGATACCATGTTTTGACTTAGACCAAAGACCTAGGACGTATCTTTCACTTTTATTTTGCTCCTGTGTCTACATTATGTAAACTGCTTGGCACACAGTAGGTGTTCAATATAACATTTAAATAATAAGTAGTATTGAAAGTTATTTTAATACAAAGTAAGAGTTATGAAAAATTAATCCCTAGATTGGGGGAGGGGACTCATTGTGTGGCTCATGAGAGGCCTTCTGTGGGAAGTCACTCTCAGCTCAGGTTTAACCAGTATTCAGGTAGGAGTAGGCCCGGATAAGGGGTGTAGTAGTGGCGGTGAGGGTTTGCGTAAGAGGGGAGTATTTTAGAGGCAGGATTCTGAGGTGCAAATGCATAATCCTTGAGGCAACAAACTGTTCAAGTTGGACAGTTCAATGTGGCTGAAATAATTATCATTAGCTAGTGGATTTAGTCTTTCTTTCCCAGTGTTTTTTGGGTTAGATTTATCTGCTGTCCTATTTTAAATGTTGCCTCCTTTTATTCCCATCCTCTAGCTGAATACACCAAAAATTAATAGCTCTAGCTCTGCTTCTGTGCCTGAATTGTAATGGCCCCAGAGAAAAGATTGACAGGTTAGTTTTGGTTTTTCATATAAATAGAACCATCCACTGTGTACTTTTTGTTTGGCTACTTTAACGTAGCATAATTTTTTGATTCCTCTATCTTGTTGCATTTATCAGTAGTGAATTCTTTTTATCGCTGCACAGTATTCCATTGTGTGGTTATATGATAATTTGTTGAGGAATACTTGGGTTGTTCTCAGTTTTTGGCTATTAAGAATAAAGGCATTCCATACATAGTAGATTTTTTCCTTTTTTTCCCTCCTGATTAACACCTAACTGTGCAATTGCTGAGTAATATGGGCAATGTATATTTAACTTAAAAGAAACAAACATTTTTCAAGATGACAGTATCATTTTATATGTCCACCAGTAGTGTAGAAGAGTTCCAGGAGTATCAAATTCTCACCGCTCTAGGAGACAGCTATAGGGACTATGTAGCACTCCCTCATTTGTGGTTTTAATTTGAATTTCCCTGCTGACGAAATTCAGCAGGAAATGTTGAACGTGTCCTTATGTGATTATTGGCCATTCACATATCTTGTGTTTCAAAGTTTTTAATCTGTTTGTTAATTTCTTTGTCTTGTTACTATTGAGTTATAGGAGTTCTTTATTCTGAATACTCATCCTTTATGAAATATATCATTGGGAGAGGCAGTCTTCCATGGGTCCTGAGTTTCCCTACATCTTCATGCTGGCTATGCCAAGAATGCAAGGTTTGATTGCTCTTTACCCATCCCATTTTTCAGACTTGTATTTGCAGTGAGTAGCCTTCAGAGGTGAGGTTTCGCCTCCCTCTGCACAATGAGCATGCTTATTACTGGTCACTATAAAAATTGGTGAATCCCCCAAGCTCAGTGTTCTTCTCTTATAATGCAATCCACTGCATGTGCAGGCATTCATCATGGGCCATGCATTGTCCTCCTGTGATTTGGTGGTTTGGGGACCAAACACACACATAGTAAAGTCGTTTGTCTCTAATCCAGGAGTCTTGTGTTTTCTTTCAGCATCCATAAAATAGTAACAGGCTAATTTACCTTGTAAGTAAGGTGAAATCTCTAACTCTATACGGTTCTTAAACGTATTGCAACTATTTTCTCCTGGTCTGTGCTTACCTTTTATTTTCTTACTGAAACTAATACAAGACTTTTGAATTTAATGAGGTACACCTTATCAATATTTTAGTTTTATAGCTAGTACTTTTTGTGTCCTGTTTAAGAAATCTTTGCCTTCTCCAAGGCAGGGAGGATTTTTACCTGTTTTCTTGTAGATGTTTCATAGTTTTAGCTTTTACTTTTAGGTCTACCATCCAGGTTCACTTTCTTTCATATGAAAGTCCAGTTGTTCCAGCACCATTTGTTGAAGAGATTTTTCTTCCCTATTGAATTTCATTGGCACCTTTTGTGAAAATTGTTGACCATATAAATTATGTTTCTGGACTCCCAATTCCATCAATACATGTACCATTCTAATTTGATTACTATAACTTTATAGTTAATCTTGGAATCAGATAGTGTAATCCCCTTAACTTTGTTCTTTATCAAAATTGTTTTTCCTATTTTAGGTCTCCTTTATTTTCATATAAATTTTAGAACATGCTTCTCAATTTCTAGAAACACTTGTTGGAATTTTGATAGTAATCACATTGAATCTATAGATTATTTTTTCAGAAAAATGTACTTACTGGATTTCTTAATAAAATTAAGGCTTTTGATCTATGAATATGGCATAACATCTTTATTTTTGTAGGTTGTCCTCAATTTCTCTCCACAAATGTGTTGTAGTTTTATCTGTAGGTATTTTCTTTCTTTTGTTATACTTCTCACTAATTACTTTTTTTGATGCTATTAAAAATGTTTTATTTTAAAATTTTATTTTCCAACTGCAGGTAGTATTTAGATTTAGAAATTATTTTTATATATTGAGCTTTTATTCTGTGACCTTGTTAAATTCATGTAGATAGTCATGTCATTTGCAGGTAGAAGTAGTTTTACTTCTAGTGTGTGTTTATTATTATTGTTTTTGTTATTATTGCCTTATTGTACTAGCTGACACCTGTACTACAATATTGAATAGGAATAGAAAAAGCAGATATACTTCTTGTGTTCTCAATTATTGTGGGAAAGTGTTCAGTTTGATCAACATAGAAATTATAGTAATTGGATGATTTTATGATTGGGGACATAAAATATCCAACTGAATGTTGATAAAATGAACTCAAGCATTAAAATTTTTGGATGCCTGAACTTATCTCTTTAGGGATGTTGCTGTAAGGACTTTGTACAATGTAGATTCAATTAGCTCTCATTTCATGGAGTGGCATCTTTTGGTTCAATTGAGTTTACCTGTTAACTATTTAGAAGCTGGAAGATAAGAGTTTCCAATGTTTTAAGATAATTAAATCCTTATCTTTCATAATATAAATCTAAAGTAATAATGAATATTTAGGAATCTAAAAATATCAGATTCATTATTTAAACGTATTAAGTAACTACCAGAAGAAACTGTTAAAGGAATTAAGGATTATTGCCTTTGTGAGACAGGGCTAAGATGTAGGACAAGTGGCTTTTGTTTTTTATCGTTTAACACCACTTTTATTTTATGCACATGCACTTATTAGTTATTATTCTTATACTTAAAAAGTATTTGCTACATGAAGCTTACTTACAGACTGTTGAAGAAAAACTCTGTTTATTCAGTTGTGGTTTATTTTGATCCTAGTTGAATTGTATTTTTTTAGGTAACAAATTTAGTATGGTCTGCAAGAGATCATCTAATTAGCCTCCACTGCTATATTTTTGAATAAAAATATTGGCCTGATCTCAAACACAGGAAACTTGAAAAATTTATGATATCAAGAAATTGTAAACAACCTACTTGCCTGAGAGTAAGAGACTAATTAAGTAATGCTCTAGTCTGTAGGCAGGAAGAGGTCATATTATTTTTGGCTTATTTATTGAAATTGGAACATGTTCATGAAATATTGCTTAAAGATAACAGTAGCCTGTAGAACAATAGGTATCAAACAATGTTTTAAATAAGTAAAGTATATGAGTTTGTTTTCATGCTGCTAGTAAAGACTTACCTGAGACTGGGTAATTATAAATAAAAAGGTTTAATGGACTCAGTTTCACATGCCTGAAAGAAGACTCACAGTCATGGGGGAAGGTGGAGGAGCAAAGGCACATCTTACATGGCAACAGATGAGAAGTACCAAGCGAAGGCTGGGGAAAAGCCCCTTATAAAACCATCTGATCTTGTGAAACCTCACTGATTATCATGAGTACAGCATGGAGGTAACCACCAACATGATTCAATTACCTCCCACTGAGTCCCTCCTACAACATGTGGGGATTATGGGAACTACTATTCAAGATGAGATTTGGGTGGGGACACAGCCAAAGCATATCATACATGTTTTTAAATATAAATACATACAAATATATAAATATTCTGTATATATATATATATATATGAGAAAAAATGCTTTATGTAGAAGTATATTAATAGTTATTTTGAGGCACTTTTGTTTCTGTTGTTTTTCTGTGTTTTCCAAATTTTCTCTTGAACAATCAATCTTATGGTAATTCAGAGCAAAAAATGACATTGATTAGTGCTATGATGGTGCAAGTTTAATATCATCTTTGAATGATATCAGTGACTACGATAAAAATAATTGGATGTTCATTTTCATAACTCTCACCATTTCCCCTTTTATTTTTTGAGATTTTACCATTGAATTCTTCTTTATTAAATTATGACTTTGATATTGACATGAATAAAAATAACAGTGCTTTTCTTTATTGGGAATGTTTTCTTGAATAACCATATAGCAAATTAATAAAAACAGAAGACATGAAAAACACCTAATTTCCTGCCACTTTAACTGATCTTCTTTTGAACTTATACAATTCATTTCCTGCTTTTGGATGGCTAATCTGTAATTTAAAATATAATTTAGGACTTTATTGTTAGTTGACCATCCTCATCATTTCCTATCTAGGCTATATAGGTTTCTTCTCAACAGATCTCTCTGCTTCTGATCTCAGAGTAAAAGTCCAAGTTCTTTGAGTGGACTGTAAAACCCACAGTCTCCTCCATCACAGCATTTTTTCCTGTATCTGCATGGTTAGCTGTCGTATCTCCTTTAGAGTTTTTATTTAAACACTAAGTTTGAGGCCTTTGAATTCTTTTCTGTGAGGCTTTTTTAGACCATTCTGTTTAAAATTGCATGTCTCATACAATGCTACTTATTTTCCTTCCTGCTTTTATTCTTCTCTACAGCATTTATTATTTACAATACAACGCATTTTATATTAGTTAGTTATTTTATATATTACCTGTTTCTCCTCACATGTAGTAAAGCTACATGTAGGTGGAAATTTTCATCTCTTACTCTTATTTCATCCCTGCTGTATTCTCAGTACTTAAAACAGTACCCAGTATTACTAGGTACTTAATGTTTGTTGAATAATGAGTGAATTCTAACTCTTCTAACTCATATTTCATACTAGAGTGATCCTTCCAAAATTCCCCAGGGAAAGCTAATTCTATAGTAGTGCTGTATCACTCCATGATCTGGCCCCTATCTTCAGTTGCATATGTTTTTGTTTGCTCTGGATGTGTGCGTGAGTGTTATGTTTTGGTCTGGAAATTAATTCCTTTCTCATTCTTTGCCTCGCTAATGCTTACTTAGCTTTACCCCACTTATGCAAGCTTCCCTAATCTGCTCTGCCGAGTTAGATGTTCTTCCTTTGAGTGTCTTGGTGCTGTGTTACAGGAACTAGACTGTACTGAAAATTATTATTTTCTTGCTTGCATTTCTTCCAGACTCCGTTATATGTCTACATTGCCTAGAACTAAGCTTATAATGTTAGTTGAATGAATCAGTGGCTAATAGCCTTTTCATCATTGCTCAGAATACTAATTTTAATAGGGTAGTTCTTAAATATTGAGTTTTGAGTTTTATTTTGTGTGTGTCTAAAATATATTACTATGTTTTAAGATATTTTCTATATTACACAGTTGTTCTTCATGACATTTTACATTTGAGAAAGCAGTTATTTCAATTTGTATACCTTCTGATGTTATATTAGGATCTTTTGTGGATACCACAGATTATGAATTTATAGATTTTTGGGCAGAAGTAAGGAAATTATCTACCACCCCTGCCCAAATAGTACTAATTATAGCAGTATGTGCAGCTGTTAGGGGGATTAACTTGTTATTTTTTAATGGATAGTCTCCATGCAGTATTAATCAAAAAATTTTTTGACTTATTTTACAGGGAAGTCTTAAGAGAAGCCGACAGATCTCACCTCAGGAATTCATTCATGAGCTGAAAATGGGGTCTGCAGATGAGAGACTTGTCACATGCTTGGAGTCTCTCCGAGTGTCTTTGACCAGCAATCCCGTGAGGTAATTCATCTATTTGAACACCAACAGGGCAGATGTCATTAATGTGTTATTTTAGTTTAATGCTTTTTTTTTTTTTCATTTTCCCTGGTAAAGCCCAACAGTTTCTCAAGGTACAAACTGAATACCTAATACATATATGCAAGACGAAGTGTAGTCTCAATAGTACCTTTTGCATTTATTACTAAGTGGCACATTGCTGGCGGACTTTACAAAAACCTTTTTTCTCCCATTGAATTTCTACAAACAAGGTGTTTTCTATAAAATAACTGTTATGATGAGAAACTATTAATTTAATATGACCGAGTTTCACCCTGAGTTTTGTCATTGTATATTTACTTGCTGGTCTTATTTGACGCAGTAAGAAATACTACTAGTTATGTTTTTTCTGTTGTTGGAAATGATGTTGTTGTAGGGGCCTATAGGTGATTTTTGCTATATTTACCAAATAAAAGTATAGAACAACCAGAAATATTCAAAGCTGGGCACACTTACGCTAAAAAAAAAATGGTTATCTGAAGTCCAAATTTAATTGACTATCCTGTATTTTATCTGAAAACAGTACCATAGATGTCTCCATAAGTCAGTTTTGGAATGAGGCTAATTTTGGGTGCCTCTGAGAAATAGTTGTGAACAAAATTTAACAATCAATATAAATATATTTTGATAAACTGGGCATATTAAACCTGTCAGATGATTGCCTGGTAGAAGACAGACTTATTAAAAAAAAAAAAAAAAAAGAAAAACCAGGAAAATTTTACCTAAAGTAAATCTTGTGTGTGAATTGTGGTGCCTAAAAAGAGAGATTTCAATCTATTCAGAGGCTATATGCTAACTCTGAATTAGGTAGGTGGCTAAACAAGAGTATTCTTGAAAAAATTAAAGCAGAAGTTGTTATGAAATACCTAAGCAGTCAGAATCAAAGAATTTCAGAGCTGCAAGGATCTAAGGTAGATCAGTTTTGGGTTTTTATTCTATAAGAAATGAATGAGTATTTCTGCATAAGTATGTATGTATATGTAGTTATGCATATATACTTTATGTGTGTGTGTGTGTTCTGAAGGCTAGAATTGCATAATAGAATTGGAAGTTGATATGGAGAAGGATTTGCTCTGATTATTACTCTTTGGACATTTCTGAGGCTGGGATATAGTATGCAGAAATCCTTGAGCATCCAAGTGTTTAAAAGAGAATGACCTTACCTGCTGAGCTGTGAGACTGAGTCACATTTAACTGAGGAGTATGATGAGTAAACAAACAAATTTTAGCATATTTCAACTTTATTTTTCCATATTTTGCCATTTCTAGTCTGTCTTCTAGACTGCAAACTAATGGTGGACATGAGACGAGGGCTTCTTATGTGTTTTTTAGCTCTCTTTACCGGACACACTGTTGAGCATGTAGGAAATGCTCCATAAAGACTTGTTGATTGAAACAATGAGGTTTTAATTTCAACCTTTTTTAGTTTTACCTTGGCTAATGTTAGAAACTGAGAATGGATGACGGAATTTATTTGACAGGTATATTCATAAATGAAGGGCTTTGATTTCCAGTTTAATCTTTGCCTGTAAAATATGTTCATTTGAAAAAATATTTGGCCAGGTGTGGTGGCTCACACTTGTAATCCCAGCATTTTGGGAAGCCGAGGCAGACAGATGAGGTCAGGAGTTCATGACCAGCTTGGCCAACATGGCAGAACCCTGTCTCTACTAAAAATACAAAAATTAGCCGGGCGTGGTGGCACGTGCCTATAATCTCAGCTACTCGGGAGGCTGAGGTAGGAGAATCACTTGAACCTGGGAAGTGGAGATCGCAGTGAGCTGGGATCATGCCATTGCATTCCAGCTTTGGTGACCAGAGTGAAACTCTGTTCCAAAAAAAAAAAAAGAATTATTGAGCACCCATTGTTTACCAAGTAATGTTGGATATGGAGCTTGAGTAAACAAAGCAGATTCATGCCATGTTTCTATGGAGTTTAAACGTAGGGAGAGAGTATTTGAGGATTGACTGGGGACACAATTCACATTCATTTCTGAGTTTATCTGTCAGCCAGTGGGCACTGAAAATATTTATAGTTTTACAATATAATGAGAAGTAGACCTTTTCTTTACTATTGCTATTATTCTTCTCTTTCTTTTTCTTCAGATTTTGAGTAGATGTCTATGCTAACAAAAGAAAACAAAATAGAAGGTTTCTATATGTGAATTCATGCATTTTTACAATGGATTATTATTGTGATTCTACCTAAAAACACTGGGAAATTATTCTATGTCTGGTTCATTTGATCCTTATTTAAAAAAGAAAAACTAGAAATTGGTGGAATTGCTTCTCTAAGAATGGACAATTCTAGAATATATTATTAGGAATCTGTGATGCTATCCATGAAGTAGTTTTTTTAATTGAAAATAATAGAAAATATTATCATTGGAGAATTTTTTTCTGAAATCGTGTCACTTCATTTAGAGAGAAAATTGAGAAGATCCTTGGTTTTTTTTTTTTTTTTTTGAAACGGAGTCTCACTCTGTTGCCCAGGCTGGAGTGCAGTGGTACAATCTTGGGTCAATGCAACCTCCGCCTCCCGGGTTCTAAGCGATTCTCCTGCCTCAGCCTCCTGAATAGCTGGGATTACCGGCACACACCACTTCACCTGGCTAATTTTTATATTTTTAGTAGAGACAGGTCTCACCATGTTGTCCAGGCTGGTCTTGAACTCCTTACCTCAAATGAATCACCCGCCTCGGCCTCCCAAAGTGCTGGGAATACAGGCATGAGCCACTGTGCCCGGCCGCAGAAGATACTTTTGAGTATTTCTTTGTCCAGTGTTCCAATTGGAGAAATGACTTAGCGGGACATGTAAAACTTAGAAGTTATGCCTGTGATCAAATTGTTGGACTTTCCTGTTAGTTATGATGTGCCTGCTCTTTAAATCAGGTTTTATTTTTGCTTGTTTTTATATAGTGTAGGACTAAAAAGGATTTCTAATTTTTGTAAAGTTTTGCGATCATTGTTAGACCTGTGATATCATTAAGTAAATTAAATTTTTAAAAATGTCTGAATAGAACGAAAAAGAAAATTGAACTGGGTGATGGTTTTCCAATGCTGGTTTAGGATTAGGATTTATTTAAGTAAAAAATCAAGGAAGGCTGATCACGGTGGCTTACGCCTATAATCCTGGCACTTTGAGAGGCTGGGACGGGTGGATCACTTGAGGCCAGGAATTCGAGAACAGTCTGGCCAACATGAAGAAACCCTGTCTGTACTAAAAATACAAAAATTAGCTGGGTGTGGTGGTGCATGCCTGTACTCCCTACCACTTAGGAGGCTGAAGCATGAGAATCCTTGATCATGGGAGGCGGAGGTTGCAGTGGCCTGAGATCATGCCACTGCACTCCAGCCTGGGCAATAGACTGAGACTCTATCTCAAAAAAAAAAAAAAGAAAGAAAGAAATCAAGGAAAAAGTAGACTCCTCCGTACTCCCAATTAGCTCTCCCCTCTCGGCTTTGGATATGTAATATTTTTAGAGCCACTCTTCGACTTCTGAAACTGCCTAGCAATTGTGAGCCACATTACTCTTTTACTATCTAGTGAATTATGTGAAAACCAGTATGCTAAATACTAGATTGTTTGCCTTGCTTTGTGAAGATTTGATGTAGAGATCACAAACTTCTTCTATTTGTTGTGATTTATTGATTATCTTGCATTCTTGGTGACAGTTTTGAGCTAGTTCTGAACATTAGGGTAAGATCAATTTCTTCAAATTATCAAATATTACTTTAAGTACATCTTGACCTAGTCAATAATTATGTTTGAATTATGGAATACATTTGGGTAGTAACATAAAAAGGTAGACAGTAACATTATGACTGATATCAAGCATTTATAGATTATACCCATCTATGCATATAGCAAATTAGTGATAGAAGGTATCTTTATTTTCTTCATTTGACATGCCTGTCAAGGGCAAGATTTTTTGTCTCAGAAAATCGAGTCTTATCAGGTTTTTGTGTTTTGAGAGTTTAGGCATTATTTTCCATTAATCATAGTTAACATTTGCATTTTCAAATTAAGAATTTTTTTCTGACAAAGTTGTAGTTTTGATAGATTTATAAAGAGACTCTTAAGTTGACAACTATAATTTTGAGAAAATTATTTTGGAAAATTTTGCAGAAAAGTATATGTTTACATCAAAACAATTAAACGGCCTTTGAATGTCATTATTCTGTTTAATCAGTGTCACTTTTGGAATCTATTTTTTCTTTATTTCTGGGGTTAAAAACAAAGCAGGTGGAAGAGTTGATCTGTTTTATGCCATATGTCACATGTGTAAATATAGAAATAGAAAAACTTGTGACAAGCAGTGAGATCAGTGTACTCATTTTTATCAACATGATCTGAGGAAGTCTTTCAAGATCAGAAATGTGAAGTTGCAAATACTTTGACTTACTTTAAATTTTTAAATAAAATATTAAACATTTTCAAAAGACAATTTGTCATAACAGTAAAACATGCATCTTCTTGCCTACTAATGAGGCGGAGATATATAATATTGCCTATAGCTTGAAGCTTTCTTTCATCCCTTCTTAATCCTATACTCTAATTCATTCCTAAGCGCCCCTTCTCCCTACTATTCTGTGGTAACCACTGTCCTGAAATTTGGGTTTATCATTCCTTTCCATTTTAGTTTTAGCATATATGTATTCCTAATTAACATACGGTTTGATTTTATATGCTTTTCAACTGTATGTTAACAGATCATCTTTCATGCATTCTTCTGAGAGTTGTATTTCCTCTCAGTATTGTTTCAAGATGGATATATGTACCCATCTTGAGGTGTGCAACTGTTCACATTTTTTTCAACTAATCATTTTCATACCTTATAATTTAGGATTATCTATTATAAATAGCATATGAATAATTTTTAAAATCCTGTCTGATACTCTTTGTCTTTACCTGGTAGTTTTAACTTTTTGTATCAATTGTGAAAATATTTTGGAATTTGTATCTGATGTTTCATTTTGAATTTTTAATTTATCCTACTTTTTCCAAGTTCATCATCCAAACTAAACTGCTCCTGCTCCTCCTCATCTTTTCTTTCTGCTTCTTCCTTTTCTGTATTCGTACTTCCTCTTTATTTTCCTTAACTTCTTTTGGATTAATATTTAATTCCTTATTTTATTTTTCCTCATTTACTAATTTGGAAGACAAATGATCATTTTCTAATCTTCGAAAAGAAATTTTACATAAACATACTTTAAAAAGAAATTTAACTTCCACGTACTTAAAAGGTACCAAAGTAAGCAATATCTCTTCTCTTGAACCAAATAATACTTCAATATCTTACTTCACTTGTATGCTAGTTTTCAGTAATATTTCAGTGTATATTTTCTTTTTAATAAGTTAGATTTTACTATTATTGAGTCATATTACAAAATATGTGTATATGTATATATGTTTCTACACACATCATTCTTTTTGATTTTTGTTTTTCCCCCCTCTGATTATTTTACTTTTGCTTCAAGTGTATTATTAAGGTCCCTTAGTGAAAGTGTGATGGCAAAATTTTCTGTTTGAAAGTCTCTTTTTTTAATATTATATTTAATCAAGTTGACCCACAATTTTTTTGTTGTTGTTGTGATATTTCGCCTTTGCTTCGGAAGGATATCAAAATATCTATTTGCCTTTGCTTTGGAAGGATAGCTTTCCTAGGCATGCAATTGAGATGCAGTTGAGGGTTTTAGATAACTTTGCTTAGCACATTGAATATATTATATTCTCTTCTGGCTTTCATTGCTATTTTTTGATAACTTGGCATTTAGTAGAATTCATTCCTTTCTATGTAATCTGGCTTTTCTCTTTGTGTGGTTCTGTGATGTTTTCTTTGTCTTTGGTGTTTTAGAGTTTCTTTTATGTGTCTAGGTGTGATTTCTTTCTTTTTTATTCTGATAGGGATTTTTTTTTCTTTTAGCTTTTTGAATATGATGGGTATCTTCCTTAAATTCTGTGAAAATTTTGCCATTGTTTTGTCAAGCCTTGCCTTTTCCCCTCTAATTTTATATATGTTAGACCTTCTTGCTCTGTACTGTTTTTCCTATGCTATCATTAATACTTTCTGTTTATTTGTCTCTCTCTACTAGATTCTGGATATATATTTTTAGATTTGCATGACATGTTTAGAATTTAGATTAACAAGATATAAAAACTTATTAAAAATCCACCTTAGAGTTTGAGAATTAACAATATATAATATATAATAGAGTTTGAGAATTAACGATGTATTCAGATTCGTTTTGATACTAGTAGTGATAATTTCTGAAATGGGCAGGAGGAGTAAAGGTTTTCCTGGGTGTATTTCTTTCCTCTTTTCCTTTACTTTGTTTTTCTTTCTCTTTTTTTCGTTTCTCTTTAATATTGATACCATGGAGGTGGGTAATGCAGGCAGCTCTCTATTTTCTTTCCTGTTGTTCAATATGGTAGCTACCAGCTTTCTGTGGCTATTAGATTAAATTAACTAAAAATGAATGAAAAGAAACCCCAAAACGTATTAATTGCTTGAGAGCCACATGTAGTTAGTGGCTACCATTTTGGACAATACATATAGGCCATTTCTGTCATTGTAAACAATTCTATTAGACAGTACTGCCTAAGGGGACTTGGTTCTGGATATCTACTTCTTTGATATATTAACTGCATGATTATTACATTCTCAATGTTACATTCCAGATGGTGAGACTAGATAGAGAAGATAAACTCTGACAGATGGAATATTATTTTTAAAAATTTACAAGGATGATAGATCCTTCATCTCAAGAGAGTCCCAAGGGAATAAAAGAGTGATCTAAGGAAGGTTGCCTTCAGCAGGGAGTGCTGTCCTCGCAGGATGAGGCTAAGGGAGTGAGTGGGCTTTGTACCAGGTATTAAGGAATAGAAAAGGAGAGGTGAAATCTGTCTGACAGCAAGTGCTATAGTTATGGTCCCTGGAAGTCATTGATGTAACTGCCTGTAGCAGGGATGAAGGAATCAGCAATATGGTGTATCATAGAAGTCGTAGAAACATCTCCTTTGGTAAATTAAAAATATTAGTGAGATGCATTTTTTAAAGAGTTTTTGCTAGAGAAATGTGCCTACTTATACATCTTAAAGGCATTATTTCAAGATTACTTTCCAATAAGAAGTCAAAAAGTATTAGGTGGGATATTAATATTCTTTTTTACCTCTTTGACACTGCCGTATATCTTGAAATATGTCTTCTATTATTTCTTAATTGCCATTCAGAGTTTGTAATGCTTATGACAAGTAACACTGCTTATTAAATAAATACTAGTTGAAAATATCTTCCAATTTTAGGTCATGTGACTGTCCTTTCTAAAAGCATGTGAAATCGATGAAATATTAATGAAAAAATGTCTTGGAAGAAAGTAACTATTAATGTTTTCAAATAAGTACTAACTTTATATTTTCGAAGGACAAGCCACTACTTTCTCATACTTTCACAGTCCTTCCAAACCCAGCACCATTTCTCTAAGAGACTCTCCAGATTGTTCCCTAAGGGTAGGAGGCTGCTTCTTTTGTATATTGTTATTCATTCTATAGCTTTGTTTTGGTTTATAGATGTAGTAAAATGTATAAATATTTTGACTTTGAATACAGGGTTAACAGTAAACAAAGAGCACATTGAAAATTTATTAATTTGCTTTTAACAGAAAAATGTGTATTTTCCGTAGATGGTAAATAGTTGCTCAGCTCAATTTATAGTTGACCTGAGAGGGCCTGTAATCATAAAGTGCTCCAAATATATTTTTTGAAGTTGTATGTATATCTATATATGCCATGCACATATATATGGCATACTGTATATATATAAAATATGGTGTATATATGCCATATAATATATATGTAGTAAAATGTATAAATATTTGGTTTATATTTATATTTTAAGTAAACTGGGAGATATATATGGCATATGATATATATATGCCATATATATGCCATATGATAAATATATGCCATATATCATATGCCATATATGCCTCCTATATATATCATATGCCATATATGTATCATATATATATCATATGCCATATATGTCTCCCAGTTTATTTATATATAAATTTCTGTTTGAATGACCAAGATTATATTTTTTTAAAAAAATTCTTTAACATGTAAAGTGAATCACAATGTGACACAGAATCCAAAATCTTCATTTTTAATGTAGTTTCATATAACTACAAGAGTTCATATATTTCTAGAGTAGGTATATGCAGCTACTTATATTAAAAGTAGATTTTGGACCCTATGTTACTGATATTTAAGTATAACTCAAAGGAAATGTAATTAAAACCTAATTATTTGAGCCGGGCATGGCAGCACATGTCTGTAGTCCAAGTAACATGGGAGGCTGAGGCAGGAGGATCTCTTGAGTCCAGGAATTCTGGGATGTGGTACACTATGCCAGTCAGGTATTCACACTAAGTTCAGCATCAATATGGTGATCTCCTGACAGCAGGGGACCACCAGGTTGCACAATGAGGGGTGAACTGGCCCAGGTCAGAAATGGAGTAGGTTAAACTCCCATGCTGAACAGCAGTGGAATTGTGGTTGTGAATAGCCACTACACTCTAGCATGGGCAATATAGTGAGTCCCTGCATCTTAAAACAAAACAAAGCAAAATGAAACAAAATAAACTTAATTATTTGAAACTATCAGTTTACTGTTTTAAAGACAACAATAAAAAGTAGAGTGTTGAGCCAAAACAATTTGGAAAAAAATACAATTAAACTTTACAGTTTCTTAAGGATATAAAGGTGAAATATAAGAAACTTGCTTTTTTTTTTTTTTGTTTTTTAAAATGTTATTGCTTGTTTTCTGAGAATGTAAACCTTAGGTGTTTATGGCTATACAGCGATCAGTATGAAATTATTAACTGGATATTTTGGTTTCTTTGGTTTCTGTTCAGAGATATTACATGAGAGAAATTATTGAACTGCAGACACCGAATTATTAGTATTTTACATACAAAAAATCAGCATAGTTTATTCCTTAGATTAATTTTCTAGGCTTGTTATTATGTCTTAGAGTATTGCTAAGTCAGTTAAGTAAAAGATTTTTATAATGATGATGTTTATCTTGGTATTCCCTTACATATCTATACATAAAGATATGTAAGGCCTTAATACAAAGGAAGGGATCACATTGACAACAGAAGTTTTAATTTTTATGATTCAGAAAACTTATTAATATTAGATTGGTGATAGATTTCTACTTCTTTTATTAGAGGGGCCATATAGATCTGAAATGAACAGGTACAGTATATTTCAGCCTTTATTATATATTAAATTTCTTAATAATTGATATAGTTTGGATATTTGTTCTTGGCCAGATCTCCTGTTGAATTGTAATCCCCAGTGCTAAGGGTGGGGCCTGGTGGGAGGTGGTTTGGATCATGGGAGTAGATCCCTATGAGCTTCGTGCTGTTTTAGCAATAGTGAGTGAATTCTCATGATATCTGCTCATTTAAAAGTGTATGTCACCTCTGCCCACACTCTCCGTCTTGCTCCTGGTCTCACCATGTGAGATGCCTGTTCCCGATTCACCTTCCATCATGGTTGGAAACTTCCTAAGGTCAACCCAGAAGGCAAGCAGATGGTGGTGTCATGCTTCCTGTACAGCCTGCAGAGCCATAAGCCAATTAAACCTCTTTTCATTAGAAATTACTGAGATGCAGATATTGCTTTATAGAAATGCAAGAATTGCTTAATACAGAAAATTGGTAACAAAGAGTGGGGCACTGCTATAAAAATACCTGAAAATGTGGAAGGAACTTTGAAAGTGGGTGACGGGCAGAGGCTGGAAGAATTTGGAGAGCTCAGAAGAATACAGGATATAAGGGAAAGTTTGAAACTTCCTACAGACTGGTTAAATGATTGTGATCAAAATGCTGATAGTAATATTGAAAGTGAAATCCATGCTAAGACGTTCAGGTACAAATGAGGAACTTACTGGGAACCAGAGCAAAGATCATGCATGTTATGCCTTAGTAAAGAATTGGGCTGCATTTTGCTCCTGCCCTCGGGATTTGTGGAAAGTTGAACTTCAGAGTGGTTTAGGGTATCGGATGTAAGAAATTCCATTTTTTTTTTTTTTCCTTTTCCAAAAATACAACAGAGTCTCACTCTGTTGTCGAGGCTGGAGTGCTGTGGTGCAGCCTCAGCTCACTGCAACCTCCGCCTCCCGGGTTCAAGCAATTCTCCTGTCTTGGCCTCCTGAGTAGCTGGGATTACAGGCGCCTGCCACCACGCCTAGCAAATTTTTTGTATTTTTAGTAGAGAAGGGGTTTCACCATGTTGGCCAGGCTGGTCTTGAACTCTTGACCTTGTGATCTGTCTGCCCTGGCCTCCCAAAGTGTTGGGATTACAGGTGTAAGCCACTGTGCTTAACCACAGTGGAATAAACTTCCAAGCAGCAAAGCATTCAAGATGTGCCCTGGCTTCTTCTAATTGCCTGTGCTCCAATGTCATATCAAAGAAATTTAAATTTAAACAGGAAGAAGAGCATAAAAGTTTGGAAAATTTGCAGCCTGACCGTGTGGCATAGAAGCAGCTTTCTTCAGAGAGGAACTCTAGCAGGCTGTGGAACAACCACTTGCTAGATAAATTTGCATAACTAAAAAGGAGTCAAGAGTTAATGTCTAAGACAATGAGGGAAAAACCATAAAGGCATTTCAGAGACTTTTGGCAGCCCTTCTCATCAGAGGCCTAGGAGGGAAGAATAGTTTTGAGGGCCAGGCCTAGGGCCCTGCTGTTCTGTGCAGCCTTGAGATACTGCTCCCTGCTTCCCTGCCACTCTGGCACCATCCTCAGCTCACAGGGGCCCAGGTACAGCTCGGGCCACAGATCCAGAGAGTGCAACCTGTAAGTGTTGGAGACGTCGATGTGGTGTTAAGCCAGTGGGTGCACAGAGTGCAAGAGTTGAGGTTTGGTAGCCTCCGCCTAGATTTTAGAGTATTTACAGAAAAGCCTGGGTGTCCGGGTAGAAGACTTGCAGGGGCTGGCAGAATCCTTACACAGAGCCTCTGCTAAGGTAGTGCCAAGGAAAAATGTGGGGTTGGACCTTTTACACAGAGTCCCCAGTGGGGCACTACCTAGTGGAGTTGTGAGAAGAGGGTCACTTTTCTTCAGATTCAAGGATGGTAGATAAGCCAGCAGCTTACATGTTGCACCTGGAAAAGCCACAGACACTCAATTCCAGCACCTGAGAGCAGCTGTGGGTGGTACACTCTGCACAGCCGCAGGGGCAGAGCTACCTAAGGCGCTGGGAGCCCACCCCTTGCACCAATGTGGCTTGGATGTGGGACATGGAGTCAAGAAGATTATTTTGGAGCTTTAAGATTGGGTTTCAAACTTGCTTGGGACCTATAGCCCCTTGGTTTTGGCTAATTTCTCCCATTTAGAATGGGAACATTTACCTAACAACTGTACCCTCATTATATCTTGGAAGTAAATGACTTGTTTTTGATTTTACAAGCTTATAGGTAGAAGGGACTTGCCTTGTCTCAAATGAGACTTTGCACTTTGGACTTTTGAGTTAATGCTGGAATGAATTAAGACTTTGGGGAACTATTAGAAAGGCATGATTGCATTTTGTAATTTTAAAAGGATATGATATTTGGGAGGGGCTAAGGGCAGACTGATAAAGATTGGATGTTTGTTCCCACCCAAATCTCATGTTGAATTGTAATCTCTAGTGCTGGATGTGGGACCTGGTGGGAGGTGTTTGGATCATGGGTCTGATTCCTTATGGCTTGGTGCTGTCTTTGTGATAGAGTTCTTACAAGATCTCATCATTTAAAACTGTGCCTCCCCCCATCCCCACCCTGGCCAACACATACACTTTGGCTCTGGCCATGTGATATGCCTGCTCCCCCTTCACCTTCTTCCATGATTAGAAGCTTCTTAAGGCCTTCCCAGAAGTGGAGTAGATGCTGGTACCATACCTCCTGTAAAACCTGCAGAACTGCGAGCCAATTAAAGCTCTTTTCTTTATAAATTACCAAGCTTCAGGTATTTCTTTATAGCAATGCAAGAATGGCCTAATACAATAATATGTAAGAAACACCCAAAACAAGGTTAAAGTCACTGATGTCACCTGGAGTGCCTCTGCAGGGCTAAGTAGAAGTTTAGCCCATTTGAACAGAAGTCTGATAGAACTTTCTGCAGTGACAAAAATGGTCTATGTCTGACTTGTTCATTACAGAAGCCGTTTACCACATGTGGCTGTTGAGCACTTGAAATATTGCTAGTGTGATTAGGAATTAAATTTTAATTAATTTAAATTTAAATAGCCACATGTGTCTAGTGGCTACCCTATTGGACATCACAGCTTTAGAAACCAGAAAAACATATTTCTTGTGCACGTGTTTTGAGCCCTTGTACTCTTGAGTCTATATGTGTGGCTGCTCTCTCCACCATGCTATGAATTTCTCAGGAGGGGGACAAAGTGTTATGTCATTGTGAAGCCTTAATATGGGACTCGGGAGAGAAGATCAGAGTACATGTTAAATGGATTTGAATAGTAAAAAGAGAATAGGGAGATTAATGCTTGAAATAAGTAAAATGCATGAGCCTGTACTGCTCATTTTGCAAGATAGGAGAGGAGGTATTTTTAGTGTTTTCATGCATTGTTTGGAATACTAGACTAGGTTCAAGGATTTCTTTTCTTATATTGCTGAGATTCCTTTTAAAGAGAAGCATCTAACATGTGAAAGAATAAAACTCTTAGTTAAGTTCCTAGGTATGTGACATGGATAACATGCCACTAAAGTATAGCACAGGATTTTGTAATCTATACATGCCGCAGGTATTCCAAGGGCTATGCTAGGTAACCCAGTAAATGAGAAGCATATAGGAGAGAGAAACCTAGAGCATAAATAAGTAAAACAAAAGGTATAATCAGTTCATTAAATAAAAAATGGGGGCTGAGAGTGATTAACGGAGAGTTTTTTTGATATAGCTGATTATAGAAAGTCTTTCTGAGATGGTGGAGTTTGACACCAAAAGGATAAGGAACTAGTTTAGAGAAGAGTGGGCGGTAGTACTGAACATGAGGTGGAGAAAGTGTGTGACAGAAGGATGGAGAGAGGATGGTGGAATCCAAAAGGCTGTCAGAGAAGATGGGCAGTGGCCAGGCCATGAGGGAGGTTATGGCTGTAAAGATCTTGATAGGGATGCTGGATTTTCATTCTATGTAAGTGGAAATCTGTTGTAGAATTTCAAGCAGGATGAGCTATTCTGGCTTAACTTTCTAAAAGGATCACTTTAACTGCTACAGGGAGTGTATTAGTGTATTCTCAGGCTGCTATAAAGAACTGCCTGAGACTGGGTAATTTATAAAGGAAAGAGTTTTAATTGACTCACATTTCTTGCTTTACTGGGAGGCCTCAGGAAACTTACAATCATGGCAGAAGGTGAAGGAGAAGTAGGTACCTTCTTCACAGGGTGACAGGAGAGAGTGAGTGAAAGCAGGGCAAATGCGAGATTTCCCTTATAAAACCATCAGATCTTGTGAGAACTCACTCACTCTCAAGAGAATAGAATGGGGGAAACTGCCCCATGATCCCATTACCTCCACCTGGTCCTGCCCTTGACTTGTGGGGATTATGGGGATTACAATTTGAGGTGAGATTTGGGTGGGGACACAGAACCAAACCGTATCAGGGAGAATGGATTGAAGGGAGGAGAGAGTGGACTAGGAGGTGTGAGGTTGGAGGCTCTGGCAGTAGTCACATGAACTAGGAGGGTGGTTTGGGTGAGGATTATAGCAGTGGTGGGCTAAGGGGTGAATAAATCTTGCAGATAAATTGGAGGTGGAAACTGTAGGACCTGTTGATGGATTGGATGTGGGATGTGAATGAAAAGGAGGAATTGAGAATAACTTTTTTTTTTTTTTTTTTTTTTTTTACTTGAGCAAATGGGCAGATAGTAGTGCTGTTAACTGCAGTAGAGGACATTGTTACTGGTTCGGTGAATTTTGGAGAAGAAAATAAAAATATTCCCCCCATCTTTTTTTTTTTTTTTTCCCTTGAGACAGAGTCTTACTCTGTCGTCCAGGCTGGAGTGCAGTGGTGCCATTTCGGCTCACTGCAACCTCCGCTTCCCGAGTTCAAGTGATTTTCCTGCCTCAGCCTCCGGAGCAGCTGGAATTACAGGCGCGCACCGCCATATCCGACCGCCGGGTGGCGGGGGCGGCAGGGAGGCGGCGCTGTGGGGCTGTAGGCGGGCGGAATCTGTGAGCGGCCTCTGCGCCTGCGCCTCGCGAGTGCTGGAGCCCATTTTGCCTGCCCGCTGTGGAGAGACTTGCGCGGCCCTTGCGGCCTACCGCTCGGAGGACAGCCCTTGAAGACGACATCTCCACGAACGCTGGCCTCTTGAGCGGGGGGAACGCTCTTTTGAAAGTGACTCCCCAGAACAGTTAAGGTTTTATTTTATTTCCAAGTCACAGCCCCCCACTCTCGTACAGCTCACCTGGACCACTTCTGGTTGCCGGCCCGCACCTCGTAACTTAGGTTTGAGTGACCTCGGCCCGGGATGCCCCTTGGCTCCCCCCGGGCTCATGTCTTGATTCTGTCTTGAGTGGCGCAGGGTGGGAGACCTGGAAGTTTTAGCCTCGCTGTTCTCAAGGCGGGTTAATTAGCCCTAGAAACTTTATATTCATTTTCTGCATATGCCGCCGAAGGATCCGTGCCAGAAGCAAGCCTGTGAGATACAGAAATGTTTACAAGCCAACAACTACGTGGAATCAAAGTGTCGGTCTGTCATCCAAGAACTGCGTAAGTGTTGTGCTCAGTATCCGAAGGGAAGGTCTGTCGTCTGTTCAGGATTTGAAAAAGAAGAGGAAGAAAACCTAACACTGAAGTCTGCATCGAAGTCAAGCTCTGCTGAAGTGCTGCTCCATGTTTCCACAGAATGAATTTTTTTTTTTATCTTCCTTTCTTCAGGCCAGGTAACAGCAAATGGCAAATGAAAAAGTCAGCTATAAAAGTTAATGAATATGCCATCTATGCAGAACAGGCAGAAATATAAACATTAAAAGATAAATATGCAGAATGTAATAAACTGAGCTGCTAAAATAAACCTGTTTAAGAGAAAAAAAAAATACCCGACTGTATTTTTAGTAGAGATGGGGTTAGTAGAGATGGGGTTTTCACCATGTTGGTCAACTCTGGATCTCCTGACCTTGTGTTCCACCTGCCTCTACCTCTCAAAGTGCTGGGATTACAGGCATGAGCCACCATGCCTGGCCCAAAATAACTTTTTTTAACATGTTAAGTTTGACATGTTTAAAAGAGTATCACAATTTGAGCATCATTATGAGTACATTGCCACACAAAGGTAACAATGAAATTTATTGAATCAAGAGAAGATCATGGATTTAATAATTAGGAGTGCTCTGACTAGAAGTAGTGACAAATATTTAGGGTGGGAACAAGTGATGAAAGGCCTGAAATATGACCATAACGTCTTTTACCCATATATTGTTGGCAAATTAGTCTATATTTAAAATGAATAATTTAGTGCTTTCCTGAACTAATGATGTTTAACTGAGACTAAGAAACCTACTTACTAATATTTAATACATTCCAAACAAGATACTTCCTTTTCTATGTTTCTTTTAATAGTGGACTTAAGTTTTGATTAGAGCACATACTAGTATATATGTTTTTAAATCCATAGTTCTTTTACTATTTGTTCATCTAAAGGTCAAGAACTCTTGTTTCTTATGCTTTGTTTTTCGTGATTCCTGTTAACCTGGTTTTATTTTCATTTTATTTGGATATTTTATGCCTTTCAGTATGTCATAGCCAGAAAAAGACTAGCAGAATACTGGCCAGCTGTGGTGGCTCATACCTGTAATCCCAGCACTTTGGGAGGGTGAGTTGAGTGGATCACGAGGTCAGGAGATCGAGACCATCCTGGCCAACATGGTGAAACCCTGTCTCCACTAAAATAAAAAAATTAGCTGGGCGTGGTGCACGCCTGTAATCTCAGCTACCCTGGAGGCTGAGTCAGGGGAATTGCTTGAACCTGGGAGGCAGAGGTTGCAGTGAGAAGAGATCACACTACTGCACTCCAGCCTGAACAATACAGCAAGACTCTGTTTCAAAAAAAAAAAAAATAATAAAATAAAGAAAATAAAAGACTAGCAGAATACTGCGTTATCTAATATAAAAAGTGGGAATAAATGATTGTTTTTAAATATACAGTTTTCTTAAGAAGTGTATTTCAAGAAAATATACATATTAGTGGTCGTATTTTGAAGGTTAGTAGATTTTACAGTCTGAACATTATTTATAATAGTTCCTGAATTCCCAGCCTGGCTCTATAATTTAGTGTAATTTTGGTGGATGGGCCATTGAATGGCATGTAGGTGTATGTTTGTCTTGCCCCATGGGGCATGCTAATTGCTTTGTACTCCCTCCTAGAACTGTTCATTTTAAGTATTTAGTCACCTTGGTAAAGGTAGGTGAAAATTAAAGCTTAAAATAAGCTATAATTATATTCAGCATTGGTGATATATTACTCTGACAGAGGAATGTAAATTGGATCTAGATATTATATGGTATTAAAGCTGACCTTCCAAGTTTAAGGTATGAAATTTGTTAGTTTGTCACATGTGAGCAGTAATGTATTTTTTCTCATTTGAAGAAGCTTTGTATATTGATTTTAAACCACCTAGATTTCTGTTTCCCTAGACATTCATGTAAGATTATTCTTTTGGGTAATTAAAAATATTTTTCTTATTACAAAAAATGTAAGTTCATTTTATGACAAGTAAATATGCAAAAGGAAAATCAAGAAAAATATATTATCTACTTAAATAGACACTAACTTGGAGGAAGAGAGAGAGACAGACAGACAGAGGGAGAGAGACTGTCTACAGAGAAAGTCTTCCTGTCTAATACCATCGGTTGGTTGGTTGGTTAAAAACATTTGTTAGCATGTAATCATCAAATAAATGATTCAAATATACCCCAAACATTTTTTTAATTCAATTAAAAGCATAATAATTCTTTCTCTAGATATTTCATGTGGAGCAGACCTTTTCTTGGAGTGTGCAAAGGCTGTACATAAAACATACCCATAATGCATTGTCTTCCTGGTATTGGTGTTTTAAAGTAGAACAGGATTGTAAAGGCTCTGGCAAAGCAAACTGAGTACAGAACTACTCGTCTGTTAGAAAAAAAAAAAAAAAAAAAAAAAAATCTTGGTTGGGCGCTGTGGCTCACACCTGTAATCCCAGCACTTTGAGAGGCCAAGGTGGGCGAATCATGAGGTAAGGAGATCGAGACCATCTTCCAACATGGTGAAACTCTGTCTCTACTACAAACACAAAAAAATAAAAATTAGCTGTGCGTGGTGGCGCACACCTGTAGTCCCAGCTACTCGGGAGGCTGAGCCAGGAGAATTGCTTGAACCCAGGAGACAGAGATTGCAGTGAGCTGAGATCATGCCACTACACTACAGCCTGGGTCACAATGCGAGATCCGTCTCAAAAAACAAATCTTTTTGGTACTATGATTTCCCTTTAATATATCGTTGTGCCCACATTTACTTTTACTGCAATTTAAAAAAGTAATGTATTTTCAGCTTTCCAAAACATTAGGCTTAGTTTTCATAGAAGTACCTCTTTCCCAATTACGTGTAACCTGTTTGTATCATGTTAATTAAATACAGTAGTAAGTACAACTGTCAAGAATGGATTTGAAGAGAAACCCAACTGGTTCTGGTGGGAGCAGTGTGTGGGGATGTATAAGAAAGTAGAATGCAGGCCTTGAATTAGCTGACTAGGTGGAAGATAATTAAGAATGTGTTTGTGTAGCTACACATATGTATATACATTTCTTATATGTGAACAAAAACATTTTTGTATGATATAAAATGCTGTATACCATTTCTGCTTTTAAAACTTAACATATATGAGCATCATTCCACTTCAAGATTGTAGGTATAGTTTTTTCTTTAAGTAGGGTTTTGTTCCTAGGACCTAGCTAAGTTAGGTAGCCATGTTCATTGCTCCTCTGATATTCTCTGCTTATTTTTGTAATAGCGGTTACTGCACACACAGTATTTTTTTATTGTTCTCATGTCAGTTGTCCTTCAAATTTCTTCCATCAACTCTTTAATCCCAAATTATGTTTTTTTTCTTTGTTCTTACTACCCCCTTTCTCCTTTAATTGTTTTGCAATCAGGATTTCACTTCCACAGAATTATTTATAAACTGCTCTTGAATTCATTTATTTCTAGTTCTTTTTATCCCTTATTTTATTTGACCTTATTTCAGCACTTGACTCTTGACTCTTCTCTCTTTTGAAACTTTCTCTTTCCTTTGGATTTGTTTTGTCAGATTTACTTGGTTCTCCTCTTACCACTGTCACTGCCTTTTTTAAATTTTCTTGGTGGGAACTTCTGCCTGTTCTCACACTCTTAACAGTGGATATTTCAGACTTGTGTTTGAAGGATAGACTAAATCTATTTTTTCCTATTTCTTTTGCTAAGCACAACTAGAAATATTGGACATTATATGTGAAACTGATATAAGAAGATAGGCTCGTAACCTTGGGACTTAAGGAACAATTTGGCAGTGAGTTTGCTGGGTTGTCTTTCTGCCTTTTTGTCAGATTTGGAGGTGAAGAAGTCAGCAACCCAGAAATGACAGGGGGCACAGAAGAAGTCCCAACAAAAGCCTCTCTCTTAAACCAAAGGACCACAAAAATGACAGCAAGCAAGACAGAAAACATTGACAATAACTACTCTGTGTCTGTTAAATACCACGGAAAAAGATCTGTGGCCCTATCCCTACCCACACCATCAAAAAGCAAAGTGGGTAGTCTGGATTTCTACCCACAGATGGCAGTAATGAGGTATTCTTCCTCCTCCTGACTGGCATTGTGTTCAAAAAGGCCAGTAGAGTCTGGGCTTTCACCATCACCAGTAATAACAGATGTCCACATCCCCCTTCCATGGTGCTATTGTAGGTTACACGGTGGCCATAATGAGGCAGTCCTTTTCTCCATCAGGCAGTGCCCAGATTTTCATACATGTCAAGTGGTAACAAAGAATCTCTCTTGGACTTCTGTTACCACCTGGCAGTGATGAGGTGGTGCTTTCTCTTCTTCCACTGGAGCTATGTCACAGAAAGCTTACTGAACTAAGAGGTTTATATAAGATTTGGAGTCTTATAATATGATATCCCAAATTTTCAGGCTTCTGTATTAAAAATATGTCATACCAAGAAGCAGGAAAATCCCAAACTCAATGAAAAAAGAAAATAGGTGACAATACTGATATGACAGAGATGGTAGAATTATCTGGCAAGAATCTTTTAAAAAGCAGCCATCATAAAAGTGTTAAAATGGGCAAATAGGAATGTGCTGAAACAAAAGAAAAAAAGTAGAAAGTCTCAGCAAAGAAATAGCGGAAACTTTATTTTTTCTTTTAAAGAACCAAATGGAAATCTTAGAAGTGAAGAATTCAATAATTGAAACAAAAAGCTTACTGGAGGGCCTCAAGAGCAAAACATGAGGCTGAAAGGAGAGAATTAGTTAACTGGACTATAGAATGATAGAAAGTACACAATCTGGACAACCAGGAAAAAAATAACATACAGAGTCTCAGGGACTTGTGGGTCTATAACAAAAGATCTAACATTCTTGTCATTGTAGTCTTGAGAGAAGAGGACAGGATAAAGTACATGAAGAAATAATGGCGGAATAGGCTGGGCACTGTGGCTCATGCCTGTAATCCCAACACTTTGGTAGGCCATGGTGGGTAGATAGGGTAGATCACCTGAGGTCAGGAGTTTGAGACCAGCCTGGCCAACATGGTGAAACCCTGTCTCTACTAAAAATGAAACATTAGCCAGGCGTGGTGGCACATGCCTGTAATCCCAGCTACTTGGGAGGCTAAGGCAGGAGAATTGCTTAGAACCCGGAAGGTGGAGGTTGCAGTGAGCCAAGATTGCATCATTGCACTCCAGCCTGGGTGATAGAGCGAGACTGTCTCAAAAAAAAAAAAAAAAGTCCGAATAGTTCCCAAATTTGGCAAGACATAAACCTACGAAAACTGAATGAATCACAAACAGGGTAAACTCAAAGAAATTCACACACACATGTACCATACTCAAATTTCTGAGAACGAGGCTAGCACTTTGGGAGGCTGAGGTGGCTGGATGACTTGAGGTCAGGAGTTCGAGACTAGCCAGGCCAAGATGGTGAAATCCTGGCTCTACTAAAAATATAAAAATCAGCTAGGTATGGTGGCACGTGCTTGTAGTCCCAGCTACTTGGAAGGCTGAGGCAGTATAATTGCTTGAACCCAGGAGGCAGAGATTGCAGTGAGCTGAGAATGCATCACTGCCTTCCAGTTTGGAAGACAGAGTGCGACTCTGTGTCAAACAAACAAAAAATCTGGAAACCAAAGATAGATTAAAAACATCTTGAAAGCTGTGCCCAAATTGCCAATTGCATAAATTAAACAACAGATGTTACCAATACGTCAACAGGGTAATAAGGGAATAATCTGAATAACTTTAAATACATGTTTCAATAAGTTAGATGAAATAGATCAGTTCTTCGAAAAACACAAACTACTACAACACACCCATTAGGAAATAGATAATTTGGATGGTCCTCTCACTATTAAGAGAATTAAATTTCTGCTTTAACCCTCCTGTAAAAGATCTTCAGGTATGGGTGATTTCAATGCAGAATTTTATCACAAACTTAAAGAGGAATGCCAATTTGCCATAGCCTCTTCCAGAAATAGCAGAGAAGAGAGCAATTAATTTTTTTTAATGAGGCTTGAATTACCTGATAGCAAAACCAGACCAATACAGTATCAAGATAGAACAAACAAAACCAAAAATCCTTCACACTTACGGACCAATGTTCATCATGAATATAGGTACAAAAATTCTTATATAATGCATTATATTGAGAAGCAAAAGAGGAAGTCACTTGATCATATGAATTGATTTGGAAAGAGCATTTGACAAAATTCAACACTTGCTCATAATAAAAACTCTTAGAAAAATAGGAATAGAGGGGGAGTTTAATTGTGTCCCATAGAAAGATATGTTTAAGTTCTTAACAGTTTTTCTGCAGAATGTGGCCTCTTTTGGAAGCAGAGTCATTGCAGTGTAATTAAGATGAAGTCATAAGGGAGTAGGGCAAATTCTTGATCCCATATGACTTGTATCCTAAAAAAGCAGAGATACAGAGAGAGTCTTGTGATGACTGGAAGGATTGGCAACTTCCTTCAGAAGCTAGGAAGAGGCAGTGAAGGATTCCACCCAGAGTCCCTGGCAGTAGCCCTGCTTACACTTTGATTTTGAACACCTAGCTTCCAGAACTATAAGATATATTTATTACAAGATCTGTTTTAAACTACTCATTTTTTGGTACTTCGTTGCTGCAGCCCTAGGAAACTAATACAGAGAGGAACTTTCTCAACTTGGTAAAGAGATCTATAAAAATCCTATAGTTAATATTCTATTTTGTGATGAAAGACCAAATGCTTTCCCTCTAAGATAGGTTGAGAACAAGACAAGGATGCCTGTTCTCAGGACTTTTATTTTACACCATGGAGAAGTTCTAGGTAGAACACTGAAGCAAGAAAAGGAAATAAAGGCATGCGGCTCAGAAAGGTAGAAAGAAAACTATTGCTATTTGCAGATGACATTTGGTTCAATATGAAGGTTGAGACAGTTTCAGTAATGGTGTGGAGACCTGTCATCTCTTTGTGTTTGTTTCTGTAAATATAAAGGCCACAAGCCTGGTGATCAGCAGACCTAGACATTATTTCTAAGTGACTATAACCTCTTACATGTAACAATAGAAGGGGGCTTAGTTTCATTTTAAAATGATTTATTGAGTGCTCATTCTATCCCATGCTAGAATAAATAGGATAAATGAGAAATGGTTCTTATACTCAATGAATATGCATCAGGTACATACAGAATCTCAAGAAATCTACCAAAAACTCCTAGAACTTATCACTGAGTTCAGCAAGGTTTCAAGATGCAAGATAACAATATAAAATTTTATTTCTATGTAGTAGCAATGAACTTGAGGAAAATGAAATTAAAAACAATACCATTCATAATTGCTCAAAAAATAATTGTAATTCTTATGACTTACAGATAGGACTTTTATGCTGAAAACTATAAAATAATGATGAAAGAAGTTAAAGCAGATCCAAATAAATAGAGATATCTAATGTTTATGAATAAGAGACTCAACTCAATTTGCTTGTCCATTTGGTCCATTTGGGTTATTGGCAGAACCCTATTTCTTGTGGTTGTGGGATTAAGATTCTTATTTCTTTTCTAGCTGTCAGTTGAGGGCCATTCCCAGGTGTTTCACTGCAACGACATTTCTTGGATTTTCTTTGGCTTCCTTTATTTTCAAAACCAGTAGAGGCGAGTTGAGTCCTTTTTATGCTTTGTTGTTGTTGTTGTTGTTGTTGTTGTTGTTGTTGCTGTTGTTGTTGTGAGGCAGAGCCTTGCTCTGTTGCCCAGTCTGGAGTGAAGTGGTGTCATCTTGGCTTACTGTAGCCTCTGCCTTCTGGGCTCAAAGAATTCTCCTGCCTCAGCCTCCCAAGTAGCTGGGATTATAGGCACCCACCACCACTCCCGGCTAATTTTGTATTTTTATTAGAGATGGGTTTTCTCCATGTTGACTAGGCTGATCTCCAACTCCTGGCCTCAAGTGATCCACCTACCTCAGCCTCCCAAACAATGGGATTACAGGTGTGAGCCATGGTGCCTGTCCCTTTTTATCCTTTGACTCTCTTTCTTTCATCTCATCTCTCTAACCAAGCTGGGAAATTAAGAATTATTTGATAAGATTGGAACCACCTGGATAAACTAGGGTACTCTTTGTATTTTAAAATCATCTGATTAGCAACCTTAATTCCATCTGCAACCTGAATCTTTCCTTTGCTACATGGAGTAATATATTCTTAGGTTCTGGGTTTAACATGTGCAGATCTTTTGGTGGGCAGGTGTAGGATTACTCTCTTTATTACACATGTCTAATCCTTTTATATCCACCCGTTGCCTATGGCATTATATATATGGTTTTTCAAGATCAAACCCTTTCTTACTTGTTTGGTTTTATCTCTGATACAGCTTCCTGTGGTGCTCAGCAGAGGCCATTTCTTTTATGTTTAATGTTTTTGTGTGTATGCCCTACTGCTTAGAAAAACTCAGGTCAGACAGCAGATGCTTTGAAGTTCCCAAGGGAGGTCAATATTGTATTCCTGTTCCCAGAGCACCATGATTATAGCATTTATTACATTATGAAAATAATTATGTTCAACATTTGTTTCAACCACTAGTCTGTGATCTTTTCAAGGGCAGAGAACATTTTATTCAGTTTTGTATTTCTGATACTTAGTGCTGTATCAAGAACACAGTGTACCCTTAATAAAGGCTGACTTGGCTGGGCATAGTGGCTTACACCTGTAATCCCAGCACTTTTGGAAACTAAAGTGGGAGGATTTGCTTGAGGCCAGGAGTTTGGACTGGTCTGGGCAACATAGTGAGACCCTATCTCAACAAAAACTAAAATAAGCTGAATGTAGTGGCACATGCTTATAGTCCTAGTTACTAGGAAGGCTGAGGCAGGAGGATCGCTTGAGCCCAGGAGGTTGAGGTGGCAATGGGGCATGATTGTGCCACTGTACTGCAGCCTGGGTGACAGAGTGAGACTCTGTCTTTGATTTTATCATCTTTGGTTCAGTATGGGTAAGTAACAGTTCAGAAATCACAACTGAAGTTTCTAGCTTGAAGGTTGAGAGTTTCAGTAATGGTGTGGAGACCTGTCATCTCTTCGTATTTGTTTCTGTATATGTAAAGGCCACAAGCCTGGTTATCAGCAGACCTAGATATTATTTCTAAGTGACTATAACCTCTTATATGTAACAATAGAAGGGGGCTTAGATTCATTTTAAAATGATTTATTGAGTGCTCAGTCTATCCCATGGTAGAATAATTAGGATAAATAAGAAATGGTCCCTATACTCAATGAGTATGCATCAGGTAAAATTGCTCTTATGATCTGGTATGTTTATTTCAGATCATAGGATAATAATTCCAAGGTTAATTACATTATAATTTATGATGCATTTGTCTTTCCCTTCCTAAGAGCACATCTGGGAAGAAAGGTAGTAACTTGAAACAAAACAAAGGAAGGGTGGGAGGGTCAGCCCTTGGGAAACATACTTGAGAGTGCTTTATTCCTTTTGGCCAGGAGGTAAGTCTGAGACCTGATTGTTGCCTCTATTGCTCAATGAGGTGACTGACTGTATTTGCTTCCTAAAGCCAACAACATGTCAGAAACTGCTTTATACACTTTCAGTTTCATCCTGTGTTTCTGGAAGTAGTAACTGAAATTCAAAGCCTAAGCTCCTTTTGAACATTTAAAGGTGGGTTAAACATTGTAATTCTGGGGCCTTGTTCTCCCTTTTCGTGTGTGTGTGTGTGTGTGTGTGTGTGTGTGTGTGTGTGTGTGTGTTTAAATTTTTATTAAGTTTTATTACCTCTTCATCTCTTCTTTTCTCATATATTGAGACCCCTACTAGGAAGTGCTAAATGGTAATAGAAGTTTTCTTTGAGGCAATTAGAAGAGTTTGATATTTCCTGTTACAGAATTTTAAGAGGTAGATTTTGTGTTAAATTAGTATTTAGCACACTACAGTTGCTGTTGTAAAGCAGTTTTTTTTTTTTTTGATAAAAATGTCATATTGATCTCTGTGTCATTTCTGTTCATGAAGAAGAAACATGTGCTTATTTATCCATGAATGCAGTTTATAGTTAAACCACATAATGCCTGATGGTACTGTGCTGACAGGCACAGAACAAATAGTGCAAATTTTAGTTCCTAGAGATTGATCATTTATAGATCAGTTGATAATTTCTTTCCAGGTTGCTTCTTACACTGATGATGAGAAATTTTCCACTTTTGTAGAAAATTATGGATCTCAATAAACCTCTGTCAAGACCACAGACCTACCTACTCAATATCACTTTTTATCTTGAACATCTTCTCTGGTGGAGATAGGAAGTGATATTTGTATCCCTATCCTTAAAAATAATATTACTGAAAATAGTATGGGTGAAGGTGAAACACTTGATATTATTGCTTTGTGAGTGACAACCTGTTAATACAACAGTATGTTGACTGCAAATTTTTAAGAAAACAAGGAGATGTTTTATGCGTATTTAATTTTTAATCTTTTTAATAAGTACTTTTGGTAGCTTTCTTTTAATTTTTATATGTTTCTTTGGTTATCAAGTGTCTCAGTTTTCTTTCCCTATACCCTGTCCCACTTTTCTTGTTTTTGACATGCTTTATGAAATAAAATGTGTAACCTAGTTTTCAGAAGGCCATTGCCCACTTCTCTGATTTCATTCTTGTTGAGAAATTCCGACAATGATTAAAAGATTGTAGTAGATGAAGTGATTTGGTTTAATGCCTCTTTACATGCAACTTTAATAAGTTTTGTTTTACAGAGAATTTATATGTAAAATATGTGAGTGCATTTAAATATTATTTGAATAGTTCATATTCTGTAGTTTAGAAGAGAGTTATATAGTGGGTCTAGAAATAGTTGACTTGAGACTGAGTCTCATAATTCTAGATTTAATTTTGTTAAGGGTGATGAATTTTAAATAGCTTTTTAAAATTATTAATTATGTAGAGAACCTACTGATTTACATGGATTTGTGTTTCCTAAATTTATAGTGGGTCATGATATAAGCATTAATGTAACAAAGTCTTTTTGTTATATTAACATGATTTAAAATTCCTTTGTGTATTTTGGTGTAAGGCAGTTTGATGAACAGTGATTTTATTCTTCACAATGATTGAAGGTAATAGCAATATGAATAATCTGAAACCATTTATATTAGCTTTAGAATATCTTTGTGGATATACTTTTGAATATGAAGATTGTTGAAAATGTACTTCAAACAAAATATGAAAGCCCCACTGTGAAGTATTAAAGAGGAGGGCCTTGTGAACAGTCTCTCTCTCCATGCATCTCAATGTCAGCCCAAGTAAAAGTCTCAGATTACTCCTCACTTCCCTGCTGCATGTGAAATAGGTATAATTTCTGAATAGGGTGTCAGCAAGGCAAACAGTTAAGTGAGATGCTATAGATGTTTTCATGAAACATGGAAACAGGATTTTAAATGCCTACAGGTAATCTGTCTGTTGCTGATAGTAGCGAGTAAACTCTTCACTTTTGAAGTAGCATCCTGATTTGAAAACAGCAACCTCGCTTTAACTTTTTCCTCACCTTAACTATAATGGCAATCTTCAGTCTTTACAGGAGAGTATCTTTCCGGTTCAAGTGCATTTAAAAAATTAGTTATTTCGTGGCTTTCACTGAAAAGAGATGCATAAAATTTGTCTGACAAGAGATTGCTGATCTAAATGGCAGTTTTCATTTTTTTTAAAATCAGAAATTCTGAACATGGATGGGTGTCAAGTTGTGTTCACAGAAATGTGCAAATGAAGAAGCTGGATTTTAAACAATATTTGTATTTTTTAGATAAATATGTCGCCTTTGGTTTTTATTCTCGTTTTCACTAGAAATGCTATATTGTATCTTAAGAAAGAAAATGATATATTTTCTGATATATGACTTAAGCTTGTTTTTATTCTTTATAATGCCCTGTTTTGGATTCCTTAAAATCTTTTTCTTTTCTTTTTTTTTTTTTGTCAGAAGTTTTTTTTCGTTTTTATTTTTTGAGATGGGGTTTCACTCTTCTTGCCCAGGCTGGAGTGCAATGGCATGATCTTGGCTCACTGCAGCCCCCACCTCCCAGGTTCAAGTGGTTCTTCTGCCTCAGCTGCCTGAGGATTACAGGCATGTGCCACCACACTTGGCTAATTTTGTATTTTTAGTAGAGATGGGGTTTCGCCATGTTGGTCAGTCCGGTCTGGAACTTCTGACCTCAGGTGATCCACTCACCCTCTGCCTCTCAAAGTGTCGGAATTCCAGGCACGAGCCACTGCACTTGGCTGAAATTTTGTTTTTAATGTCTTATTGTTTAAATGCTATACATACACGTATATAAAATCACATATATAAACACATGTATACAAATAAATATACACAAGCGTATCTTTTCTTTTCTCCATTCTTCTGGTGACAGATTATTGTCATTGTATTATTTATTGGCCTAGGTTTCCAAATGTCCACTGAAAAAAGGTATTCATTTCTACTAAGGTAGTTTCCCTGTAATCAAGGCAAGCTATTGTCTAGTGACAGTAATGTTCTAATTATGTAAAGGCTTCTGATTGGGTCAGTGAGTTTATGGGACAGGTTTGGTTTGGTGAAGATTGACATACTCATTTAAAAACCTGTGATGCAGTTTTTTAATTTATTTTATTTTTAAGCAACTGAACTTTGAAACTTAGGAAATTCTTAACATATATTGGGATGTAGTTAAGTGTTTGGGGAAATTCTGCTAAAGTATCTCTTTTTCATTGTTTTGATTAATTTTTGCCATCAACATTTTTCTTTATGTTCATCTACATCTTTCCTCCATAGATCTTTACTCGCTTGCATAATTTGTGTTCTTTGACATAGCCCAAAATTGGCTATAATTAGTGGTGTGCTGGTAAATGTTTAGAGCCAGCTCTGGGTGGGGGAAGCTCTGACTGGTATCATTTGCCAGTTTCTATGGTGTGAATACTTTAACTGTGGCTGATTTCAAGCTACCCACATGATGTCCCTGGACATGAAGTATGGAAGAGATGACCACAGTCTACTCTTACGAGCTTGTGCAAGCTGAGTTCAGCACACTATTGGCATATCCCATCTTTGGTTCTTTCGAAACTAAGATTATGAATCATGAATAATTTTTATATGTGGTGTTATTCTTATGTTTTAGTTATGATTATGAATATAGCAAATATAAAATACTTGTGGGTATATAACATTATCCTGATAACATAAGCTGCATTACTGACAATGTGTAACTATCCTTTATTCTTTTTCAGTTGGTTGGAAAGCTTTGGACATGAGGGGCTTGGATTATTACTAGACATTTTGGAAAAACTGATTAGTGGAAAAATGTAAGTATTGCTAATAATTATTTTAAAGTAAGCGTTATTTGTATGTCCAATTATAATTCTGACGCTTCTATTTTTTATGTCAATACAGCCAAGAAAAAATTGTAAAGAAAAATCAACATAAAGTCATACAGTGTCTAAAAGCCCTGATGAATACACAGGTATGTACATAGGTAATTAGTATTTGTCCATCACCAATTTTGTAATATATGATTTTCAGTTGCAGTGAAGTGATGATATATTGTTCTGATGTATTTTTCAGTACATGATGGAAAAATAATAGAACTTTATTGAATTCTAGTTTCAACTGTCTTGCAATAGGAGAAACTTGAGAATAAATGAATCCTCTTCTGGTGCTGAACTCCTCATGTATAGGCTAATTATCTCTCCGGACTCTTTCCTCCCCCTCAACCCTGCCCACCCCCACCCCCTCCCCCCATCCCTCACCCCATCTTCTTTCTTTTTTTCTCTTCCTCTCCCACCCTTTCTTTGATGTTTTTGTCCTTCTCTTCCTCTTTTCTTCCTTCCCTCATTTCCTCTCTCTCGACTCTCAAAAGTATGCCATGAGTCAGCTGTAAGATCGTGATTATTAAATGTGAGCTGCAATAATACTTAACTACCAAAGGTTCAAGTTGGGAAGATTTCTTATATTCTAGGAATTTAAAATCTACAATGAAGTTAATGTAAACAGATATAAGCAGGTCTCAGAAATGGAGCAATGATGCTTAACCCAAGTAACATCGAGAACAAATGTAATATGGAGGAATTTGCATAAAGAGGTTACATTAGAAGGGAAAAACCTGCTTGTGGCTGTCACCTATAATCTTAGCACTTCGGGATGCGGAGGCAGGAGGTTTGCTTGAAGCTAGGAGTTTGAGACCAGCCTGAGCAACATAGTGAGACCCCCATCTCTACAAAAAATAAAACAAATAGCTGGGTATGGTGGCACATGCGGGTAGTCCCAGCTACTCAGGAGGCTGGGTTGGGAGGGTGGCTTGAGCCCAGGAGTTTGAGGTTAGAAAAAAAGAGGAATTTTTAAGCTCTTTGCTGAAGTTAGATTTTAGTTTTATCTAGCAATGTTTCTGTTTTGCTTTTATACCGTTAACTGCAGAAATTAGCATCATCCTATGCCATTTCTTTAGCTCCAGCATCTAAACACATCTACCTTATGATGTGTGAAGTAATGATATGTGTTTAAGTTGCTGTTAGACAGCAGGGGAGGAAATTTTACCTCTGGTGGTATGATGATTTTTGTTTTATAGCAAAACCATCTGTATATTTCTGATTAATTTTAATTTATAATTTGCCATATTCTCAATTAAAAATAAACTTTTATAAGGTTACTAAATGTATTAGCAAATATTTATATTTTCTAATTATTTTTGTCTTATTAAACTATGTATTTTTAAGCACTTTTCTGGAGCTAAGCTTTCCATTTTTAACTGGTGAAATATTTTTTTCTTCCCTGCCTGCTCTAATCAGGTATTATTTTCAAAGAAAATATATGTTGTAGGAATCACAACTCTTTTCTATGCTGAATTCATGGTTCTTTGAAAATCAGATGTTAGATGTATAAGGTAGCTTTTTACATGTCTAAGAGTAAATTAATAAAAGAATCAAGTTGCTGATAGGGAGAGGTCTTTTCTCACTAAGCACATAGAACTGGTTTAGGAAGCCCTTTCTAAAGTGAGAATATAGAAATTGGAAATTTTATTAGTGATGGGAAGGCTGAAAATAG
This sequence comes from Sapajus apella, assembly GCF_009761245.1. Lineage (NCBI taxonomy): Eukaryota > Metazoa > Chordata > Mammalia > Primates > Cebidae > Sapajus > Sapajus apella. The sequence goes on along the minus strand of NW_022436949.1, from coordinate 7,374,045 downwards.
AAAAAAAACTAGGAACTTTTTTTTAAACCAAAGGAACATTTGGATTGTAATCTGAATTCTAGAAAAATATCATGGTTAAAGTAAGGTGGTAAATAGAAGATAATATTCTCACTTTGTGTCAATGAATCGGAGGAAAAGTGAACTTTATTAATTTTGTAATTGATATACTGTTATTAAGAGATTTTTGTTGCTTGTGGTTTATATATGCGGAGCTATAAATTATTCCCATTTGTATTTGGTGCTGTTATCTGTGCTATTAAGAATAAAAAGTTAATTTAAGTTATTGGTACTTAGTATTATAATGTCTGAACTCTAATATCTAGCAATATTTGAAATTTTTGGTAAAGTTTTTTTCTCTTCAAGATTGGTTAATGGTTTTCTTAATCTTTATTTGATCACACATCTATCAGTACAAAATTTGTTAAACTTCACTTATACAGTCTTTAGTAGCATTCATTGAATGATGAAAATATAAGTTTTAAAAGAAAATAATGTGGTGCCTTCTTTGATACTAGTAATTAATTATATAATTAATGAGCAAATTTGATAACATTACATGAAAGGGAATTTCTTATAACATTAAATTGGACTAAGCTTATTTTTCTAAATGGAAGAGAATTTTAATTACCTAGGTGGAAGAAAATAAAAGATTATAAGGATGAAAAGTTAGTCTATTCAAATTGAAAGGTAAGAACAGAGGCTTCCATTTGGTCAGTTAACTTTGTGTGTGTTGCTTTGAGGAGTACACCTAAGGTGAGGGTGCTTTGCTCCTGAAGGCAGCTCCTTTACTCACATTATCTCTGCTACTGGGATTAACTCACTGTGGGTGGATGCCCAGCACCAGTAGTCATGCACCACTGGGTCCAGTTATTGATCATCCTATATGAGGATTTAGGGCATTAACTTTCCTCTACCTAAAACATCATCTTCAGTGGCCTGAAATTCCATCTGTTGGCTAATAATAGGCCTCATATGGAATGCAATCGGAACCTGGCATTGATCCTCTGTTAAGAACAGGCCAGTTATCATATTATCTGAAGTGGGTCCTTGACATTCAGGAAAGATAGATCCTTAGACCTTTCAAAATTTGTCATGCCTCTTTAACCTAACATAGCCCTCATTAAATACACTTTAATCCTACCACTGGTAAGTTGACTGCTTCTCACACAGAGTCAACAGTTTGTGTTTTGTTTTGCTGTGTTTTTTAAATAATTGAGACTAATTTTATATAAGTAGCAATTCTGTATTTAGTTATAGATATTGGAGAGTAGTAATCTGGCCTCATTCCAGTCTTAAAATGAGTATGACACAATTTTGCGTTGCCAAAATCAGAAGATGTTGCCTGTGATGGACTTTTGGGGGTTACAGGATGATGGTTAAACCTGTGAAATCAGAATATTCTAACATTTCACCTTTCATACATGACGGTTTAGGGCCAGAGGGCTTGACAGATAAGGTAGGTAGTATCGCTTGAAGGAAATCAGCATGTGTAACCTTGGGTGGTTCGAGGAGTCATAGGATTCTGATTCTAGAAGGGCAGGTGTTAGCTAAGGATAGCCAGGTGGATGGGAAATGAAGGGGAAATGCTACAGGCAAGCTTTACTCAAACTCCCAGGTTTATTAGTACAGAGCCAGCTCTTCTGTACCTGGTAATCGTTGACTGACTTTCTGAATTGAATCTAAGAGGTACTTTATAAACCTGAAAATTCCCTAGAATGATTATCAAATGATTAGTTTTTGGTCCTCTGCCTGCCTTTTCATTCTTTATCAAATTTTGTAATAGCCTAGGGTATCATAAAAGTATTTCCTGACTGTTTAGCAGTCTCATTGTAAACTTTTCCCTGTCACTAACAAGACCGATTAATCTCTCCAAAATTCATAATCTGGGGCCCTTGGCCTTTCCTTGTACTTTCTCCATTGTTCCTGTGTTTCTTAGGTAGTGGCTTAAAATAAATGTGATATTTCAGCACAGTACAAGGTTTCTTTGCATAAATGGCCACATACAAGATAGGAGAGTTATAAATAGGATTTTATAACAATCAAAGTAATTGGTTCTAAGCTGCTTATAGATTCAACTTTGATGCTTACATGTAGTGCCAATTTTGAGTTTAGGTCATAGGCCTGTAATTGGGAATAAGACCCTTTTTTAGTGTTTGGTAGTAACTCTGATTAGTCAATTTCTCATGCTTTAGTAGGATCCTCTGAGACGCATCCTCTGTTTTATTGTTTCTATTCATCCTCTGTATTTTGACAATTGTCTTTCATAGATATGCCATATCTTCTAATTGGATTTGACATCCTGGCAGTAGTAAATAAACTTTATCCTAAATCCAGTCATCTCATTTATAGAAGAGTTTACAACTGCATTGTTTTCCTGATAATAAATACCACTAATATTTCCTGATAATAAATACCATATGTATAATAAATACCTGTGCCCATTATGGCAGTTTCTACCTGGTGTCTGCCCAAATCATCCTTCAGTTTTTGCCCATTTGTGAACTAAGTGCTAATATCTAGGCTTGTATTTTGTAATATGGTAGCTACATGTGGCTTCTGAGGATTTGAAATGTGGCTAGTCTGAATTGAGATGTGCTACAGTGTAAAATACACACTGGATTTCAAATATTTAGGAAGAAAATAAGTGAAATGTCATCAATAAATGTTTTATATTGGTTATATGTTGAAATGATAACATTTTGGAAACACTGGATAAATTTTATTGAAAGTAGTTTTGCTTACTTGAAATTTTAAAATTACTCATGTGGTTTACATTATTTTTCTCTTGGACAGTACTGATCTGTGTGTTTGCTTATGGTAATATATATCTTACCAACCGTCCTTCCCAGGAAAAAGATTTTCATAGCCTCAGTGTCTGGTTCATTATCTGGCTGTTTGTTTCATATATTTCTGTTCGCAAACCCCGTATTTCTTACTGCTTCTCTCTTTCTCCATTTGGCTACTTAACCTGTCTTAATAATTATTAGCTGTATTGCTGTAAAATCACCTTTGAGGAGTTATCTTTATTTGGTTTAGTTTTGTGGTTCTTGACATAAAGTGAATACCCTTATGAACTTTTTTTTTCCTTTCCTTTTTTTTTTTTTTTTTGAAACTTGAGTTTTGCTCTTGTTGCCTAGGCTGGAGTGCAGTGGTGTAACCTTGGCTCACCACAACCTCCACCTCCCTGGTTCAAGCGATTCTCCTGCTTCAGTCTCCTGAGTAGCTGGGATTACAGGCATATACCACCATGCCTGGCTAATTTTGTATTTTTAGTAGAGATGGGGTTTTCTCCATGTTGGTCAGGCTGGTCTTGAACTCCTGACCTCAGGTGATCCACCCACCTCGACCTCCCAATATGCTGGGATTACAGATATGAACCATCATGACTGGCCATGAATTTTTTCGAGTGTTACACAGTCTATATATTTTAGTTTTAGTAAGTGTAAAAATATATTATCCTACAAAAAATTTTTAGTAACTACATTTCCTTCAGGGCATCATTTTTCTAACTAATTTCTAACATTTGACCTCTTATTTTCAAAATATTATAGTATGGCTTGGAAAGAATTATGAGTGAGGAGAGGAGTCTTTCCTTATTGGCCAAAGCCATGGATCCCAGACACCCCAATATGATGACAGATGTGGTTAAACTTCTCTCTGCGGTATGCATTGTAGGGGAGGAAAGCATGTAAGTGTTCTCAACCTTTTTCTCTCATTATATAATTTCATACAGATTGATTCATTTAATTTTTCCTTATCTACTCTAGGCTAGAATTTACTAGAATTTAAATAAATGTTGAGGTATATTTAAGCAGCGAATTTAGGTTTTTATTGACTGGAAATTTTTGTGTAATATTATTTCACTTAATTAATATATTAGTTATGGGCTAAAATGCTATGAAAAACTGATTTCTTTATCATATTTAAATTGTTTTGAACTGAAACTCTAAATTTTAAAAAATTCAAAATGAAGACTTTGAAAATATACAAATGGTTCTGTTTCTTATCTGATTTTTTTTCCCAGATAGAATTATTTCAAACTGTAGGTCTTGTCTTTCCCCTTATAAAAGAAAACATATGATTTGGAAATCTATATGTAAGGCAGATTAGAAAGTGATATATTTAATAGTAGTTTACTAGTTAAGGGTCCAAAGTTCTTCAGCATAAAGCACATACTAAAGCTGTCAAGAACTTAACCACATTTCTTATAACGATAATAAAATACGATTATATACATATTAAAGATAATTGTAAAGATAAAGATTAAAAAAAAAGAAAATTAGGGTTCTAATTATAAGGAAACATTTAAAAATTATTTAAAATGCCTTTTTCAAAAGATGAAAATGTAAAAACTAAACTGCTAAAAGAACAGAAATATCCCCCACATATAGGGGTAGGCAGAGCCCCATGAGGGGAGCCCCCTGTGTTCGTTTGAAAATCAGCCTTGTGGAGGTCCTGCTGGAGTCGGAGGGATTGAGCAGGTTCAGCTTGATGGTTGCATAGTCAAAGAAACTACTCGGTCGGGCACTCTGCCCCCAGTGTGTCTACAGTGTTTATCTATGGAAGAGGCTTAGCCATACCCAGCAGCATTCCCAACCGTGCAAAGCCAGGCATACAGCTTCACTACTTAAGACCATATAAATGTTGGTGTACAAATCTAAGAGTGAAATTTCTGTTGACATATATGATACTTTCTGAGCTTTCCTTCGTGCTTTCTTCCTTTATCCCTTCCGCCATCATTTTTTGCTTCTCTCTTTTAACTTCCTTTCTCTTTTTCCTTTTCCTTCCTCCTCTTTCCTCTTGGACTCTTCCTTGCTTTTGTTTTCCCTTCCCTATTCTGTTATCCTTCCCCTTTCCTTGTTTCTTGACTTCAGAATGGGTTATCAAGATCTCATAAATAACATTTAGGACTACATGTCCATATCCATCCATAAACTATGAGCTTTTCCAGTGTGCTGGATGCTGTTAACTAAAATTTAAAAGAGGAAGAAGTGTAGTTTTTTGCATAATTGTTATATTTTATATTTGACTATTTATAATACCATACTACTATATATTTTCAACTATCATGGAGCTTCGTTTACTTAAATTTGTGAGGCATAAGAGTGTGATGCTTAAGAGCATTTATGTAGTGCTCACCACATAAACTGTCTGGTTTCAGATCCTTGCTCCACCATTTCTTGGTTGTGAAACCTTGGACAGATTGCTTAACCTTTTTCTGCCTTAGTCTCCTAATCTATAATATGGGTTAATAATGGTACCTACCTCAAACAGTTGTTATATACTTTAAAATGAGTTGATATTTGTAAAGTGGTTTAAATGGCGCCTGATGTGTAGTAAGCAGTATATAAATGCTTGATAAACATCTTCACAGGGTTATTGTCAGGGATAAATGGTTATAATACAACATGCTTAGAACTGTGCTTGATACATGCTGTGTATTCAGTAAGCTACTGCTAAAATATATTGGCTGTTTAGGGTATTGACTTCTTTAGTAGGATAAAGCAATTATATAATGACATTTGTGTTTGCTACTTGCAATTTAATTAACTCAAATTTTCCAATAGCCTTGAAGAAGTTTTAGAAGCTTTAACTTCGGCTGGTGAAGAAAAAAAAATTGACAGATTTTTTTGTATCGTGGAAGGCCTCCGGCACAATTCAGTTCAACTGCAAGTAAGTTTTGTGTGTATATAAAATCTATTTTTAAATCATATATGTTACTTTGAACTGTTTTGTGCTTAACTTATATGTAAATTATTACGAACCTCTGCATGCCATTTAATATTTCTTTATAGCATTATCTTTAATATATAGAATTTCAATTTATACTATGTGATAATACATCTTATAGATACATCTTCACACATAACAATGGTTATTTCCTAGGTTACTTTTTCTGAGGTAGAATTATTAGATTTCCCTGTATAAGATATAATCATAGTCCTATGAACTGTTTTTTCTATGTTAGTCTCATAAATTACTTTAACTTTTGAGATGTTTCAATTAGGTGAATTAGGACTTCTCATTGTTTGAATTTTAATATTTGAAAAGTTGTGAGCTTAACTGAATAACAAGGAAACCCAAGATTATAGATATTTCCAAAAATATTTATTTCTAAAAAGATACGTTTAGACAAACATTTTAGTATTCAAGCTGAATAACTAATATTCATTTACTTTCTTTTTTTAAAAAAGGAAAAGAGGCTTTTATTGGTATAATTGTTATTATGATCATTGTTAATCAAAAGTGATCATCTTAAAAAATATTAATACCTGATTCTCACCTCCATACTTTTAAAAGTTAGTTGGCATGGTGTGACCTGCATGCTGAGAGATTTAAAAAGATTCTCTGGTGATCCTAATGTGCAGCAAAGTTTCAGTGTGTTAATAGATAGGAAGTAAATCTGTTTCACACTAAATAAAAGTAAAACGTTATACTTATTTTTTTAAAGGTTCTACGTGGCTTAGCTATTTTATTGTTTCTTAGTATGATAGGAATAGAAAAGCCAAATCTGAACTAAAAAAAAAAAATAAAGTAAAAAATTGGAAGTAAACAAATGATAATTGAAAAATAATAGGCTGGGCGTGGTGGCTTACCTGTTATCCTAGAACTTTGGGAGGCTGAGGTGGGCAGATCACCTGAGGTCAGGAGTTCAAGACCAGCCTGGCCAACATGGTGAAACCCTGTCTCTACTAAAAATACAAAAATTATCTGGGCCTGATGGCGGGTGCCTGTAATCCCAGCTACTCGGGAGGCTGAGACTGGAGAATAGCTTGAACCCAGGAGTTGGTGGTTGCAGTGAGCTGAGATTGTGCCACTGCACTGTGAGACTCGGTCTTTAAAAAAAAAAAAAAAAAAAGAAAAATAATGAGAATGTGATAAGAGCTGTGAAAGTAATAATTTAGTATAACATTTCAGATGACAGTGTTAGTGAATTGGTGGGGAACCCTAATTTGTTTCTCTTGCAATAGGCAGGATTGAAGAACTGAGTAGAGGGTCTCTATTGCATGAGTCCAGCAGGAAACTCGAGAAATGAGAGACCCTTTTCATGCATCCTGAGCTTGTTAGAGAACATTGGTGTCGAAGTCTGGGATGTGTTCCGCGTCTCTGACATAGACCTTGCCTCTTTAGTTGCTTGATGGGCTATTTTAATTCATATGTTGCTAGTCTCATTTCTCTTCTTCTCCTTCTCCTCTCTTTACTCTCTGCTTTGTTCTGTCTCTTCTCTCCTACCTCCTCTCTGAGCTCCCTCTTCCTTTCTCTTCTTTTCATTCCTGTTGCTTCTCTTTTTCCTTTCTATTTTTGTGTCTTTCTTTGTCTGCTTGGTCTGTTGTCTTCTGGTGCTTTTAACAAGTTTCTTTGTCACCTGGCCCCAGGCTTCTTACTCATCTGAAGATTAATGAAGAGTAACCCTAAAGAAAACTTCATACAGGAAAGCTGAGCAATTACTTTATCTAATTTTTTTTGCAACCATCTATGAATCTATAATTATTTTAGAATAAAAGGTTTATAAAAATCTTGGTAAAACTCGAGTCACCTCCTTTTCTTTACAATAGTATTACATTACATGAAGTTTTAAACTGTGAGGGAAGGGATGAATAATGTCTTGTTAAAGGCAAAGCCCAGTTTTGTCCTGATAAATGACATGATTTTCCCATTACCTGGAAAGTTTTGACTATTGCAGTCTTATTCTTGGTTATTTGGAATATTTGTTTTGGCTGTCAGACGTTAAGGTAAATCTATCTGACCTTAATTTTAATTAACTACTAATTAAATTGACGAGCATGAACTTGAAGGCAAGCTACATTGATTTTAAAAGTTTAGGGGATAAATACTTTCTTTTATTGGCAGTTCAGATTTTACTGAAGGTGCTCTTTTGTGGAAAAAAACAATAACATTTCTATAGTCATGAGAAATTTATATTTAGCCAGTAAATATCTAGAAAGAGAACTATCAGTTAAAAGTTTGGAATTTTATAGGTTACTATTCTATGAAAGATATTAAGACTTCAATAAATTTTAAAAACTCTGTTTATATAAAGTTTTGATACAGGCTTAATTTCTTTTATTAACAGCTCTACTTAGATTAAATTAACATATCACAGAATTTACCCATTCAAAATATGTGATTCAATGTTGTTTGTATATTAAGAGATTTGTGGAATCTTTGCCACAATCAATTTTAGAATATTTTCATTGTCCCCAAAAGAAAGTCCTCATCCCTTAGCTGTAACTCCACAATCCTTGATTCTCTCTAGCTTGAGAACTATTGATCTACTTTCTGTCTTTATAGAGTTGCATATTCTAGACATTTCATGTAAATGTAATCATGTGTTAGGTGGATCTTTGTGATTGTCTTCTTTTATTTATTAATAGCAAAAATATTTTAGAGGTTTGAGTACTGCATTTTAAAAAATAGTCATCTGTCATATGGGCATACCACATTTTATCAGCTGTCACTTGACAGACATTTGGGTTGTTTCTACTCTTCAGCTGTTATGAAAAATGCTGCTGTGAACATTTGTGGAGATTATTTCTTTTTAAACTGCTTATTTGCCATATTTAGTGTTGAGTGAATAGATGTAGGGAGGAGGAGAGCTTAGAGCAATGTTTCCCTTTGATAGTTATGGAAGTCATGGATATGATATAGTTTCTTTTAAATTTTTTGTGGAACATAGTAGGTGATGATTCAGTTTTTGAAGAATTTTTGCCAATTTTTGAAAAAATTTTGCCAAGATATAGGTAGCTGATTATATTTGCTTTTATGAAACTAATTTCCTTAGTTGTAATTATATTTTCTGTTACAGTTAGTAGTATTGATATACTGTAAACACTAAAAGAAATTTCTTGATATATTTCTTAGAGCTTATTTTTATATATTTATGTTTTTGAGACAGAGTCTTGCTGTGTCACCCACGCTGGAGTGCAGTGACATGATCTTGGCTCACTGCAGCCTCTGCCTCCCAGGTTCAAGCGATTCTCCTGCCTCAGCCTCCTGAGTAGCTAGGACTATAGGCGCATGCCACCATGCTTGGCTAACTCCCAAAGTGTTGGGATTATAGCTATGGATCACAGCGCCTGGCCTTAAAGCTTAATTTTTAAGAAGTGAAAGGTTATTTTAGCATAATTCAAATTTATTTCTTTCTCATGTTTCTGATATGTTCAGGTTAAACTTCCATGCTCTTAATTGGGAATAGAAAATGGAAAGAATTGTTCTACATTCTTATTTTTCCTATTCAAACATTTTGTAGAAGGTTTTTACTTTTTAATAAAAGTTTCTCATTGTTTTTAAACCTAATGTGTGAAATAGATAGCAGGTAGCAAGCCGAAGAGTAAAAGGTACCATTTTCCAGAGTGCTAACTTAGGTCAAAAAAAAAAGGTAAAGTAGATTTTCTTTTCTGCGTATTGCCGATTATGCTCTTTCTATATTCTTTAAAATTATCAAAAAACATTGTAGTAATATCTATAAATACTTTTTTCTCTAGGTCTTTCTGAATTTTTCACAAAGTATATTTTAGAGGTAGCTGGCTATGAATTTTCCCATAAAACTATTTGTACCCATTTTATTCCATTTTAATAAACTGCATTATTAAAATGTACTAAATTGGATGACATTAGCAAATCACCAATTAAAACTTGTTTATTGGTGAATAAAATAGGAACCAACTGTTCGCTTTTAAATTGGAGAAAATGAGAGATAGCAAAATAAAAACATTCTTCATTGCTCTTTTACTGCCAAGTATTTATGACAAAGCAATTTTTAAAGGAGAATAAGGAGAATTATTACTTATTGTTAGTCTGATCCTAATAATGATAATTTGTTTATGATTGAATTGAGTACACTTCTCCCAGTTTATATTGTATAGTAAGAAAATGATGAACTTTGTACCTGGAATAACTTTATTTTTATGCCTTGAAGACTATTATCAGGAAAGAAAGTACAGATATAAATCTAGTACTTAAAGTAGCATATATTACTTTTTTTTTTTTTTTTGAAACATGTCAGCGTTTCCCAGCTGCAAGCAACATAACCACTCTAGGTAATTTAAGCAGAAAATGGTAATACAAAATTAAATATGCTATGACACAAATTGAACAGATTTCATCACAGTCTATATCAGTCAATTACCTTATAAATTTTATACCTACCTTACAGAATTTCCAGTAGGCCCAGGGAATCATGTGGGTAGTATGTAGCTAGAAGTAATACAGAAGGATTACTGCAGCATATCACAGCAATTCTCTAATGGAAATGCCACTCCCAACACTCTGCTGTGTTCAGCACTTGTGACGCTAGGGACAGACAGCCTTCTGCCACAGTTGCCCCGGCAGAACCAAACCCTTCACACAGTATTCACGTGTGTGGTTGTCCCTCATGTTGGTCAGTTTTTCCTTGTAGATAAGGACTGGGATAAGTATTGGTTAACCAGGCTCTGGTTTGTGCCAACCTTTAATTTTCTGTTATTTTCATTTCTTTCCTCTTTTTCTTTTCCTTTCTTTGTGTATCTTCTGTCTGCTCTTGTCAGAGTCATTACTTTGCTAGAGTATCAAGAGCATTTTCTGGATTCCACGGAGTTGTTGAAACCCTTGCTGTTGGTCACAGGACTGATTGAATTGTGATATGTTTTTGGAAGAGAATCAAAACTTGGGAATCCTAGAGCTTTTTGGGTTGATATTTGGTTCTTCTTCTGTGTATATGTCCTCAGGCCCATGGTGATAGCATGCTGAACCTTCCTTTTCCTGTGGTTTCTCCCTGATCCAGTACCCATGGACTTGTGGATGGCAGGGTCAGGAACACGAAGGGTCTTAGATGATTTGACTTGTAAACTGACATGTTAGTCTGCTACAGTTCTATTGGTGCTGTCAAAAGACACGAACTCCTAGGTTAAAAACAAAGGATTTTATTGCTCAAAGCAGTAACAGTAGGCTGAGTATCAGCTTTGTGTCAGTCCCAGTGGTCCCAGTGTTCATATTGTGACACCTGTAATGTAATGTGAATATGACCAGTTGCAGTGGGTTGTATTTTAGGAGAGAAACCTTCAGCATAGGGAATATTACCTTTATATTATGGGAGCAATGACTCTGATTGATCTGATTGATTCAGGCTATGATGAAATCTGTTCAATATGTTTCATAGTGTGTTTAATTAAGGTTACTGGTCAATAGGACTGTGGGCAGCAGAATGAGACCTATCTTAAGTATTGGCTTCAGTCCTGCCTTCCAGGTCCCACATCTAGTCAGCTGAACAAATCCTATAAACCAGTAAATCATCGGAGTCTACCTTAGAACACTGGATGGCTTTCTTTTTAAATTTTTTGATTCATCTTTCCACTTGGCCTGACATGTTAATTCAGATACAGAATGATGTGTTAGTGATTGCACAAACTTCCCCTTGTTCAGCAAAGAAGTCTAGGAAAATTCTTTCATTCGTAACAGTCCTAGTCAGTAAGTTGAAGCTGACCTGATTGCCTTTCAGGGCTGATGTAGGGTGATTGATCACTTTAGCTAAAATCAGGCACAAGTTTTTTACCACCTCCTGTTGTAGGGATAACTGCCTGCAGAGTGCACATAGTGAGTCAGTTTTTTCCTTCTGGCAGCTCCCCAGAGTAACTAAAGATAGCTTCAGTTTGGAGAGCTCTCCATAGTTGCCTAAGAGTTTCATGACATACCAGTTGCATTTCTTTAAACACTTGAACGTTTCTGATGATCACACTGGTAGGGTGCAAGTCATGGTGTTTTTGAAGAGAGAGGCAAGTTGATTCCTGGCTTTCATACAAGATAAATAGTCTTGAAAGGTATACGTGGTGCTTTTGGAAGGAAAGTATTGTTAATAGTTGTTGGGATGACCCAAATAGGACCTTAATTAATTGAGGGGCCTCAGGGTGGCAGAGCTTTCAACTTGGCTTCCAGCTGGCAGATAAACTTTATGGTTCTTGGTTCAGGAAATAATATTAAGTCTAATGTTTTTGGAGAGACTGTCTGAAGACAGTCAGTCCAACCTGTCTTTTTTGTGAGTGCCATTCACCCATCCCACAGAAAGACTGAACTACAGTTATGGGAGTTGGAAAGGGGTAAACATCTAGAGATGAGGGAAGATGTTTTGCATGGGATATACAGGAGCTAGATCTATCCTGTGCTGTTCTGACTGACCTCTTAGTGAACTGTAGGTGATGATAATCAAATCATGGTCAGGACTTCCTGGTGGTAGATGGCAGGATGTACTGTAGGAGAGGAACTGTGAATTTGCCTGTGCTTTGCTCCTAAAGGAGACCTTATCTTTATTATACTAGACATAAAGTGAGCCCACTTTTTGCTCTGGAGAGAAACACTGTTTTCCAAGATTGGCATACATACATCCTTGAAAAGCATCTAGAACAAAGACTGTCAATGTCTTTACTTGCTATGCAAGTAGAAATGGAATGAAATGTGAGAGACCCAGGGAGAATTTTCTTGCAACAGAGAGAAGACCACAAACCTCTTAGTGTCACCTTGGCTCCTTTTCCTTTAGTCCGTTGGTTTCTAATGTTGTTGCTATACATTTGTTATGTCTTGGATGTAGATTTAATGGGATGGAACCTTCATTAATTTTGGTTCTTGGGATACCTTCTTCTCTTGTCAGAGTCATATTCTTTTATGATTTTTATGTTTTCCCTTTATTCAATAACTAATATAGGGAAAATATTCAAGATTGAACATTTTCCCTACATTAGTTACTGAATAAATATCTCAAGAATGTTTTCCCTACATTAGTTACTGAATAAAGGGAAAACATGATTTCCAAAGTTTCTGAGTCCAGAGAGGAGAAATAAATCTGTCAGAGAGCAAATAAGGGAAAAGATGGGGAAGCCTGTTTCAGAGGGAAAAATGTATTTGATTGTCTTCGATAGTTTGATGTGGATCTGTAGCATCTTTAGTTCTGAGCTTGCTCACTTAAAATTTATACTTAAATCCTTTTACTTAATTTCATTTAGGTTTCTAAATATTTGATTTTAGTATACTCTTTAGATATAATATCAATAGCTAGGTTTATGTTGTCCTTCTGTGGACCTCTACTTTTTATGATTATCTAGTAAAGATAACTCAGATCTTGTCATTTCTTATTGTTCTCTTTAGATTTTTTGTTTCTATTGTGGTAAGATACACATAACATGAAATCTACCATTTTAACCATCGTTAAGAGTATAGTTCAGTGTCATTAAGCACATTCACATTGTTGTGCAACCCTTATATCTTCAGGCTTCTTAAACTGTATAGATAGCATTGATGCAGTACTGGGCAGGGGTGGTTGATAGTTGGTATGTCTTTCCAGGATTCCTGTGGTAGATACTTCTTTACCCTAGAATATATTTTTCAAAGAAACAAAAGCAAGGAATATAATCCAGGCCATTGGTGTTTTCAGAAATATAATTAAAGGAAAACTGTGTTCCAAATGTATTTTAGTGTCTGGTGTGCACATGGTCTTAACCTGTATCTCATGATAACGTATGAAAATACAGAGGGTGTTCATATATAAGGAATAACAAGAAAAAGTAAAAGTGTTCTGTTAAATACTTAAAAAAATAAGAAATTTGATTAACCTTCGGTTACAATACTTATGAGTTTGACAATTTGAAAATGATAACCCTTGTTGAAACTTGCTTTGTGAAATGAGGCTGTTAGCCTTGGTTTTCTGAGAAGCAAGATGTTTGGTATGTAAGGGACTAGAGGAAATGCCTGTGAGGGACTTTGAAGCAGGAGCTAGGGGAGGCTGGGAGAGCTGTGGAACTCAATGCAGATCTGACCCTAGGTGAAGGAGAGAGGGAAGGAGTGGAGGTTGGGTGAAAGTGTCTCAGGCTGCCCTGTGATTCTAGGAGAGCTTGACAAGGCCGTTGGGAAATCCTTAAGCCAAAGTCACATGTGTACCAGGAACAGGTCTATTTTAGTATACTTGCGGTGCTCAAGCCTTGGCTGGGAGCAGGGAACTGTGACTTCAATTCAGCTGCTGTAATGGGTTTCAGAAGGTAGCAGCTGGGGCTGTAGGCCATGTATGTTTCCTTCAGTCAAAGATTGGGAGTTGCATTCTTACAGCTGCTGCAAAGATAGTTAAATTTTTCTTTAACTTAATAAAAAAAATCTCTTCAATCTGCATTAAGTTCAATTACAAGATAGATCTTTGAAAGTTTGTTGGGATCTTATTTTTCCATGTCTGAAAAAGTAGAAAATGCAATATTTTTATAAATTAAAAAAGGATAACTTTTTATCATTATATATTTAGCTTTATTAAAGTGTTAAAAATAGTACCAGAAACCTTTCTTAATTGAGTGATAATCACAATATTTTGAAATTTTCCAATGGGCAATAATCAGACAGACATGCCTTGAGTGTTCACATTGAAACAAATCAGAGGATAAATACCTTTTTGGATTTAGCCAAGTGTATTTGCTTTGGTCAATTTTGTTCCTCCTACCACTTTAATCTCCAAAGGTTACCCAGGTTTTTTATGCCAAAAACCAAATAAAGGTCTTCTTATAATGAATGGTTATATCTTCATTTACTATTTTTTAAGTATTTCTTTGTCCCCTCAAATTACTGTTAATTAAAGTTATTTTCCGTTTAAAATAAATTTTTCTCACATTTAATGAAGGACTAAATGAAGAATACAGACTATTAGTAAAAGGTTTATTTTTAGGATCATTGTTGGGCTATCTCAGCAGGATGCAAAGGTTAATTTGTTTTAATTCCTTTCTCTTTTGACTACTACTTTTATCGTGGTTTGCATGAATAGGGTTGCTATATAAGTACCAATCAAAGCATCAACCATGTTAAAATGGATCAGTAAATAATAAGCCATATGCTAGTAGACATTAAAGAAACAGATAATATTCTAACGTGAACTTATATTGTGATATGGAGCATACCCCAGTATAAACTAATGGTTACCATTATCTAGAGTTTACTGGCAGTTTTCTGAATCTACATAAGTCTATATAATACATTTCTTCATTTATTCTACATGGACAACTAGAAAGATAATTAATGTCTTTATATAGGTAACTAAATATTTAGTTATTTAGTGACTGCTATGTACTGGCCTATGCTAGGTATTGGAACAACAAAGTTGCATGAAATACACATCTGCCCTTAAGAAGCTTATACTCAAGAATTTAAAGCCATCTGACATTTCAGATGAATATTGCAATAAAGGCAGTTTTAGAAAAAGGTATCGGAGGACAAAGAAGAAATTAATGATGTCTTGGGGGAGTTTCTGAATAAATATTTTAAAATTCAAGTTTGTTCTTTAGTGTCTCTGTTCATATCAATTATAGCTTCTTGAGTCTTGCAGTTTAGTTCTCTGATTCTGTATGAGGTATATGCAGTTACTTCAATGCATGTGTATAGAATTTTAAAAGCTTTGGAATTTCTTTATTTATCCTGGAGGCAAAATATTTCTCCATAAGCAACGTTTACTCATTTTAACTTGATAAATGTGAAATTTAATTGTGCAAAGAGAGACAGATGATTTCTGCTATGGGGTAGGAAAGATGAATAGCAGTCTAAACTATATCTTCCAGGCCCAGATAGTAAGTATTTGCAGATTCTGATAGAATTTTTATTTAAGTATTTTACTGGTACTTGTTTTCAATCTGGATTTAGCTCCTGAAGCTAATATATTGTTACAATGTAGAGCCATCATTTAATTGTAAAAACATCTTCTGATATCCAGGATGAACGTGTTGACTCAAGACTAAACTTTCTAAGGACTACTTACTTTTGCTGTTAGGCAACTTTCTAAATCTCCTCAGCACAATCAGGTTGAAAGCATCTGCTCTGGCGGCCTTTGGAAAACCTGGATTGATCTTGTGGATGGGGCTCAGGGATCGTACCTGTTAGTGTACCTTGAATTTTGTGCTTAAGTTTGTTGTCCAAAAAGGGTCAGGAAAGCAAAGGTTAGAAAAAACAATCTCACTACCAAGTGTCTACCCAAAAGAAAAGAAATAAATTTTTCAAAGGGATGCTGGCACTCTTATGCTTATTACAGCACTATACATAATGCAAAGATATGGTTATCAGTGAATGAATGGATAAAGAAAATGTGGGACATACACACCATGGAATGCTATTCAGCCGTTAAAAAAGAATGAAATCCTGTCATTTGCAGCAACATAGATGGAACTGGAGGTTATTAACTTAAGTGAAATAGCGAAGCACAGACAAATATCACATCTTCTCACTTTTATGTGAGAGCTAAAAATTGTGATCACATGGATGTAGAAAGTGGAAAGATAGATAATAGCCTGGAAGAGTGACTAGAGGTGGACGAGGAAGGATGAAGAGAAATGTGTAAAGGATGCAAACGTGGTAGACAGAAGCAGTAAGTTTAATGTTTGATAGCAGAATAGAGTGACTATATCTGACCAAATAAATGTATTATACTAGGGAAACGGACACTCTAAATACCTTGACTTGATCACTGCACCTTATATACATGAAACAAGATTTCTCATGTACAATAAATTTGTACAAGGAAACACATTTATCTTTTCTCATATTTGTGTTGAACATAGTAATTGCAGTAAATTGTGTAATAAAGGAAATTTAGGTACTATGTGTTCACATATGAAGAAACCTTCTCACTTTATTTTCAAGGGCAGAAAGCTGCTTTGCTGATTCAGTGATCTAGATAGTGGCATGTTCCTCTGTCTTGCTGTTAACCTCTTTCTGCTTCTAACAATTTTCCTTTGATCATTTGCCTTGTTCCTAAGATTGCCTTTGACTGGCTCTGTCCCACATGTTGAATATCTTTGAGATTTCCATATACAGTTTATCTACTTTATTGGCCCCTGTTATGTCTTCACCTTCCTAGTTTATGATATTGCTGACTTTTGTTCCACTCTTTGTCATTACTTTTTTGGCCACTCACTTTCCTGGTCTTGGGCTTTCTGGAGTTTGCTGGTGTCAGTCCTGGTACCGTACTTTTAGTTTACTGCTGCCCTAAGGAAATCCACAACTGTCCTGAATCATAGATGGACACCCCCCAGACCTCACCTAAAAGTTATGTTTAAGATACCTTTTCTCACATAAGACCCTTTTTGATAATTGACGCAAGAGCAATAATGTGAGCTTACAGTATTGGCTTTCCAAACCATTAGAATTGAATTCGCAATCCATAACACCTAGAGATGTGTCTTTATATAGACTTTTTCAAAAACAAAGATAAAGGAGCAGTTATTTCTAACATATAAAGATGCATTTGGGGCGAAGAGGAGAATATTTTAGAGCCAATTCCTTTGTTTACTGGTTGCATATGGTATCTGGGAAAGCAGTGGTTTTCCACGTGGAACAGCACCTCTATCCCTTTGTAGAAACTATTCTTGTCAAGTCACCAGTGTTGTCATGTTGCCAAATGCAATGGTAATTGATTAGTTCTTGTCTTATTTGACCACATTTGACACAGTTGATCACTCTCTCACTGTTGAGACCACTTTCCATACTTCCAGGACATCATAATCTCCTTGTTTTCCTTCTACCTCACTTAAGTTTTTTTAACTTTTTTTTCATTAACTTATTTCTCTAATCTCCATGTTGAAACCTACAATTGAAAATGCTCTAAACAGTTCTTACACCTCCTTTTTCCTCTGTACTATTCCCTAGGTGCTTCTATCTGAGATCTTGGTTTTTACATATTATTGCTATGGTAATCACTTTATTTTGGACTGGAGTCTTCTGTCTTCAGTTTCCTTCTCAGCTTTTAAAATTGAGATCACTGGTAAGCATTTCCTACTTATCTCTAAAACTGAGTCTCTCTCTCTTCCCAAGCCTGTTTCTTCCATGGTATTTTCTGTCTCAATGTATTAAAATTTCATCTTCTAAGTTGCTCAGGCCCAAAACCTTGGAGTCAGTCTTGACTCTTCTTCCTCTCAAAGAAATTTTCATCTTTTTCACAGCTGTATGTCCAGAACCAAGAACAGTTGCCTGACATATAGTAGGCACCAATAAATAGGCTTTGAAAGAATGAAGTATGTGAGCCAATAACAGGGTAAGCTGCTTCTGATGCCAAAGATGGAATCTTTAGTTCACTAGGTGCTCTTAGGAAGACGAAGCTCCTTGTTTTCTTACCCTTATTAGCTCAGAGGGAGGTTGGTTTTGTAACGTATCAAAATGATTTCTGTAACAGCAAAATAAGAGAGATCATATGCTACATCTTGGGAACATCGAGTAGAGCATGGAGATGACTTCCTTATGAAAAACATCTCACTTTCGTTTCTCATTTTTTGAGTATTAATATCTCCAGTTGACAGAAGGCGTAGGTACTCAGTAATTATTTTTTTAATGAATGAATGATTCTAATATACACCTAAGTCAGAATTTTGAAAGTAGGATTTATCCTATTCTCTAAAACCTGTTGCTCACCTTACATTTTGTATGTCTGCCAATGGTACCACTTTCTAACCAGTTAACAACAAAAGTAGGAGGCCTCTTGTAAACGTTTTTCTTCTACCTCATTCTATCAATGTTTCTTTGTATTTCAAATGTTGTTCAAACCTTCCTCCTTGCTCAAAAATTTACTTCTACAATAGCTTTTGAACTTGAATCTGTTGTCTCTCCTTTGCATCAAATTCCTTATGATTTTCACCATTTCTGGCTGAATCTGAATTTTGTGACTTGACATACAAGGTTGTGCCTTACCTGTCTCCTGTCGCCTTGTTCAGCCTCATTTCTGACTTCTTCCTGTTTTCCCCCATTCTGCCTTTGACAAACTACTCATAAAATTTGAATTACTTGTAATTTATAGGTTCTCTGTCTTTGAGCATGTTAATTCCTCTGCTTAGAACATCTTCGTCCATTTCTTCATCAGGCCATTTTATTAATCCTTGAGTCAGTACTTTATTCAGGGGTCCCAGTTCTCATTTAGCATCTCTATATTCCCATTATTTACCAAACATATTCCTTATTTTATATATTTTTATCATTTTACTGCTTTACCTTCATTGGACAGGCAAAATGTCCTGTTAACCTTTGTAATTTTTTAACCTTTCTCAATGTCTCTAGGAGTTGATTGATACAGCATAAATGCTGATTGGCACTCCCTTCTACTGTACTGGTGTGCTAAATTATGAAATCATGTGATACCACCGGTATATATATCTCAATATGTGTAAAACCTGGAAGGAACTCCTTGGTTTTTACCTTGATTATAGAATTATTTATCCATAAAGAAACAGTCACTACATTTTAGTGCATACCTATGTGTATTCACGGACATGTTTGCATGATTTAAATTAAATAGGTTGTAAGCCATTCTAATGGCAAGTTATGATTAGAATTGGGAAGCAATTTTGTAAATTTAACTTAGATTCATTGTTTCAATTTAATTTCCGAATTTTTCTTCTATGGACCGTTACCTTTTTGAATATTTCCTGGAAATAATTTGGATTATCCTTTCCCTTATTTCTCAATTTCATACTACTGTTGTCTACATATATTTATTTTCCATTTAAGAGATATTTACTGCTAGTTTTTGTGTTCCTTATTTTTGTTATTTTCTTTCAGTTGTCTGTAATTTGTGTTTTTCTAGAAACCAGGTGATGAGTCAGATTTAGTTTCTCTGAATGTAGAGTAACATTATTTATTTGCTCTTTGAAATCTTTTAAAATTATATGGCATTGGTGAAAAAAAAGTTTGTGGGTTCTGCGTAATGACTGGCAAGGGGGTGGAAGGAAAACATTTTAAACTTGACTTTTTGACATGAACTGGTTACAGCTGAATGAACATGTACTGGAAAGGTAGATTCTGTTTTAAGCTTTGTTTTTTTTTTTTTTTTTTTGTAGTATGTTTTTTCTTCTTCCTCTCTTTTCTGGCATATTTCCCATTCCCACTTTAAATAACCTTAAGTTTTGACAGTAGAGGTATGCTTGTCAGATTTTAATGCTTAGATATCAAATATAAAATTACTCTATGTTTCAAACAGCAGGAATTGAGACTCCTGTTGGTGTCGTACTCCAAAACAGCATTTTAAATTCATATAAATCTTGCCTTAAGGGATGAAGAAAAGACAATTTAGGGAACAGCATGAGGTTAAGCATATTGATCAGTAGTCCGGTAGTTTTTGCTAGACTTGGATAGAATGTAGACTTTAGAAAAATAGTATTATCAAAAACAACCAAGAATGCGATAGAGAGACTGTCTTTTGCTTCCATTTTATGGATTTTGGAGAATGAAAGATATATTTTAGCTAGGGATTAAAAAAGTGAAGAAGTTGAAAATTGAAGTGTTAAATATGAACCGAAAAATTTTATGATTGAAAAATTTTTATCATTTAACCTATATATTAAAGGATTTAGTGAGCTTTATTATTTATTTCTGGTTAAAACATATGGTCATTTTGAATTTTTGACAAAGTAGGAGAACCACTGTCTGATAAATTAACTTCTAGAAGTTAATTATACAGTGTTTTTTTAAATAGTTTTTATTTATAACCTTGTTAACCAGAGGTAAGACCCTTGCTGACCTGGAAGTTTTTGGGACTTTGAGTTTCTCTTGATGAATGGAAAATTATCTTACTATCCTATCTTAGGTCAGTGTTATTTATCCAATAGGTGTTTATCATTTTCAACTAGGATATGTTCAATTTCTGTTGTATGTATATAGAGTGGTATTATTGGATAGGAAGTTAGCTTTTGATTACAAGTTAGTTTTTTTTTTTTTTTTTTTTTTAATGGAGCAGTATTAATGGCTAATGTATTCCACCATCCTTTCACCTCAGTAACCCCCAAATAAATGAGAAATAAAAAACTCCACTGAAACTTTATTTCTTTTATAGTTTATAACTAACTAAAATATTTTGCTTACGAATTATTGAAATAGGAAAGATATTTAATAATGCTGGAACAAAACCTTGAAGTTGAGTTTTGTTACTCTTTCTTTAATGTTGGAAACCCAGTCTGTCTCACTGTTTGATCTCTTGTAGGTAGCTTGCATGCAGCTCATCAATGCCCTGGTGACATCTCCTGATGATTTGGACTTCAGGCTTCACATCAGAAATGAATTTATGCGTTGTGGATTGAAAGAGATATTGCCAGTAAGTGCCCTGCAGTCTCCTTATTAATATTTAAATTAAAAGAGTACTTGAGTAGGGGGAAATTTAGATAAATTACCTTGAAGAATAATTTATCTGTGGGAAAAGGCTTGAGTATAAAAATCTATTTTTGAAATATAGATGGTAAGATTTGAATGTTATTTAACACTTTAAATGTTGGAATGCTGTAAATCAAGTTGAATGGTTGGTTTATTGCTTATATGTTTTTTCTTTTGCATAATTAAAAACAAAATCATTCATCATAATTTCTATTTATCTTTAGAATTTAAAATGCATTAAGAATGATGGCCTGGATATCCAACTTAAAGTCTTTGATGAGCATAGAGAAGAAGATTTGATTGAGTTATCCCATCGCCTCACAGATATTAGAGCTGAACTTGAATATCCTTTTGTTCTGGTCTAGTCAAATCACATATAAAATTATTGCTAATTCCAAAATATTCAGCCACAAGTATTTAGCTTACTTCTATGTAAACAACATGAAATCAAACCTTCCTGCATCAGAAGAATGTTATTATTAGTTTTTTTTTTTTTTTTTTTGAATACACATATATCTAAGTGTATGCTGCAACAAATGGATTCTGTAGATTGGTTTCTTATATGTATGTGTGCAATCTCTTCTGTTTTCTTTTTATATTTGACACTATTCCTTTCACCCAGTGCTTTTCAGCCTTAGGAATAGGACATCCTCAGTCTCTGACGGCTCTTTACCTGCACCTTGGGTGCATACTCATGTGTTCTGTGTTAATCTGTGGGTCTGCAGATGTTTGTGCTCCTCATGAGGCATAGCAGGTTCCTTTCCTCACCTGATGCTTTTTCATAATACATAATGCCTGACCACCAGCTCTGTTGGTCAGACAGCCTTTAGAATTCAACACAGTATTCATAGCCACCTGCCCTACTACCTTTGTCCCCAGCAGCTTCGGTGCTTAAGGGAGACAGATTAGTTGGAGCTGATTGTAGAAGGGAAGTCAGGAAGTGTCAGGTTAAGTTACCGTTTCCAGAGTTTTTCACCTACCCTCAATCCTATCTGTATTTTATATTGAATATATAAGATTCCCATAGTAGAGTTTCAAAACCTTAAAGAATAAAATTCTGTTATATTATTAGAGTTCTTTGGTGTAGCATATAAATAAATCTATATATTCCTTAATCAACTCACTGAAGCAAATGATGTTTACAACATGGTTTGGAGCACAGTTAAAGAGACTAGAGCAGAGGGATATTTTATTTCTATTCTTCAGCATCTTTTGCTGATTCGGAATGATTATTTTATAAGGTAAGAGGAAGTTATATTCCAATGTTTTTTCACTGATAAAAATCTATTAATTGTGAAATTCACATGATATTTGCTTTGGACAAGCAAATGGTTTTATTTTTGTCGTAACACGGATTCAAAGAATGTGTTGTTTCCTCTGGGCATATATTTAGGTAGACGATGGTAAAATGATATTACTATTACTTTTTAAGTTCCTTTGCATTCCTGGTTACAACCTTTCATCTGAATAAAAATGCAAACTAGGAACAAATTACTGGTTTATCATGTGATAGGTAATATTTTCTGGTTATTCCTTAGACAGTAGGAATGATGTTGATAAGTTTCTTCTCATAGGTTACATGAAGGGCACTAAACATTGCTTTTATTAGTGTTTAAATAGCTGGCAAGACTTAATAAAACAGTTGCATTAAATATTGCTAAAGTATCAAAAAGTCAGATGGCTTTTAAGGATTGATTATATCCTAGCCATCTGAGTTTAACAAATTATTTACCTTTCTTTGCCTCAGCTACATTAAAATGTGACTAAATATGGAGATTAGCGCCTAACTCACTGGGTTGTTACGTAGGTGAAATATGGGAATGTGGGTAAAAGTTCTAGCCAAACCCCTGGTATATGGTGAATGCTTAGTAAATGTTCTCTGTATCCACTTTCCGTTTCGGTTACTGTTTTATGGTGGAAGCTGAGCTCTTTGAATATAAAATCATTTTTGTTGTCACCAATTCAGATTTGCTGTAATTTCATTCTCTTATACTTTGGGTGGTTTTTCTTTTCCTACTTAGTTTCAAGTAGAAGAATTTTTTTAGACAGGCTTCACTCAGGCTTTGTCCTCTGAATAACATCAGAGGGCATGACTCAATGATTTTTTGATATATCTAACAAGAAAGGAGGAGACCGAAAATGTTAAACCTTTAGGTTTTTCAGCATGAGGATAGGACATGCATCAAAATTACTCTCTTTGTAGCCAGAAGTGCCACTGATATTCTAAAATATGAGTTTAGTAACTGATTTTGTTTAACTTGCTTCTTTCTGGTATTTTATTAAAAATAAACCAGTTTAAATATTTACATATTTTATAAATGCTAGATTAAGAAATGCTAATTTAGATTTTAAAATCGTTTGTACCATGCTGTTTATGATACTTTATTTCTACTCCAGATTTACTTAAAAATGAAATTGAAACTTCTATTTACTTTGAGGTAAACTCCATACAGTTTTTGATCTGTGTATGGTCAGTCCTGTCATCTTCTGGGTGTTTGGTGCTGTTTGAGTACCCAAGAATTTAAGACTGTTGTTTGTTTTCAATGGTTTGAACATAGCTGTAGTCCTCCAGGGGTTTTCTCATACTTATGACTTTTATTCATCTGTGCCCCAAGAGGGTATGTGGTTGTATCTAGCTTCAAAGCAGATTGAAAAACACAACTGTCTTGGGTTATGTTCAGGTGATCCTATCATTTGAGTTAAATCAAGAGTCTTGGAGAAAGATTAAATTTCAGCATTACCAAAATGACATTAAGGCATAGAAATTTAGATATTTTGGTCATCGTTTGAGTATGAACTTTTACATTTGATACTCATCTATGCTGATTCCTTCTTTGGCTCTTTAAACCCCAGGTATCTTGGTTTCAGATATGGTAGCCACAAAGGCAGTGTTCTTCCTGTGACTACTATGCTCAAGACAACTCAGTTTTTTTCTCATATTTACAAACTCTCCTATTTATTGTTATTGTTGTTAATATTTCTTAAAAATATATTATGCTTTTATTACAGGATTGTGTCAGAATTGTGATAATTTACATATATTTTTGTCATGCATTTATCCTTTAAAAATTTTATTTATTAGCTTTTATTTGCATATAGTAAAATTCACTGTTGTCAGTGTACACATCTATGATTGTTGTTTTTTTTTTGGTTTTACCTTCATTTTTTGGTTTCATCTGCCCCAGAAGGACCTGCGCTTTACCTCTTCAGCAATCTTAGATATCCTGAACTTTTTTTTGTTTAATGAGCTCCTTCAACTGCTTTTGATGGGAACACACATATTTTTCTTTTTCTTTTTTTTTTTTTACAAACGGTAGATTGTTCCATTGCAGGATGCTAAATGCTCTCATTTGAAAGAATTGGTGGATGGAAAAATTACAGTCTTTGTTTCATTTCCACTTTTGGGACAAAAGAAAATTTGGCAGAAATGGAATTTGATTGGAGAATGTATGTCAAAGGCAACCCTTTTCCCCAGGAAATAGGAGGGGGCTGAAATACAGCAAGATAATGGGGCGGAAACGATCAGTTTCGCACCAAATAATTAAGGCTTACCATGTGTAAAATACCATGCTAGTTAAATGCGCATGGGAGATAATTTCTGATACTTGTTAACAATACTACAGAGCAAATGACTATTTCAAAAACTCCTTCAACGAAAATAGCATTTTATCAGTAATGACAATTTATGTTCATCCCTTCAGTTATTAACAAATTCCTCAGACACATTTAGTAACTCACCAATATTGTTCATGGAGATTATTTTCTAGGTTTACATTTTTGGAATCCTGAAATGTTGTATTTTATTCTTTACTGGTATCACCTACACAAAGAGTTTTTGCATGAAATTTAAGCTACATTATAGATGAACTCATAATTGGACATTGTGGAGTTGAGGAAAAACTTATTGAAATTATGGTTTCTTAAAAAGATGATATGAAATAGCTTGTGCTGTTAATTTGAAACATTTTTATTTTAAAACATTAGAATGACATTGAGTAAAAAAAATCATCTAGATTTTTTTGATGTGATATGTGTATAAAACGTGTATACTGCATGTAATTGTAGTTATTATGGCAGAAATATTTGGGGATGGGAGATAATGTCATGAAAGAACTTGAACAAATAGAGGCAAGCATAGATAACACTTTTGATTTGTACCCAGGAACCATTTCTTGAACATATTTACTCTATAACAATTAATGATCATAAGTCATCTTTGCTAGTATTAAGCTGTAGTAAATTTTCTTCACCATAATAGATGGTTTATTAGGTGTAAGGTAAGTAGGTTAAGAGCAGTGAGTCATAGTTTATGGAATGGAAAGGGGACCAACTCTTAGGTGATGAGGAGGATTTAGAGAGGAAAAGTATGCTAAAAGTCATTAAGGAAGGAAGTTCTAGGGGATGATTTGGGAAGCAGGACTGTGCTTCATTTGAATACTGCCCAACCTATCACTTTAGTTTGGTTTTTCTTATAAAATATTTTGTCTATTTTACAGTTATTAAATATTAAGGGATGTTTCACTTATTACAAATGTAGATGGACTAGATGTAACTGTAATGACAACATAAAATCTACTTGGAGGTTTTTGTTAAACTTTGATTTTCAGGCAAATATTATTATACTGAATTTTTCCATTTCCTTTTGAGTAAGAAATATGAATTTGATATTGTATATAATTTATAGTATAAATTTAAATTTGATTTCAAAAACATTTGGAAAACAGTATACCATAGACTCCCATAAAACTTTTTAGAAAATATTTTTGTTTATTTTGGTTTGTATGAATGAAGTGAATGAATACTAGCTATTTCAGTGTGGTACAGTGGAAAGTTGATGACCTCTGAGCACTATTTTAAAGCACATATCACTTCTCTTTCAGCTAATTTACTTTCAGCTAATTAATTCAAGGTTTTGACTTTTATGAGAAAATTAAGGGACACTATATTTCCTAAAAGACTGTAAGAAATTTAGTTTTGAATTCATTAAAAGCAAAGTGATGCCAATTGTATTTACTCTCATTCTCATGTTAAATCTGTTATGTCAGCTGTTGAAACTCTATTTCTAATAAATTGTTGAACTTGAAATTAATCTTAGCAAAAAGCTTTATTTTGATGTAAAGTTATGCTAATGATTGATTATACATTTACTCTTTTCTTTGGTTTTAGGCAACAGTACTTCAAACTAATTGATGAATGTGTATCCCAGATTGTATTGCATAGAGATGGAATGGATCCAGACTTCACATATCGAAAAAGACTAGATTTAGATTTAACCCAGTTCATAGGTGAGTATTTCTCTATTATTTAAATGGAAATATCTTACTGTCTCTTATTCTGTGAATGAGCTCTAGGGTATTGGTTCTCATATAGTGTCTCTGGACTCCTGAGGGCCCTAATTGTCACAACTGTTTTCATAATAGCACAAAAACATTATTTCCTTTTTTTATTTGGTTGGTATTTTGCAGTGGTGGTGCAGAACAATGGTGAGTAAAACCCCTGGCACTTTGTATGAATCAAGCCAGTGGCACTAAACTGTGGGAGTAGTCACTGTCATCTTTACTGTCAATAAAAGAACAAACACTGCCATTTTCTTAACTTAATGCCTTTGATAAAGTCCTAAAAACATTAACTTTGTTAAAGACTGACCCTTGCATACACATTGTTTTAATATTCTGTGTTAATAAATGGGATTTATACATACAGCACTTCTGCTACACATGACCAGTGTCTCATGTTACAAATTCTCCAAAGGCAAAAGATCTATTAAAAGAGTTTAGTAAGAAAATATTTGTGTAATTGAGTTGCAAGCAGAATTGCCTGCTCCTCTTCATGCCTTTTTTTTTTTTTTTTTTTTTAAACTTGGAATGACTCATAAAGAGGACAGCTACTGTAACTTGAGAGGTTTTTTTTTTTTTTAGATAAAGCATTAATTATTATGTAGTGTTATAGGATTTGTATTTTTATTTAAGTTTTTGTCAGGCATCTGCTTTCTTAAAAATGAGATAAAGTGAGCCTATAACTTTGCAGAAAATGGCTGATCAAATATGCTGCCTATGAGAAAATTTTAGTTTTTAAGTGGAAATTTGAATATTGGAAAACTTGTATTTGCTGCTTTTAGGCTGACAGGTTCTCAGTACTAAAATTATTTTCTGATGTCAGTGGTGATATTAACCTCTCTGATTATTTATTATGATACTGTATAAAGACATGTTAACATTTGGAACATTTATCTGAGTCAAGGAAGAAGAATGAAATATAAAGAATTAGTGAAGAACTAGATAATATTAATGACACTGATAAAGAAAATGCTCGTTTCTCTCAGGCATAAATGCGTTAAAGAAACTAAACTTTTGAAGTCATGATGAGTTTAAGAACTATTGCATTAAAAATTTCCTGTCATTGCAATTTTAGATGTTTGTGTAGATCAAGCAAAACTAGAAGAAATTGAAGAGAAAGCATCAGAACTTTACAAGAAAGTAAGTAGTTTTGACTAACTTTATAGTTCTCTGTGGGGAACCACTGGAGACAAGCTTTTGCCTCAGAGAATTTGCTTGTTATTCCTTCTTTCTTCTTTACATGCTTTGGGTGTGTGCACAGATGCCATCCTTCAAGGAGGACCTCATAGACCATTGTGTGTAAAAAATTTTAACTCCCCACCCCAAACCTGACCCCCCCATTCTTTTTTGTTTTCTTCCAATATATTTATCATTTGACATACTACATATGTATTTATATATGAATGAATTGTCTATTTTACCCTAAGAGTAAACTTAGAGGCATTTTGTTTGCCCTATTCACTATCCCTACACCAAGAACAATTCCTGGCCCTTTGTAGGAACTAAAAAGATACTTTTTGAATGAGTAGATGATTGAGCAAAATGTACATAATCAAAATTTTATGATTGTGGTAATTCTCAAGAAATCATATTGTTTAGAACCTTAAGAATGAAATCATACATAAAAATTTTAAGAAAAAAAGTTAAGTTTTTAGTTTTGATTAAAGTTCCTTGATTATGTTAAGTTGAACTTTATAAAATTGGCATGTTCATAGGTCATAGCTATTGGATATTACTGGTTTTGTTTCAACACAATAGTATTTCTAACCATCCAACCAATTCTCTACTTTGATTTAACGCATTTATGCCTGAGATTGCAATTTTGGGAATTTTGAGAATCAGATGTGGGCAATGACCTTGAACAGTAGAAGATAAATAACTCCCACATGCTGAGCATTCCAATAATGGAACACTAGGCATAAATTTAAGGTAGTGTTTTGTCCTTTTATCTCTGGCTTAGCAAGTACTTATTAGACTTTTAATTTTTTGTTTTGGTTCTTTGCATTTTAAATAGTTAATCTGATTTGAATTACTCAGGTGGTTTTTCACATTGAAGGAGTGATAATAATTATTACTATTGCCACCATGATGAACCCACAATGAACATTTATTAAGTGAATATTTACTGTGTGTGTAGGCATCATGCCAAGGAGTATATGTTTTTGTGGTAGCAGATACTAAATATCTTGAGGCAGTTGCACATTTTCATAAACTTTGAAGATGAAACATAACTTACAAATTATAGGCACTCTTTCATATGTTAAGAGTAACTTACGAAAAACATTATCAATGTCCTGAGGGGCCTTGAGGTTCTGACTTCACCAAATGCTAAATGAGAGGTTGTTATTTCCCAGGCCTTTGGCTGCAGGTTATGATTATAGCTGTGAATATAATATTGTCATTGCTCTGAAGTGAGTTAGTTTAGTGGGGGAAACAAATTAATGGATCATTTAAGTTTAGTTGTCATAGTTTTACAGTGGATAGATGTTCATGTTTTGGGGTGACTCTTCACCCAGCCAACATTGTATTCTAAGCTCTGTCAGTGCTTTAACTCTTTGTAGGAAAGTGGTAGTAGACTTTGAAGTACTTGATTTGGATGCATCCCAGATGGTATAAATTTGATTTTGTTATCATTTTTAGATATATAGTATATATGAATGGAGTTAAACATGAATGGAGTTAAAGTTTCTCAACAGATTTCTAAAAAAAATTGTAGGCTTTAAATGTAAATAGAAGAAAGACCTTGTTCAAGGTTAGTTGTCCCTTTTAGTCAGAAATTATATGTCTTAGGTGTATTCAGAAAATACTATTTGCTCCATAAAATATTTCTATTGCCTCATCATTTTGTATATATCAGCAAAAACTTTGTTCTGATAGCTTTATAAGGACACATGTAAATACTTTGCTTTAGGCAGGAAGCTATCATGGTTGCTAGACACATTCTTTATTTTGGTGCATAAATTTGAAAAATGAAGACCAGAAATGTCAGAAAGTATATAGAGAATATTGAATTATCAACCTTCTTGTACAGATGCACTAATACATTCACCCTAAGGAATGAAATTAAGCAGAGCCTCAACCTTAACTGTGTGTTTTCAACATTTTTTGTGTGTAATTTTGTAAGTGTAATATTGCTCTAGTAACTCTTTTTGGAGAAGAAGGCTATCATATCAGTTTTTATAAGGTGTGCTTTTAATGGAGATTCATTTTATCCCCAAGGCTACAGTGTTTTGACTGTAGATGTTACAAAAACGCTAAAGCAAAGTGTATATTTCAGCTATCTTTTTATAGGGGAGGATGTGGAAATTTATTTTTTCTTAAGTAATAGCTATTTTCAGTATGAGCAAGTTAATTTAATAAATGTTCTTAGAATATACTAATTATGACTGTGGTTGTTTTAATAATTTTTATATTAAATCCCAAAATAATTCTTTTGCCTTATGAACTTTAGGGTTTATGAAATAGGATAGTACACATACTGATATTGTAGAAAGACTTTTTCATTCTTACTTTTATAAGAAGCATGTAACATTTTTTGTTGCTGTGCAGCAGTGAACTTTGTCTTAGTTGTCAAAAAGAAAATGACCTCTTAAAGATTTCTGATGCTGGGAGAGTGACTATGTTTGACATAGTCATTCAGCATATAAAGGAAGATTTGACAGGGGTTGGCTCCTCACTTTGTTCAACAAATATTTATTTGACTTTAGTTATAAATGTAAGACACTGGAAAGATGATGAATACAATTGGAAAGGTTCTTACATTTATGAGCTTTCAGGTTAGTGAGTGTTATTGAGGTATATTATAGTATTATATATTTTGATAATTTTATATTACAATGTGCAGTTGGTAGGTAGAGAAACCCTGTGTTGTATATAAGCTTAGAGGAAAGGCCCCTCACCTAGTCGTGGGTGGCCAGAGAAGCCTTCTCCAAGGAAGTGACGTCTAATCTGAGCCCTGAGGAATCAGTATGAAGAACAACGCAAGATAGCCAAAAGGAGGGATATCTAAATTTCTTTTGAATTTCCTATACGTATCTCAAGCTTAGCATATCCAAAGCCAAATTTATCTTTCTTCTCCCTAAAAGTACCTTTCCCCCCTGCATTTTATAACCTTAGTTATTTTCCCCAAATAACAACACTTTGTTTCCAGCTTGTAAAACCACAAAACCCCATAGTCATCTTAGATATACTCCTCTTGCTCACTTCCTTCATTCAGTCAGATACTAACATTTTTGGGTTCTGTAATCTTTTTTCATTTCTTTGTCATTACCCTCTTCTCCACCTCAATTCAGGCAGGTCTTCGGTTCTCGCTTGGATAACTAAAACAGCCTCCAAACTAATTTCCATGCCCCTAGTATGTCTTTTTCAGCCCATCTTTCACACCGCTGCCGGTTGAGTTTTTGAAAGTAAAAATTTGATTATATTATTTATTTATTATACATACCCCAATAACTCTCCATGGTTTTTAGGAAAAAAGGATTAATTTGTTGACTTACTGCAAAGTTTCTTTCAACGGTTTTATTTCTGTGCACGTCTCTGGCTGGCTTTATCCCCTTCAGTTTGTTCTCATACCTCTTTTTGTGCCCCTTACAAAGTAGTGCTTGTCATTCATCCACCGGCTAAAGTGCTAGTAAGTTTTTCAGACTTTGAGGTCAAGCATCATTCCTCCAGGAATCATTTCCCAGCTTTCTCTCTCTCTCTCTCTCTCTCTCTCTCTCTCTCTCTCTGTCTCTTTCTCTTTCTCTTTCTTTCTCTTTCTTTCTCTTTCTCTTTCTCTTTCTGTCTTTCTCTTTCTTCGTTGCTGGTATTTTTAATGGATTTAGGGTTGTTAGTTTGCTTTTACTTCTCCACCAGCCACTGTGCTTACTAAAAGTAAACTGATCATGTTCTGTTTCACTGTGTCTCTGGAACCTACCACTCTGAGGGTCATATCTCCAGTATGTTGTTAAATATTTATTGTGTAATGAGAAATAGGTAGATTAGGGCCAGATCCTATAGGGTTCTTAGATAATTATGATTATAATGAAACCACTGATAGTTTAAAAACAAAGGAGTCATATAATTTGATCTGTCCTTTACAAAGAATAGCAACATTCAAAAAACAATTCTTATAGTGGGTAACATGTTTGGTTTTGAAAATACTGCTTTTTTCATCTGTCTTGAAAATAGCCTGGAATTCAGATAAGAAGCTGAGCTGTTGATAGGGATTTGGAAGCCATCAGTGTATACATGATGATTTAAACATGGGTGTGGAAGATGAGACAAGCAGGAGGGGACGGTGAGGAAAGAGTCCTATAGAGTGCCAACATTAATGGGTTGGATTTTATAGAAACCCGTAACAGGAATTGGTGGGAGCAATCAAGGAGTAGCAGGAAAACCAGAGGTGTGTGTTGTAATGGAACATACAGGAAAAGAGGTTGAATTTGGAGGCTTCTTTATAGGTATTTATTCTATGGAACTGACCTGTCTAATATAGGATGATGGAAGTGTTTTATAATCTATATTGTTCAACATGGTAGCATCAGCCATATGTGCCTATTGTATACTTTTTAAAGTATAGATGGCTTTATACTTGTAAATGGCTGATGTGATCCAGGAACTGAATTTTTTTATTTTTGTTATTTAAGTTTACATTTAAATACTCATTTGTGGCCAGTGGCTACGATATTGAAATAGGATGGCCCTAGAGTGATCACCTAAGATGAGGCTGAGAGAAGTCCAGGGAATTTGGACTTCAGGAGTTGGAATTTGGTAAGTCAGCATTTTTAGAATGAATCATAGCTAACTTGTGATGGATAATGACATGAATGGAGTTTAACAGGTCAGAAAAATGAGTGTGGGTTGGATTTTGTAGAAACTCATAGCAGGAATTGGGAGGCGCAATCAAGGAGTAGCAGGAGAACCAGAATCCAAATCTTTGAAGAAGTTGACTTTTAGGCAAAGGAGAGATTAGGGTGAGAAGGGTTATAAGGAGTAAAATGAGGGATGAAAGTACAGTGGGGTTAACTATGCAAGGGAGGTGTGAAAGCAATTGATTTAGCAAGTCCTTAGGGGGAAGCACTGGGTGACAGGGGAAGGTGGGTGGACCTCAGAGCCTCATGCATGGCTTGTTTTGTAGATTAGTAATTTGATTAGATTTAGGCCTAAGATCTTTTTAATTATGTAACAGTAAGAGGGGTTTGTAGGAGCTGTAGTAGTAGTGGGGAATGGTAATGTTGCTGGCTTAGGTCAGCTGAAGGACATTTGGACAGTTTTTACCAATTAGTTTTTGTTATCTTAATAAAGGAACATAAGGTGGAGACTGAGAGGATCAGTAGTCTGAAATTTACCTTCTTTCCCTGTAAAGCAGGAATTAAAGCAATATTTCTTATTCCACAGAGGTTTTGTAATGAAATTTAAGAATGCTTCCTTTTGTGCTTTAAAAGCTATAAAGCATGGGGGGGAGATAATGCGTGGATAGAGGCAGGGGGTATGTGGAAAATCTCCATTTTCTGCTCAGTTTTGCTGTGAACCTAAAACTGTTCCAAATTAGTCTATTAAGTAAAACTGTAAAGCATTGTCTAAACATTAATTGCAGAAAGGTTGTATAGTTTCGTTTGAACTCAGACTTCGAAGGCAGGAAATCTAGCTTTTTAATCTCACATCTTTTACTATCTGTGAGGGACTAGCAACTGCTTCTTTGTGTTGTTAGGGACAAAATAAGATTCCCTTGGTAAACTAAGTAAAAATGAAAGCCCTTTGTAAACGGTGGAATTCTACATTGTTGTTATTTTCCTAATGGAGGTTTGAGTGTATTTAAAATGAAGAGGCTACATTTGTGAGATGGTTGCATTTTTTTGATTGATTTATTTTTCATTTTTCTTTTTTAAGAAAGTCAAATGCTTATTTTTGATTGTGAGACAAAACTATTTAAACTCACTTCTTTTGGGAGGTTTTTAGTCATAATAATGGCAAAGTTGAACCTATTTGAATGCAAGATGAGAAATTGTGATGAGTAGCTATATAAATTATTATAGAAAACTCACTGGATTCACCAAACTTTATTGTTTGCCTTTTTCCCCAGAAGATATTTCACCAGGGACTTTGAAAAAATAATTTATTATTACTTTCCCAAAGATATTAGGAGATATTATGTTATTATAAGAAAAATGTTATAAACTGAAGAGAATGGAATCTTCTAAATCATGTTGATTAACGTCAGATAAGTTTCAAGTATAAGCTTTTGCAGGTGGAGGGTGCAAGAAATTCATACAATGCTTTGCTCTCTATACAAAGTCACAATGATATTTAGAAACTTTGAAGAAAAATGCCAAGGTTGCGGATAACTGGCCAGTTTACTCTGATGAGAGAAGGTCACAGACTTGTCTCTGGCTTTTTCTGCCATCTTATGAATGAATGATTTTGGTGGGACCTGGAGGGGCCTTAGAGAAAGACTGTCAGTGACTTTTCAAAACTCTACCACTCCTTTCATAAAACCAATTCAGGAACTTGTGTTCTACTGGCAGATCATTCCAGTCATATTTCTAGGTGAAGAATAGCTTTTCATTTTCATCTTTCTGTTTTTATTATTTTTAATTTGTTTCAGTTTGAAAAAGAGTTTACCGACCACCAAGAAACTCAGGCTGAATTGCAGAAGAAAGAGGCAATGATTAATGAGCTTCAAGCAGAGTTACAAACTTTTAAATCTCAGGTAAAATTCCACCCTGAAAAATTTGGGTATTGAAAACACAGTGAGGGAGCAAAGGTTATGTTTTATCTTCATAGCATCAAAATGTTTAAACTTTAGTTTCACTTGCATGTTTTTATAGCATTATTTATAGGTACTTGTGTTTTGCTAGTTTTTAATCATTTTTTTTCTATATGTATGAATATTTAAGCTTTTACAAATTAATCTGCTTTTTTATGTTTTGTTTGGGTTTTGTTCCTAATGTCACATGTTTCCTAAGTAATTAAGCACAAAGAGTAAGAAAATCTTCTACTCTCAGATTTGTTATTCAACACTGATCTTTATCCCACTATAGGAAATTATTGCTCAA
Organism: Sapajus apella; assembly: GCF_009761245.1. Classification (NCBI taxonomy): domain Eukaryota; kingdom Metazoa; phylum Chordata; class Mammalia; order Primates; family Cebidae; genus Sapajus; species Sapajus apella. The sequence continues at coordinate 7,339,559 of NW_022436949.1, read as the reverse complement.
CCTATTTATTTTTCAAAACCTTCAGCCTAGGGGTCCCTTGCAGTGAAAGATAACCTCTAGCTGAATGAGAACATTTTCTGATAATTTTTCAATTTCCAAAGTAAACAGATTTAAAACATGACAAAAAAGAGTAAATCTGGATTATGAAGCAGATAGCTCCCATGCACCCTCTACACATAACACATTTAGATAGCAAGAAATACGTCATCTGCATGCTTTATGTGGATGTAAGTAAGGAGGTAGAATATTCATAGCTAAATTTCTTCATGTAGATTTACGTACAGGATGATGAGCAATAAGTATAGTTTTGCTATTTTCCTTTCATCTTAATTTATGGTTATGTTGAAGTAGTCTCAGGTATACGATATCCTGTCTTATTGGCAATTTTGTTTTCTTTTAAATGCTTACGGATAGTGTTGTTACTGAGGCTGTCTGGAGATACCTTAAAAGATAGCTATCTGTTAGTATTCCATTTTAGAAAAAAATTAAAATCTCCCATTTACAGGAAAATTATTCTCATTCATCTTCTTTCTCTAGTGCTGCAAGAGGAAAGTATCTTTTTTTGTCTTTCCCATATGGCGCCTTGTCTCTCATATTAAAAGAAACATTTGATTGTGTCTGTACTTCAGATTGAGTTATAGACAATGGCTGAAATATTTATGACAAGTTTTTCTTGGTCTGGGCTAATGTAAATTTAAGAACTCTCTTTTTAATTATTTCCAGTTGAAGGTTTATTTATAAATCTTCTCTAGAAAATTCCAGTTTATAAAAAAATGTCTCCACCATTTTTGGATACGTTATTGTTGCATAGTGCTTTTATATAAAATGGGAATAAGTGTGTGTTTTGAAAGTGAAATTAAATCAAGGGATCTCCTAAATTGTTTTAAATTGTACATAGTGGATGACCCATGTTTATGGCTCTGAGAAGAAAAGCTAGAATTAGATACCTAATATTGGCCACCATATTCATGTTTGAAGAACAACTGGCAAATTCTTTTTTTGGATTCTACTTTAATTCTTATAAAATGTGGGCATTTATCTTAAGACCCTTCTTTGTGTTCAAAGCTATGCTGACTATGAAGAGTATGAATAAAATATGTTCTGTTACCTGTTATTTGATTCCTTTGCTCCTGTAGTCTCTTGACAACCAAGTACTTTAGGTGCTGGATGTAATGATGAACAAGTTAGTCACAATGTCTGGCCTCCCAAACCATATCTTCAAGTCAGTCTTCACACTTTATTTAAATGAGCTACTCTGGAGCAGAAATTCAGCCATATCTTTAAGACATTGATAGTTAACTATAAAATACATTCAAAGGGTAGTACCACCTTTGATCACAGCAACCCAGATTAACACTGAACTGGTTCTTCCTTGCACTTAATGGTTTTGATAAGGCATGCTTTTTATTTGTGGTCTCAACTTCTTTCATAACACTGTTTTCTCTTTTTCCTTGTGATGATTTCAGATGTCATTGATTTCAAGCATTTATACATGGTCTATTTTTCATAATTGTGCCATAAAAATTTGAAATTACTTAACATTTATGAAATGCCCACCATCTGAAAGGTACCTAGAATTTATGTTTGTAATTTCAAGAAGCTAATCATATTACAAAAAGTTTTTTATTAACCCAGAATATCTTCTGTGTATCCATTGAAAGGCATCTATTAAATTCTTATTATGCCATAGAAACATAAGGACAAAAGTGACCTTATGGTGGACACAGGTGGTTCTTTTTCACGCCTGATTTTACATTGCTTTTCTGTGGCATTTGATTCTGCAGAACAGTCTTTTTTGGGCGGTGCTCTCTTCATTTGTGGTTTTTGACCCTGTGCTTATCTTTTTCTCTTCTTTTCTTCAATGCATTTATCCTACCCATTTTTTCCGTAGTTATCATGTACCAGTCATTCCTCTGGGTGCTGAGGAAAGAGCAGTAAATAATGCAAGATAGTCACTTACCTCATCAAGCTTATAATCTGTCAAAGAGATAAATGCTAATGTTTCCTTAAACATTTCACACTTTTGCTAATAGCAACATCTTATACCTGTTGAAAAGTATAAGATGCTATGAGTGTAAAATGAGTGGGCAGATAATGCCTTCCCAAGGAAGGGACCTGTTAGCTCAGACTGAAGAGGCTAGTAGGAGATGGTCAGGGAGGGGAATGTTCTAGGCAGAAGGAGTAGCATGTACAAGGGCCCGGAAATTAGCATAAGGTTGGCACACATACATGGAATTAGAAGAAAGTTACCTGCAAGACCAGATGGCAGGAACCAGATTGTGACAAACTGATATAGTCCCTACAAAGACTTTTAGTTTGTTGTTATTATTTTCTGAAGTGCATTGGAACACCATTGAGAAGATTTGAGCAAAGGCATGATGTGGCAGTACCATTTAAGTCCTTTTTTTGAGATCTTATTTTTTACTTACCACTTAAATGCTTAAGTTCCAAAGAACTCTGTCCATAGACCCTTTGTCGTGCTACATATTCTCTCTGTACTGTGAGTGAACTTACCTACTTCCCTGGCTTCAGCTGTGGATTTTCAAGTCTAGATCCATATATCCATTTCCCTCCTGGACATTTCTACCTAGATGATCATAACTGCCTCAAACCAGGGAATTATACTTCCAGCAACTATGTTTTTATGAGGAAAAAAATCTATAGTTGTATTCTTAAATTAGAATAAAAATTGTTGGAATTTTGATTTTTGGTTAAACCATATGAAATTACTGATAATTATTTTTGGTTTAAATGAGTACCTTATTTTTGAGTAAAGTCTTTATTTACGTGTTTTATAGATATGTTCTTAGTTATGTCTCTTACGTTTTTTTTTCTCCAGTTTGGTGCCTTGCCAGCTGATTGTAATATTCCTTTGCCTTCCTCAAAAGAAGGTGGAACTGGCCACTCAGCGATTCCTCCTCCGCCTCCACTGCCCTCTGGTGGATGGGTGCCGCCTCCACCCCCTCCACCCCCACCACCTCCACTTCCAGGAATGCGAATGCCATTTGGTGGTCCTGTGCCTCCACCCCCTCCCCTGGGATTCCTTGGAGGACAAAGTTCTCCTCCTCTACCAACCCTGCCATTTGGGTTGAAACCAAAGAAAGAATTTAAACCTGAAATCAGTATGAGAAGATTGAATTGGTTAAAGGTAAAACAAATTAATAGAGGAAAATACTTTTAGCTAGATTTCAATCTAATTTAAATATATACATAATTTTAATGGGATTTAATTTATACAGACATAATGTATGCATAATTTCTTATGTCATTAATCAAAGTGACAATAAATAAAATATTTTTTTTTTTTTTTTTTTTTTTAAATATTAGGACAAAGCTCTTTGATATTGACCAAGACTTTCTGGTTTATAAGCTTGGTGAGAGTTGATATTGTTTCAGTGGAATGTGATTTGTACTTAAATTGATAATTAAACATTGCAGTGAACTCTATGAAGTATTTTTCAAAAACAGAAATGATAATGTTCTTAGGAATCTTCTGTATTGATCGATGTTGGGAAAGTGTTAACTAGTTGTCAGAAGCTAATATTTAGTCAGATCTTAGGAATTTTGAATCCTGCAGAAAAATGATTTCATGGTAACAGAAACTTGGAAAATGCTGTATCCTGCCCTTCAAGACGTATAGTGCAGATGAGCATTATAAGAGAGTATGAGAAATGTAATTGAGAAGAAGCTAATTAAATCATATTTCAAATCCTTAACTATTGGATCATGGAAGTGTTTTCTTCCTAATAAGACCTTAACATCCTGCAGAACTTTTGTCTCATTGAACGCACTTTGGGGAAAAATCTTACAGATATGACTTTGTAAATATCTGCTGGCAGCTATGGTACTCAGCGTCTATGCATAGTGCTTGGTCTGGGACAGGTGAAACACTCACTTATTTATGAATCAGTCTTCTCTCTGATTGTAGATCAGACCTCATGAAATGACTGAAAACTGTTTCTGGATAAAAGTAAATGAAAATAAGTATGAAAATGTGGATTTGCTTTGTAAACTTGAGAATACGTTTTGTTGCCAACACAAAGGTAAGTTTATCATATTGCTTATTTGTTAATTTAATTTTAGAATTTTAACATTGACACTTCTTATATACCAACCTTTAGAATTTTTATATTGACACTATATACCAACCTTTGGAAAACATTATTTTATGAATCTTGTACATGGTATTTTTATATCACTAATGGATATATAAATAATATAATGAAATAAAGTGCTTAAAAGGTGAATTCTGTTTTAAAAATGCAAATGGTGCATATAAAATTTTAATTATTTAATTTTCTATATAGTATTATTTTTGAAGATATTCCATTGGGGTAAATTAGACTTTTGTAAAGGAGGATATTTTCAGATACAATATTGGCATGAGAATTTCCTTTAGTTTAAAAAATAGAAAAATAAAATGTGTTCTTTCTTCTACTTAGAGTTTTACTAGCCTTTAGTATTACAGTGACTATCACATAATCTAATTAATTGCTATGAGTCACATGGGATAGAAGTATCAAATTTATAGTGTCTTAAAAGTTAGCTTGCAAGAGAGAAGTATTTGAGTAGGTTATATGATCTTTTCATTAAAAGCAATGGTATTCATTTTCCAAAATGTTTTGTGATAATTTTTACCTGTGCGGTGTGATTTTTTAAAAAAAGTGATTTTAAAAAAAGGTATTACTTATGTCTGAAAATTGAACTTATTTCATCTAATCTCATGGGCTTCCTACTTACATTTCAAGACTGGTATCCACACAGAGTTTTTAAGTAGTATATAAAACTTACATTTTAGGTCTGTAGTGCAAAACACTTAGATCAATCGTTACCTTTTAATTTTCAAAAAGAACTTTTTCACTATAGAATTAGGCCGCCTATATGCCTGAGCTCATAGAACAAAGGAAGAGCTGGCAAGGAGAGATTGTACTGGATGGATACAGGTCAGAGACCTTTGTTTAGAGGGTCGAGTTGATTTCTTAAATGTTTATTGTTTGCTAGGCACCGTGCTAGATGCTTTATATATCTGATTTAACTTGGAGCACAGCAGCCAAAGAATGTTGGCAGATATTTTAAAAATTTATCTGTATTCCTTTGAATGACTTTTTGAAAGATTAGAAACTCTTTATAAAAGGTAATTGAAAATTAAAAAATTCTTAATGTAAATTAGAAACTTGTTAAAAGGTAATTGTAAATTAAGATAGTTTTGTAGAATTTGGTAAATCAAAAACCATTAACAGATATTTTTGAGTACCATTTATCCTGACTAAAATATTAAAAATGGTATATTTTTGGTCTTTGAACACAGGAAGAATTTTCTTAGCAAGCTCACCCTAGTAAACTTGTGAATGAGATTTTAATTTTACCTTTTGATTATGGGGGATCGAAATTTTCTTTGAATAAGATTAGCGTACGCTTCTGGCAATCAAAGAAAATATATGGCAGTTAAAATTTGTATTTACATGTAAAACACTTCAGAATTTCAGATTTCATAATCTGAAATTGATTAGTTTTCTTTTGCTTTCCTAGTAGGCACAAATGGTGGTACCTAAAAACTATTTAAGTAATGCTGCCATACAGCTACTCTCTTTTTTTTCTCCGTACTCTGATTACTTTCTTAATTAATGAGGCTCAAAAGGGAAACTTGTTAGCATGTCTTTAATTTAGCTGTAGTGTTAGCCCTAAATGAAATAATTGGACCTTTAAAAAATTCTTAAGTCATCTAACTTTAGCCTTGAGATTCAAGGTTAAAAAAAAACTGATATATTTGCTCAGTCTAATACTAGTTAAAAAGATTAAGGTGAAATGGTGATCATTTTTTGTGTACTCCATATTTCCATCTCTCTCTACCTTTGTACTACTAGCCCTTTGGCCTGGTAGCTCTTCCACTTGTCTTAGAGGCTGGCAGAGGACTATGACATCTTCTGTCTCAACTCAGCTCAAATGCTGCTTTCTTTTTTTCTGTGACAGTAGATGGCATTTCCAGGGGGAACACAAAAGCTGGGGAAGCTCAGGGTTGTGACTCTGAGCAGGGCTAACATTTCTCAGTGGTAAGCAGAGATGAGCTGTGAAGTTGACTATTTTTTTGGGACTTCATTATTAAAGAATAATCCCTAGAATGTATTATTTGAGGAGTCCTAAGAGTGCTTTTTGGTATCACTGGTCATCTGGCAATCAAGGAAAATATATGGCAGTTAAATGTATAATTACATGTAAAACACTTCAGAGTATTTTATAGGAAAGGCTAGTCATTGCTATGTTCAGAGCAACAGGATTTTATATAGACATTTAATAGGCAAGATCAGAAAGGAAGGAAAGAGAAAGATGTCCAGAGAGCTTAGACAAGACTGCTCTAGTAGACAGGTTGCTCCATGTGGCCTCTTTATTTGTGGTCTGGCTGCTGAGGCACTGGGTCCAAATGTTACATTGACCGGTCCCCCTGACTCCAACATCTTTGTTTGAATCAATTTTGTAATTTCTGCAGAATTCAAAATTATTGCCAGGCACGGTGGCTCCTACCTGTAATCTCAGCACTTTGGGAGGCTGAGGTGGGTGGATCACTTGAGGCCAGGAGTTTGAGTTTGTCACCTGGCCAACATGGTGAGATCCCATTTCTACTAAAAACAACAACAACAACGAAATAGCCAGGCGTGGTGGTGCACACCCATAGTCCCAACTACTTGGAGCCTGAGGCAGGAACATCTCTTGAACCTGGGAGGCAGAGGTTGCAGTGACCCAAGATCATGCCACTGTACCCTGGCCTGGGCAACAGAGTAAGACTCTGTCTCAAAAACAAAAAACAAAAAGAAACAAAAAAACCCAAAACCAAAACAAAATTAAATCTGGTCACTTATGTATTGTTCATTCCAAGGTGAAAATCCATTTGTCTCTCCACCCCTTAGCAAACCAGTGCAGAGATAGAGGCATTGGCTGCTGGTTGATTTTCATCATAAAGGGAAGGATGGCAATTACTGAAGAATAGTGAGGTTTTTTATTGCAATAGTAACTGTTTGGACTGAGAACCAAGGCTATTTCTTTGATTACAAAGATGGACATTCCATCCCAGGCATTTAAATGATAGATGCCAATCCTTTGTGCTTCCCAAGCATTCAAAATAGGTAGTAAGAAAAAAGGAACTGAATCCAATCATTTAAAGAGATCCTTGAAGTTTTCTCTCATGTGGCCTTTGTTATAAAATAAGTGTGGCTTTTTTTCTTATAGTACTCACTACTTTAGGTTTTCAGGACTTTTAAAATTTAGACTACTGGGATTTACAGGTCTAACACACTGAGAGTTGGAAAAGGAGCCAATATCTATCGCACATATGTGGTGTATCAATGTCTGAGCTGTGTTGTCTTCATATTATCTTGTTTAATCTTTACTGAACTGTAGCTGAGATCTTTTCTCCTGGTCTGCTGATAGCAAAACATTCTGACTTCTTGAAATACTCTTCTGCCCTACTTACGTTTACATATTACCAAGATATTCTTGATAAGGGCTTGGACATTTCTTCTTAATTCCTGTTACCTTTTATTACATTCCTCTTTTTTTTTTTTTTTTTTTTTTTTTGAAGTGGATCTTACCTATTCTGCTTTTTAAACTAATCTGTGACTATTTACAACAAAGCTTCTGTGGGAAAGTACCTTGTGCCATATCTGCAGAGGAATAGGAAACCTCTCTAATCCTTTTCCTGTGAAAAATGAGTAATTTTTTCCTGATTCACTTATATCATTTTCTTTTATACTTTGTTTTGCTGTTAAGTAGCTCACTTTGGTTTTCTTGATTCTCTCCATTGTAAGTTTTTGAGGTGCATCTTAGCTCTTCATATTTTAAATTCTTCTGGAAATATATATAGGTACTTTTCCAGATTATCTTTTTTCTTTTCCTCATATCTCCTCTTTCCTATCTTCCACTTTTTCTTATTGGCTACACACTGTTTAATTCAACAAATATTTATTGAGTGCATATTGCTTGTTGGGCTTTGTACTCAACATTGGGGATACCTGCATGAATAAGGCAGACGTGCTTCCTGTACTTATGTTGATTTTATATTCCTAGTGAAACTCAGTCAAGTTCGTAGCTGAAGCATAATAACGAGGAGTGGAACAACAAATGCTGATTGTGATTTTAGAAAAGACTGACATATTTTACTAAATCCAGCTTCTGTTAAGACTTAACAAGGTTATAAAAGAACATTGTTTATATATCTCTCTGATATTTAATCATAATATTCGTATATTGAACATTTGCTATCATCAAAATAATGCTAATGACCTGTGTATTTTTTTTAAGCAGATTGGAAGCATCTGTTGGTTAATTTTTACAGGCTGTTGGAAAATGGATTAGAATATACTCACAGGTTATTGCTGTTGGATTTGTCAAGTAAAATTAATATTAATTACTTTCATTATTCACAAACTGTTAACTTAATAGGGATTAAAGGGCTTTCTGAAAGTATATGAATAGTCTAATTCACTTAGGCTAATATATTATGAAAATGTGGTTCCACAATTGTTAGCTTTCTGAAGTAATCATATTTTATAACAGGTATGTCATATTTGCCAGATAGGGCCAATAAATTGGTTTATAAATTATTTCTCAACTGAATAGTTATGACATATGGAAACAGTTAATGAATTATCCACTTAAAAACAAATCAAGCTTAGATTTCTGACATCATAGTTCAGTGGACAAAGAATTGAGGTAGTAAGTGATAAACATGGATTATCCCAGCAACTTGGCTGTGTTTAAGATGTTGTATTGTATCTGAAACATAATTTATTCCTCTGTACAAACAAATGTGTATAAAAAATTTTAAACTACCTCACAAGGCTACATTAAGGTGAACACATAGAAATCTGTTTTTTTGGGCTGCATGCTAATAAAGAGATAATGCCAAAATAAATGCAATATGTTTTATATGTAGTAAAGTTTTCTGAAAAAAACAGAATATTTCACAAATACTAATTTGGAAAGATTGGGGAGAAAGTAGAGAATGAAATATTTCTCTAGGGACCTATCATTTGCTTCTTGTCTGTGACTGAATCTCAAAAGTACTAAAGACATAAGGAAATTATGAAATGGGTCAGGAAAATCTTATCTTCTCATTAAAGGATCTCATTGTTACCAGTTATAGTATATTCTCTGTTGGGGTGCTGAACAAATAGAGATGTATTCTGAAAGCTTTAGAGAAAGAAAGAGGCTAAAGAAAGTGAATTTATTTAGTTCAGAGCCACAGAAGACTTGCAAATCCACCAAATGCTTTGGTTAAATGCGTAGTTTCAGCTTATCTTTGGTATAGTGTGGTAGAAATTTATGCATGGTAACATCTGTACAGTATACAAGAAACATGACCATTTTGAATCCCTATAAATAGACACATTTCTTGTATACTGTACAGATGTTATAAACAGAAAGAGGAAACTAGGGTGCATGTGTATTGGGCGTGTATGTACATACACATTGCTTTTTCTTTTTTTTCTCTTCTACTTTCCTACTTGTACTAGAGAAAGGAATGATATTAAGGCAATGGATTACACTGGAGTCACTTAACTAATGATATATTGGAGGATACTGTTTCTTTTCCATATTATAAGTTGACCTTGATATTTTAATCTTGGTAATAAGTTCTCAGTGGTGTATCTGTAGCTATCATTCCTTAACAAAATTATAAAGTTGTTACATTTCATTGTTATTATCTCACACCTTTTGTCTTAGAATTTGTCTTCCATTTTCTCTGTCTTCTGCCTTGCCCTCCATTTCACCAGGGCAATTCTAGTTGCCCTCTGATTGCTTAAAGTGTGCTTCCCTGTTTTAGGCAGTTCTTAGTCTTGTCTGCATCATGTTGTATCATTCAGGACTCCCACTCAGATTAGTGCTTGTTATTCACCTGGAAATTTAAATGAGGCTTATCCTTCTGAATGCACTATTGTAATCTTAAAGCATTAATAATATTTTGAGGCTGGGCCCAATGGCTCATTCCTCTAATTTCAGTGCTTTGGGAGGCTAAGACAGGAGGATTGCTTGAGGCCAGGAGTTCATGACCAGCCTGGCCAATGTATTGAGACCTGTCACTATAAAAGTAGAGATTGGGTGATAGAGTGAGACCCTGTCTCTATTTAAAAAGAAAAATTTGTAAATCTGGCTATTCACTTACCTGTTTCCCCCTCCCTACATATACTGTTTGCCTGGCTAGAAGAGATGGAATCACCTGGAGTTAGAATGATAACCTGATACTATCCTTGGAGTACGGGAAGAGAATAGGGTCAGGTTAGAGAGTCACAAGTAGATACAGAGGACTTCTTGCTGGATTAAATACTGTATAGCAATTTGATACTAAATAAATTGTATAGCAAATAAATAGTATAATATAGTATATAGTATAGTAAATTCTATATAGCAATTTGATGTTAAATAGTATAGTAAATTCTTTAAAAACTGTATGAAAATAACTTTATATTGTATAATCTTGAATTTCACAATTTAGATTTTTAGGTGATTATGCATTCATGTGTTTAGGTAAGCTGTTCTTGTCCCTCAAGGTTAAATCATTTGGGCACATGATCTTATAACATATTCTGTGCATCTAACGGGGCTCTCACATGTTCATTGGCATCTCAGTAGGAAAACCAGGTTAGAGACCTTTTGTTACCACAGCTTTCACTTGTCTAACTGCATTTCTGTATCTTAAAAGAATGGATGTTTCCAAGTCAGACACTTTATCCCAGGATTCTTAACTTGTGGTCTACAAATAGAATTCTGGGGTCTGAACTTGGATAAGAAAAAAAAAATTCCGTACTTTAACCTCTAATTGAAATTTAGCTTTTTCTTCAATTTTAGGCAACAAACACAGCAGTACCTATTAAATTTCCACAAGTACGTTCATCTATACTTTCATAATACATTAGAATTCTTCTAGTTAAGTTGACATATCATTTAAAATGATTGGTATATCAAAATTAGGGTAGTTATTAGACCTGCAACTAAGTCTTGTTATTTAATCCATTAATAAAGAAGCAGATTTTGTTGGTTGGTTCCACCTGGAAGCAGACATGGAGATGCTGGAGTGTATGTGTGTTTTTTTTAGGGTCAGGATGCAAGACTGGGCAGGAAATGCCTGACTGTTGTGCAAACCTGACAAATTCCCAACCAGTCTAGCCAGGACGGAGCTCTGGAACAAATGATGCCTGTGAGAGGAGTCCCTCTTTGGGCCAACTGGCAGTCCTTACTACTTGTGCCAGGCTGCGCCATTGGCTGGGGACTGCTCAGGAGGCGTGTGTCCTGGACTCAAAAGCTAAGGATGATTTTAAAGGTGCTAACAGTTACTTGAAGCCTGCCAGCTAAATGCAGTCCTTGTGACTGAATGGAAAGTTCTTCCTAAATGAAGATCTGAACAGCACACCTGCATTGCTGCCTCACATGTATATTACTATTTCATAAACCAGTGTTTAATGCATTTTGATAGCTGCATTCAAGTATAATTTGCTTCTTTTGAAATCTTATGTATTTTTGTTTATGTATTTAAAAATACTATTTTGTGGAACAGTCTACTTCTTTGACTATCAATGGGGTCTTTGGCAAAAAAGGTTAAGAATTACTTTAGCCTCTCTAATTTGTGCAGTGGTGAAAGTGAGGTAACATTAGGGACCTGTCTTCCATTTTCCCTGTCTTCTGCCTTACTCTCCATTTCACCAGGGCAATTCTAGTTGCCCTCTGATTGCTTAAAGTGTGCTTCCCTGTTTTACGCAGTTCTTTGCCTTACCTGTATCATTTAGGACTCCCACTCAAATTAGGGCCTGAGCCTGGGCGTAACTGCTGCCTATTTAATTTATGTTGCTTTTTTTGTTTTGTTTTTATTTTATTTTTTAATTCAAGGAACCAATACATGTAATGAAATATTTCATCCAACTTTAAGGCAGTTTCAACATCAGACTGTCCATTTTTGAATCTCACTTTAGCAGACTACTAATAGTGCATTAATTAATAAAAGCATACTTAGATCAAATCTGGACAAAATATGAAACTCCTTAATTAGATAATAAAACAAGATATTATTAATGCCTTTTTTTTTTGTTACTAGTTCAATGTTTATGTTACTTTATTTGCTGCACAGAACAATTTTGTGAAAGAACCAAAGCAAACGTTGTATACATTTATATATAAGAAAGTTATATTCTTCGGTGAATTTCAGCTAAAAGAAGCAGCCACTCTGAATGGAATACAGATCCGAGTCTACAGCCATTGCTCTTTGTGCTATGCCATTCTGCTTCTCTGATTAAAAGAAATCCTATTATGTTTTATTTAAAGTGCTCTGCTTTGATTTAAAATAATTTTCCTCTCATCTCCTGCCACCTTACCACTGCCCCACAGCAGTTCACCCTCATTCCACAATTTATATTAAAGGCTTTAAAAACTTGCTGTTTTTTATTAAGACCATCTTTCATCATTTGGTACCTCTATTCACTTCTGTAAGTATTTGAGCTGTAAATACTAACATCATGCTGTGGAATATACATGCCAAGTGGGGGACTTTGTGGAGTCCACCCTACAAGTGTGTGACCCTGGCTTTTACAGCTGTAGTTTCTTTCCTCTATAAAATGGGGGACATAATACCCATCTCATGAGGTTATTGTGAGGATTATATAATGCATATTGTAAAGCATCTTTTGCAGTGCTCAGCTCATTGTAGTTGCTCAGGAAATGTTAGCTGAACTTAAATGATGAGAATACAGAACTCATTTCAACTTAAAAAGTTTTGTATATCATCTCTGAATCTTCTACAATTTAACAAGTTAAATGGCCTATGTTCATTGTAGCCTTGCTTTCAAGTGAAACTTTTTAAATCATGAAACTACTGTTAACTGACCTATGTTAATAGCCGCTTATAGAGACTACTGTAACACTCGTTCATACCATTAACTTTGGAAAATAATAATAGATTATTCTGTATATCTAGTTTCATTTTTATGTATATATTAAATGTCAAGTGCTTCATTAAATTTTTTGAGATAGGGATTTGTTGAATCAGGAATAAATGTAAAGCTCTTTTTTATTTCCTGATTTTTTTTTTCCATGATTTTTTCCTTTCAGTTGATGACTCATTCATGGAACTGAGGCCTAACAATATTTGTAATTTTATGAGATTCAAAAGCTGAAATTCTAAACTTTGCTTTTCTTGTTGTGATTCAGTTTTAGAGCATTGAACTGATGACTTTGAGGTGATCTTGAAAAGTTCATTCAGTCCCTTATAAAACATTACTTGTTTTTGTTAATAATTCATTATAACTTTTGATAGTTATTTACAGTTTCAGAGATTAGTAAGGAGAGTAGAGATGGCTTAATATAATTATGGAACTGAATTGAATTAAGGCATAGAGAACCTTTATTTGATAGGCAAATAAGAGTGCCAGATAAAGCATATGGCTAAATTCTCCTCAGGGTTTGCAGGAGGCATGATGACTTTTAATGTTTTTAGTTTTATAGATTGCTAGCACAAGGTTCGGAAGAATGATAATTTTTCAGGAATAGATTACTCCTTTTTTCCCTCCTCCATTTGTGTGGTGCAAGCGAATAGGATTAGTTGGATGAACCATATGACATTATGCCATTTTGACAATGGAAACCTCACATGGTTCAACTAAATACTGGTTTCCTAAACTGGTAACAAATTAACTAAAACATACATAAAAAAAAGTCTTTAGTTTTTAGCTTAAATGTAAGTATTTATATTTTCCTACTAGCTTGACAGGTAATAGATGAGGAAGCCAGAATTCTCGAAGTGAAAATTATTCAACTCAGAATATGACTTACAGCCCCCACATCTGTGATTGGAAGAAAACCTTAGAATTTTACATGCTGTGTTGGTGTATATAAATCACTCTTTGCTTGTGAATCAGTGAGGAAATTTGCCTGCAGGGAATGATTAAAGCAAGAAGTCTGGTGGTTGGTGGTCCTAGAGTTGGTTAATTCAGCATCCCAGTGATGATAGAACTCTAGGTTAACGTCTCATCTGTTTTTCTCAGCTTTCCCTTTAGTTTCAGCTTAGCTTAGCTAGCAGAGACAGGAAGAATCATTATGTTCACAAATGGGCTTTGTATTAGTTTTCTAGTGCTGCTATAACAAATTACTACAGATTTAGCATCTTTAAAAGTACAAATTTATTATCTTTCAATTCTACAGAAGTCCAGTGTGGGTCTCACTAGTCTGAAGTCAACAGGACTGTGTTCTTTTCTGGATGCTCTGGAGGAGAATGTTTCCTTGCCTTTTCCAGTCTCTAGAGGCCACCCACATTCGTCAGCTTGTGGCCTCCTGTATCTTCGAAGCTAGCAACAGCAGAGCAGGTCATCTTGTTACATCTCTCTTGCCTGGCTTCCATGATTCCATCTCTTTCTTTAACTCTGACCTAACCTACAGAAGGTTCTTTTAAAGACACTCATGTGATTAAACTGGGCCCACCTGGATTATCCTGGCTGCTCTTCCCTATCTCAGAATCCTTAACCTTGATTACATGTATAAAGTTTCATTTTCCTTGTGAGGTAAAATATTCACTGGATCCAGAAATTAGGACATGGATATCTTTGGCAGAAAAAGCTGTGGGACAACTTTATGCCATAAAATTGCAGTGTTTCACAGGATACTTGGCTCTGTTAAATGAACATAACTTTATTGATGTTATGCCACTTTTTTTTAGCTTGCATTCCTTTTGTAGGAATGCTGTTTTAGGAGTCCTGGGGCATTGTGACTCAACTTTTAAAATCATTTCTTTTATTCACAAAATGTTTATTAAGACTGGGTGTGGTGGCTGACACCTGTAATCCCAGCGTTTTGGGAGATTGAGGTGGGTGGATCACCTGAGGTCAGGAATTCAAAACCAGCCTGGCCAACATGTTGAAACCCTGTCTCTACTAACGATACAAAAATTAGCCATGTATGGTGGCGTGTGCCTGTAATCCCAGCCATTCAGGAGGCTGAGGCAGGATAATCGCTTAAACCAGGGAGGCAGAGGTTGCAGTGAGCTAAGATCGTGCCGTTACTCTCTAGGCTGTGCAACAGGAGTGAAATTTCGTCTTTAAAAAAAAAAGGTTTATTGAAGTTTAGATCTATATCAATTACATTAACATATGTTTTTGTTACCGCAGCCAAAAATGCCTTTCTAGATTTTTAGGAAAAATTCTTATATTGTGTTTTCTTAAGTACCAGGAAAGATAAATTATATTTATTTAATGTGCATCAAGCATCATAGTCTATGATATATTTTGCAGTTTGTAATATGTATTACTAATTTCAGTTTTTTCTGGGACATTATTAAATTATATATATTTTTATTTCATATATTTTTTAAACCTAGAAATACTTTCTATAAACCTAGATCAAAGAGTCATTGGCATTTAAAAACATTTTTTGTGACTCTCACTACTATTTCATTAAGATTGAAAGAGAAAGTAGTTCTAATCTAGAAAAAAATTTATACATTATTAACTTTTAAAAGATAACAATGTCTACATTGCCTGTTGATAAACTAAATTTTCTTATCTTAAACTTTAATTATATTTTAAAACACAGATTGTTACTCTAATTTTATGATGTTTCACAATATATTTTTAAATTTCACAACATATTTTTACCTGAATAATATTTCTGTTTATGTTATAGAGACTCTGGGAATACAGATCTTTTCCTAGTTCAAATATTACTCAGACCTCTTAATGGATATGAATATATATAATTTTATCACAACGTGGAAAATATATGTTATTGTAATTACATATTTTAATGGATAATTAAAAATACCACATAAAAGTTTATTTTAATTGGAAAAATTTCATCACTGAGGAAAATCACAATTATCAAAAGATCTATTGCAGCCACATTTCACACAAAATAAGCAATTTATTTTAATTTAATTGTTGGCTCTTAGTGATTTTCCAGCCTACTCTTCTATCATCATATTGCCTTAGACTCATTCTTCCTGAAGCAGGGCTCTTCTTTCCCGTTTAATCTTCTTTTTCATTTGAGAACCAATTATTTTTCAGGGTTTCACAGGTCACAGTGGGACAGTTTGGTTCTCTGCTCCCCTAGCATAAGATTCAACCCAGGAGAGCTAAAATAGCCAATGGGATAATTATGTTTGTTTTTAAACGAAGGGCGTTAGTTTTTAGAGCTTTTATGTTTTTCTATTTTAAAATTAGGCTTTTTTCTGAATATTTTGTTTTCCCATGTTTTGTTTTACTTCATTTTGAATCTTCTCTATCCGTATATACATAAATGACATTTAAAAATTGACCAATTATTTGTATCTTCATTAACTGCTTCAGCAGATTCAGCATTTTTTTAGTACTAACAGCAAGGAAAACTGCAATTTGTGTCAGCTTCAGCATGGTAATTGTAGTTATCTGTTCTCACACTGCTAATAAAGACATACCTGAGACTGGATAATTTATAAAGAAAGAGAAGCTTAATGGACTCACAGTTCCACATGGCTGGGGAGTCCTCACAATCATGGCAGAAGAGAAAGAGGACCAAAAGCATGTCTTACATGGTGGCAGGCAAGAAATCGTGTGCCCTTTATAAAACCATCAGATCTCATAAGACATATTCACTATTATGAGAACAACATGGGAAAAACCTGCACTCATGATTCAGTTACCTCCCACTGGGTTCCTGCCACAACATGTGAAGATTATGGGAGTTAGAATTCAAGATAAGATTTGGGTGGGGACACAGCCAAACCATATCGTTCCACCCCTGGTCCCTCCCAAATATTATGTCCTCACATTTCAAAACCAATCATGCCTTCCCAACAGTCTCTTAGGGTCTTAACTCATTTCAGCATTAATTCGAAAGTCCACAGTCCAAAATCACATCTGAAACAAGGCAAGTCCCTTCTGCCTATGACCCTGTAAAATCAAAAGCAAGTTAGTTACTTCCTAGATACAATGGGGGTACAGGCATTGGGCTAATATGCCCATTCCAAATGGGAGAAATTCTCAAAGGGCCTACAGGCCCCATGCAAGTCTGAAATCCAGGGGGGCAATTAAATCTTAAAGCTCCAAAATGATCTCCTTTTACTCCATGTCTCACATCCAGGTCACACTAATGCAAGAGGTATGTTCCCATGGACTTGAGCAGCTCTGCCCATGTGGTTTTCCAGGGTACATCCCTACTCCTGGCTGGTTTTATGGGCTGGTGTTGAGTGTCTGCAGGTTTTCCAGGTGCATGGACCAAGCTGTCAGTGAATCTGCCATTCTGGGTTTAGGACGGTGGCTCCCTTCTCACAGCTCCATCAGGCAGTGCCCCAGTGGGGACTTTGTGTGAGGGCTCCCACTCCACATTTCCCTTCTATACGGGCCTAGCAGAGGTTCTCCCTGAGGGTTCCTCCCCTGCAGCATTCCTCTGCCTGAGCATCCCAGCATTTTCATACATCCTCTGAAATCTATGCGGAGGTTCCCAAACGTCAGTTCTTGGCTTCTTTGTACCCTAGACCCAGCACCATGTGTAAACCACCAAGGCTTGGGGCTTGCACCCTCTGATGCAATAGCCTGAGCTGTACCTTTGCCCCTTTTAGCTATAGCTGGGACACAGGACACTACGTCTTGAGACTGCACAAAGCAGCAAGGCCCTAGGCCCAGCCCATGAAATCATTTTTACCTCCTAGGCTTTCAGGCCTATGATGGGAGGGGCTGCCATGAATACCTCTGACATGCCTTGGGGACATTTCCCCCATTGTCTTGGTGATTAACATTTGGCTTCTTGCTACTTTTGCAAGTTTCTGCAGCTGGCTTGATTTTCTTCTCAGAAAATGGGTATTTCTTTTCTGTTGCATTGTCAGGTTGCAGATTTTTCAAGCTTTTATGCTCTGCTTCCCCTTTAAACATAAGTTCCAATTCAAAACTACATCTTTATAAATGAATAAAACGGAATGCTTTCAACAGCACCCAAGTTCCCTTTGAATGCTTTGCTGCTTGGAAATTTCTTCCACCAGATACTCTAAATAATATCTCTCATGTTCAAAGTTCCACAGATCTCTAGGGCAGGGGCAAAATGCTGCCAATTTCTTTGATAAAACATAGCAAGAGTCATCTATACTCCAGGTCCCAACAAGTTCCTTATTTCCATGTGAGACCACCTCAGCCTGGAGTTTATTGTCCATATTATTATCAGCATTTTGGTCAAAACCATTCCCCAAGTCTCTAGGAAGTTCTAAACTTTCCCACATCTTCCTGTCTTTTCAGCCCTCCAAGTCTTTAGAAAGTTTCAAACTTTCCCACATTTTTCTGTCTTAGTCTGAGCCCTCCAAAATGTTCCAACCTGTGCCTGTTACCCAGTTCCAAAGTCACTTCCACATTTTCGATTATCTTTACAGCAGCGGCCCACTCTCTGCAGTGCCAATTTACTGTATTATTCTCTTTTCATGCTGCTGATAAAGATATACCTGAGATTGGATAATTTATAAAGAAAAAGGCTGAATTAACTTACAGTTCCACATGGCTGGGGAGGCCTTACAGTCATGTAGAAATGTGGAGGAAGAGCAAAGGCACATCTTACATGGTGGCAAACAGAAGAGCATGTACAAGGGAACTGCCCTTTATAAAACTATGAGCTTTCATGACACTTATTCACTAGCATGACAACAGCATGGGAGAAACCCACCCCCGTGATTCAGTTACCCACCATTGGCTTCCTCCTACAACCTGGGAATTATGGGAGCTGCAATTCAAGATGAAATTTTGATGGGGACACAGCCAAAACATATCAGTAATAATAGTTTCGTAATAGATTTTTCCATATACAAAAATACATATGTACACATAAAAATACAAATATATATAAAAGTATGTGTGTGTGTATATATGAAAGTATTATTCCATAATCCAGAAATATGATGTTGAATAATCATTAGATTGTTTCATTTGTTATTACCTTGATATGGTTTTTCTCTGTGTCTCCATCCAAATCTCATGTTGAATTGTAATTCCTAGTGTTGGAGATAGGGCCTAGTGGGAGGTGATTGGATCATGCAGATGGTTTCTAACGGTTTAGCACCATCCCCTTAGTGCTGCCTCGTGATTGAGTTCTCATGAGATCTGGTTATTTAAAAGTGTGTAGCACTTTCCTCTTCACTCCCTCTTCTTCCTGCTTCAGTCATATAGGACGTATTGGCTTTCCCTTTGCCCTTCCTCTATGATTGTAAGTTTCCTGAGGTCTCCCCAGTTTAGCCCTTTGTACAGCCTATGGAACTTTGAGTCAAGTAAACTTCTTTTCTTTATAAATTACCCAGTCTCAGGTAATTCTTTGTAGTGGTGTGAGAATGGACTAAAACACACCTCTGTTATTTAATAAGATAGCTGAATGCAGAGAAGTCAATTAACCACCTGACATGATCATCCTCTGTCTACTTTTGTAGCTCTGAGGTATCTGTTATTAAGACAATTGTTTTGTGAATGTGTTCTTGATGAATAAGCATGTTCTACAACCATGATAGCCCAAGTTTTACCATTATTTATGATTATATTAGGTTTATAAGGCCAGAGCAGCTGCTGGAAACAAAAGGGAATGAGTAAAGAAAGTGACTTAAGTTAAAGGAAAAATGAGGGCTTTGCATAACCCTAGGGATGGTGCCCAGTACTCACATTTGTAATTTAGGCTTTTGCCTTATTTTAGTGTAAGTGACTGAGTCTCAGAAGTTAAAACTCTAGCCCTCAAGGTTACATCATTAGAAAGAAGTTAAAAATCAAGAACTTAATTCTTGACTTCATAACGTTTGTTCTTTCCTCTCTATCCTGTTTAGACACTAGAGAACAGGAGGGAGGAAAAGGCATGAGAGCATATTGGGTGCATCTTGAAGGACCTTAAGCATTGATATGTAATTGACCTTGATGTCAGGAACCCTGGCGACTTGTACAGCACAGTTACATCTCCTATTTTGCCTTCTTTTGTTTCTTTACACTTAGAAGCAGTGATAGCCTTTCATTTATTACATACTTTCTTCAAACCTTTTTTTAAAAAATAGCTTCCAAATTGCTCTTTCTTTTCATATTCTCTTTTTAAGACAATAATGCAAACTATCTTCAGATTTGTGGTACCAGTGAATATCACATTTATCATATCCTTTGTGTGCACACATACTAAAGGATTAAAAAGAAAAGACATTTCTCATTCTGGCGTTTGTAGCCTTCTGCAGTCAGGCCTAACTTGTGTATCTAGCTATTTGCTCCTTGTTATTTTTCCTCTCTTCACATCCTATACTTCAGTAACATTGGTCTACTTTTTCACTAAATTTGGCTGTGTATTTCTTTGCCCCTTCCTTGTGTCCTCATTACTTATTTTTGAAGGTTTTAATTTTTAATCCTTACCCATTCTTTATCTCCTACTAAAATTCCTATTGGGAACTGTTACTGACTGACTTAGAGTACGTCTTTCACCAGACATTGGAGAGCCCACCTGGATTCTGCCCCTGTCCTCCACATTCCATGTAGTCCTCTTTCTACCTTCAAATAGTTGAGCCCTTTTTTTTTCTCAGTACCTAGAAAATGCTGAAGCCTTGGGAAAATTTTATTCTTCCGCTTCTTGGCTCGCCAACTTCATTTCCTATTACCTTTCTTTCAGCTCTTTCACTTCAGCCATACTGGACAACCTTCATGATGTACCCCAGACATGCCAAGTATACTCCTGCCATGGGATTTTCTCTGCCAGGAAACTTCATGCTCCAGATATGTGCTCCATGAGCCCCTTACTACCTTAAAGTCTTGACTCAAATGTCACTTTCTCAATGAGGCTCCTTCGTTCAGTTCAACTCCCAAATTAATCTGGCCAGGTTTTTCTTTGTCCCTACCCCATCCCCATTCTTGCTACTTTGTTGTTTTCATATCATTTATCTCCTTCTAACATATTTTTAGTTACTTATTTATTAGGTATGTTATCTTATTCTCTACCTACTCCCACTGGAATTTAAGCTCCATTACAAAAGAGTTCTTTGTTTCATTTACTGGTGTATTGCAGGTACCTAGAAGAATGAATGCTTGGCACATATGGGTACTGAATGTTTGCAGAATAAATGAATGCTTTTCCATTTCTTTAAAGCAGAAATGCAATAATTTCAGCCTCCTCAAGCAAACTCTTTTTTTCTAAGCAAATGGGAATTTTGGAAGGAGAGTAGAAATATTTAAGTGATCTAGATTCCAATTAACTCTGCCACTGATGTCTTTAGCTCTGAGTGAATAGCAGACTCTTTTGTAAATTAGGTTAAAAAAATTCAGAGAATAATGAAGGTGGTTGAGAGTGGAATAGGTTCAGGACCTAGATGCTAAAATGATTCACTTTTTTCCCCTGCTGTTTTAGCAGCAAAAAGTAAGAAGGAGGAAAGTAAAAATTATACGTAAATTCTGTATTATTGTTGAATGGACCCTAATTGGTGTCTGCACATCAGGAGCAACTAATAGCAAACATACTGTAACACATTTTGTAGGTATTTTTCCTGAAAATTGCTCTTGTTTGGTGTTGATTTTTTTTTAATTGTGGTAAAATTTATGTCACATAAAATTAACCATGAATAATTATGGCCTTTAGTACAGTCACAGTGTTGTTCAGTCATGGCCTCTATCTAGTTCTAAAACATTTTCATTATTCCAAAGTAAAACCTTGGACCCCTTAAGCAGCCTCTCCCCATTATCCACTTCCCCTGGCAATCATCAATCTGTTTCCTGCCTATGAATTTATGTGTTTTGAATGTTTTATATAAATGGAATCACACAATATGTGACTTACTGTATCTGGCTTTCACTTTACATAATATTTTTGAGGTTACATTGTAGCATGTGTCAGTACTATATTTCTTTTAATGGTTAAATAATATTCCTTTGTATTTTTATACCATGATTTGTTCATTCATTCACTGGTGGATATTTGGGGGTGCTTCTGCCTTTTGGCTATTATGCATAGTGTTGCTGTAAACACTGGTGTACATGTATTTGAATACCTGTTTTCAATTCTTTTGGATTAATAGGTTGGAGTGTAATTGCTGTGTTATTTGGTAATTCTATGTTTAACTATTTGAGAAACTGCTATGCTGTTTCCACAGTAGCCGAATCATTTTACATTCCCATTAGCAATGTATAAGAATTCTAATTTCTCCACATCTTTGCCCACGTTTGTTATTTTCCATTTTTTATAGGTGTTGATTTTGAGCGTTAAAAACATCTAAAGTTTACTGAAAATGATGCTTTTATAAAAGTTTGATGGGATATAATAGAAAATCAAGTGTATTAACCCTTATTCTTACAGAAACCAATAAAGTCTTTAAGTAGGGAAATAAGATCAGAATAATATTTAATTACAAAGTTTATTGAGTGAATAGTGGCAGAGATTCATAAATATGACTGAGAAGTTTGCAATTTTGCATGAAAGGTAGATATGTTATAAGTCAGTACAATATACAGTATTATGTATGTCTGTATTAGTTCATTCTTATGCTGCTAATAACGACATACCCGAGACAGGGTAATTTACAAAGGAAAGAGGTTTAATTGACTCACAGTTCAGCATAGCTGGGGAGGCCTCAGGAAATTTACAATCATAACAGAATGGGAAGCAGACATGACCGTTTTCACATGATGGCAGGAAGAAGTGCTGAGCAAACGGGGAAAATGCCTTTTATAAAACCATCAGACCTCGTGAGAACTCACTACCATAAAAATGGCAAGAGGATAACCACCCCTGTGATTCAGTTACCCGCCCAGGTCCCTGCTGCAACATGGGAACTACGGTTCAATAGGAGATTTGGGTGGGGACACAACCAAACCACATCAGTGCCTTAATAGTGAAGTACACATAAAACACTACTTACATATTTTACTAAGATTATATAAAGATTATTCACCTAAGCTGCTATAATTTATTCATGATAAAATAATTATGTTACAGAAAATTTAGAAAATTGATGAAAGAAAAAAAATACCACCCTAAACTCCACTACTCTATTCAATTTCATTGTAGAATTTGGATAAATTGCCTTTAAGCTTTTCAAAACTTTTATGTTTTCTAGCACTGTTTATAATAATATATATGCATAGTTATTTCCACGTTTCTCATGCTGTTAAATAGCCTTTATAATATCTTGACTGACCATAAAGTATTACTTTAGTCATTATATCACAGCTATTAGGTATATTTAAAAATCTGTTGATTTTAATTGGGATAATTAGAAAATAATCATGAAGGAGAAAGCTTCACTTTGCTCACTTCATACATACTTCATTTCTTGGCTTAAGTGTCATCTCTAGAAATGACTTCTGTGACTTCTCAGATTGTCATAGATTTTGTGATGTAACCCCATAATGCCCTTTATTTTTCAGTCATAGTACTGGTTTGTAATTCTAATAAAATTTTTAGTTGTGTGAGTGCTTAGGAACTATGTCTTCTGCCTACTCTACTCCTTTTACTCAGGGCAGTGTCTTATGTTTATCATTGCTTAATAAGCTTGTTGGTTGGATGATTGAATGAACAAACAGGGAGGGGAAGTCAAGAGTGTGAACAAAGGCACTGAGACATGTACTGCTGGAGTGTTTGGGGAAATATGTTGGCTTAGGAGCTAAAGATCAACAATGGAGTATACCACACTGTGTTTGAGAATGAGAAGATGTATGTGGGACAATGTCATTGGAAGATGAACCTAGAAAGAATTGTGTTTACATTAGGGAGGTGTTTATATGCTAAATCTAGGCTTTTATGTTTTCTTCTGTCACTTATGTTTATAAATAATTTAAAATATTAAATTATGGTGTCACAAAGTTTTAAATGTTTTGAGTAGAGACATAACATATTATAATCTATGTTTTAGCATGAAACCTTAGTATCACACAGCTCTGTGTTGCAGTAGGTAAAGGATAGAAACTGGAATATCAATTAAGAGACTACTTTATTACCAAGGACATTGGTGATGAATTCCTGAATAGGTTACTTCCATGGGAGTACATTAGATATAAAAGCTCTTTGAGGAAGTATGATCAACCACGTTTAGACTATCATTAGCTGGTAGATTTTGGGAAGAAAGCAGAGCATGGAATGATTTAGGATTATGAAGTGAATCATGCTCGTGTCTGTAGATTTTAGACTAAAGATAAATGGGTTTTATTTTTATCCACTTGACTCAATATACTTTTATGGATCTCTGCTACAGATTATATTACAAGTTGGCAGTGTTTTTCTATACAGGGCTGAATAGTAAGTATTTTAGTTTTTGTAGGTTGTATGGTCAGTGTCACAGCTACTCAGCTGTGCTATTGCAGTGTGAAAGCAGCCACAGACTCTGTGTAATCTAATGGTCATGTCTGTGTTCCTCTTTACTTTTTTTTTTTTTTGAGACGGAGTTTCGCTCTTGTTGCCCAGGCTGGAGTGCAATGGCGCGATCTCGGCTCACCGCAACCTCTGCCTCTTGGGTTCAGGCAATTCTCCTGCCTCAGCCTCCTGAGTAGCTGGAATTACAGGCATGCGCCACCATGCCCAGCTGATTTTTTTTTGTTGTTGTATTTTTAGTAGAGACGAGGTTTCACCGTGTTGACCAGGATGGTCTCAATCTCTTGACCTCGTGATCCACCTGCCTTGGCCTCCCAAAGTGCTGGGATTACAGGCGTGAGCCACCGCACCTGGCCCTCTTTACTTTATTAAAACAGGTACCAGAATGGTCTTGGCCCATGTGGCTATAGTTTGCTGACCCTGGTTATATTACTGAGGTTTTATATCAGATTATTTTATTAAATTATAGTAGATCCCATTGTAGTTTATGTGATTTCCTTCAGCAATGAGCGCTACAGGTAGAACTGGAGATACAGACTGTTGTATCTATTAGGTTTGTTGATTCCTGTCTCCCAGATATTTGTGACTAAATGTTGCTAAACAGAATTTATGGGAGGCTGTTGTTTTAGAATAAGCTTTTGCACTTGGCCTCAACAGACCAGATCAAGCCAGAATGGAGTCAGTTGTGTTAGGTGTCATGTAATCAAACTGAACTTTGACATGGGCCAGTTTTCCAAAAAATAGGAGATTCACAGAAGGGGCCTGTTTTACCTGAGCCCCTTTGATAAGGAAGGGGCCTCTTTTACCTGAGCCCCTATGATAAGGAAGTCACCTGTTTTAACGCTATAAAGAAAGTAACTCTAAAATGACCCGTCTGTTTTTTGTTCCCCTTTTCTGCTTTCTTTAACCCTTCTCTACCTATAAAGTCAATCATCTCTGCTCAGTTTGTTGTGGCACTTTTCTACATTTTTAGATGAGATGCTACCTGATTCATGAATCACTTATAGAAGCCAATTTGAGGCCGGGCGCGGTGGCTCAAGCCTGTAATCCCAGCGCTTTGGGAGGCCGAGGCGGGTGGATCACGAGGTCAAGAGATCGAGGCCATCCTGGCCAACATGGTGAAACCCCATCTCAACTAAAAATACACAAAAAATTAGCTGGACGTGATGGTGTGCGCCTGTAGTCCCAGCTACCTGGGAGGCTGAGGCAGAAGAATTGCTTGAACCTGGGAGGCAGAGGTTGCAGTGAGCCGAGATTGTGCCACTGCACCCCAGCCTGGTGCCTGCCGACAGAGCAAGACTCTGCCCCCCCACCCCAAAAAAGCCAATTTGATCTTTAAATGGAATTTGTTAAAGCTTGCTTTCTCTTTTCTTTTTTCTTTTCTCTTTTTTTTTTTTCTTTCTTTTCTTTCACTGACAGAGAAAGGGTATAGAAAGAACCACATTAAGAAGTTTGATCAGAAAATCTAAGCATGGGCTGTTGAGGTAGTTCACACCTACAGTCTCAGTGCTCTGGGAGGCCAAGATAGAAGGTTTGGTTGAGGCCAGGAGTTTAAGACCAGCCTGGGCAATATAGCAAACAAACAAAAAAACCTGACACATATATTTAATAACACACTGGGTATGATAACACATGCCTGTAACTCTAGCTACATGGGAGGCCAAGGACACTTGATGAGGTTTCAGTGAGCTGTGATGACACCACTGCATTTCAGCCTTGGTGACCAAGTGAGACCCCATCTCTAAAACAAACAACAACAAAAAACTAAGTGTGATGAGAATGTCAAAGGGAAACTAGGTAGAAGTATAGGGACTAGAGACTATCTGAGTGTTGAGAACAGGCTTCTTGGACACAAAATGAGTAGAAAATGTGGAATTATAAATGCTACCTCTTGGAATAAAGACCTTGTAGAAATAGGTCCAATTCTACAGTGTCAAAGAATTGTCCAGCCAAGGAATTGGGATGAAATAATGGAAAATAAACAAGATTTTAATGTAGAAATTAACAGTGAAGCCAGGAGAAAGGCATTGGCTTTGGAATCAGAGTACCTGGTTGGAATCTTATCTCTATAATGTTTTGACTTGGGATGAATTTTCAGTCTCTTTCAGATTAACTTTAATTTTTCATCTGAAAAAGAGAATACTACTTATAGGATTATTAAGAGATTGTGTCTGTTGGGTGCCTGACATGATACCTGATTCACATTACTCCAAAAATGGCAACTAGTATTATCATTATCATATTAATTCCATTTTATTTTTATTGCATTATGGCAAAGAAGTAAAGTAGCTATCACAGCTGTTATGAATAGGACATTGGACTGTATTCTGAATTCCCTTCCATATGTAGGACTCCTTTTTATTGATATTGCAAATTTCTTCAGTAAAATACATTTATACTTCTGAATTGACAGTGTAAAGCATTTTTGCTTTACATTGCTTTATAATAAATAACAATAAATTATAAATAATGATTTTATGGGATTTAAAGCAAAACAGTTGTTCTGGCTTTTTTGTTTTGTTTTGCTTTTGGGTATTTTTTTGGTCGTTGTCTTGTTTTTGGATACAGTCTTGCTCTGTTGCCCAGGCTGGAGTGCATCCTCCACATCCAGAGCTCCAGCAATCCTACCACCTCAGCCTTCTGAGTAGCTGGAACTACAGGTATATACCACCAGGCTCAAAACAATTGCTACTAGTAAGATATGAAACTCTTCTCTTCCTCCTCTTCTGCCTCCTCCTGTTTCTCTGTCTTTAAACTAAATCACAGATTTGGATTTTATCTGATTGTACTACATCAAAAATATTACTTCCATTCATGAAATAGTGCAGTAACCAGGGTTAATGTTTTTCATTGGTTTATTTCAAAATAGGAAAGTATTAAGAGAATCAGGCAGTGGGCCATGCAGAGTTACAGTTAGAGGAGATTGCTGTTTATGTTAATGACATTTCCTTAACTTCCATTGAAAGCTATTCAACACGAACATGTGACTCTTTTACTAATTGTAATGCATTACAGTACCCCATAATCTATATAAGAGTGTTCACCTCTGCACTCTGCCTGTCCAGCTGTTGTCTTGAACAATTATCAGCGAGTTATTATTCCCGGTATGAGCTGTGTCATGCTCGAAAGTGGGATGAAAAAAATGTTAATGAGCATGCATGAATGTTGGCTGATGAAGGTTAAGTGGTTGCAGATATGCCCTCTGCATTCTTTCCTATGAATGCTCAGACTGAGGCAATGGGTTCTGATGAGGGATTACAAACAAATGGTGCTGATTGACAGTTCTTGATTTAACATTAAAATGGTATCTAAAGGCAAATTCTGTGTTTCAGCTGAATAACAGACACAGTGTTGTTGACCCCTGGGTGCAACTCAACACTTCAGCATCCATTTTATTTTAAGAGTTTTTTTTCCCCCAATCATACCAGATTTTCAAATGTTCTCATTTTTGTATTCCATTTTATTTTAAAGTTGTGCCTTGCAGTAGTGGTATAGTTAAAAAAAAAAAAAAACGTTAACATATCCAATATATACGTACATTTTTAGAATGATAACTTTGTAATTTTAAGTATGATTGAATTAAGATATTGTACACAATAGCTGTCTAAGTAGGTAAGCATGGGTCAGCACTCATCAGCAACATGTTAGTTTCTCTTTGTGTGTTTGTATGTATTTTATTTTATTTTTTTATTTTTTATTTTTATTTATTTATTTTTTTTTTGAGACGGAGTTTCACTCTTGTTACCCAGGCTGGAGTGCAATGGCGCGATCTCGGCTCACCGCAACCTCCGCCTCCTGGGCTCAGGCAATTCTTCTGCCTCAACCTCCTGAGTAGCTGGGATTACAGGCACACGCCACCATGCCCAGCTAATGTTTTTGTATTTTTAGTAGAGACAGGGTTTCACCATGTTGACCAGGATGGTCTCGATCTCTTGACCTCGTGATCCACCCGCCTCGGCCTCCCAAAGTGCTGGGATTACAGGCTTGAGCCACCGCGCCTGGCCTGCATGTATTTTAAATGATGACTCAAGTGCTTTTTTAGCATTTGTTTATTTGTATGCTACTTCAAACTAGCTGTCCATGTACTCTTTAGGAACTTTTAAAATTTATTGTTGTGAACTTTGCTTTTCATATGTCACCTATTGAGCATAAACTTCAAATACTTTTTTTTTTTTTTTTTGAAGAAATGAACAATGTAAGGAATAGAATCAGGTAGTGTTCGGGAGGCTTCTTTCTCTCATCATTTTCCCCATTATTAATAATCCTGGACTTGGTATACAAACTGGAATCTGTGCTTTGTAAACTGTGAAATGTGCAAATACTTGTTTTTACTAAAGTATTTTAGCTGAAAGAACAACAAATAAGGAGCACAGTGCTTTGCAACATGTAACAGAAGTACAAAAAAATGGAAGATTGTTAAATCATCATAGGATTGTAAAGTTATGAGACCGTAGCTATCATTTTCTCATTTAATAGATGAAAAATTTGAGAGCTAAGTATGCAAGCCATAAAAGTGTTGCCAATAGAAATATCATTTGACATATTTGGGTTATTTGTTGATCATTGAGAAATATTTCCTTATTTTTTATGTGCCCTATGGAGACAGCTTCCTATAACTCACTGCCTACTTAATGTATAAGCTTTCAGTAATAAGCCAGAGTGTTTTTTGTTTTTTCTTTGTAAGCATATTTGTAATAGGTGAAGCTTGCTTTTAAATTTTAATTGATAGGTTTTTAATTTTTTCTGATAAAATTATTCATAATTGTTCTAGAAAATACTTGTAAATTAACCTTCAGTCGTGAAGGAAACAGGACAGGAATACTCACCTGTACCTCTTGACCCTGGTTCTCACATCAGTATTCCGCTGTGAAAAAGGGCCTTTCTATTTCCTAGCCTAGCAGCTTTCTGCTTAAGGACTATTTCTTCTCAGAGCTCTGTAATTCCTATTGTATTAAGTGCTTAAGCCTTAGTAGTAGTGTGGCCTTTTTTTTTTTTTTTTTTCTGCCAGCAAGTGAAATTGGATATACAAGTCATATTCCCTCAATGCTAGTTGCTGCTTAGTACTTTACCTAGCCTATCTGCCATCAGTAAGCAGGGCTCTAGTTTTGTTATTGGGTCCATCATGGCAAGTCATGCAGCCAGTTGACTAGTTATTAGCCAAGCAACAAATAATATTGGATGCCTCTCCCATTAAAGGTACTGTCCTAGCTCCTGGGATACAGTGCTGAGTGGATAACTTCTTACTTTCCTGTAGCATATAATCTAATAGAGAAGATAGAAAATAATTAGGCCAACAAAATGACTATAGTTTTTGAATGTACTATGAAAGTAAATGAGCAAAATGTGATGAGGGGTGTGTTTAGAGAGGATAGTCATGGGAAGTCCTCAGGTTGGAAAGAATCTGTGATCTAGGATCCATCAGAAGTTTAGTGTGACTGGAGACAAGGGCAGAAGATGAGATTTCAGATGTGGATTGTTTGGAAAAGCTTCAAATAAACATTTGAGTTGTTTTGAAGAGTGAGTATATTATTTTTGAAAGCAGCAAGGAAGGAGGAAGCCAATCTGGCAGGAGTGGTGGGGACAAAGAAAGTGTTGGTACATCATTGAAATGCCCCTATCCTAGGGCATAATTACGTAAACGTAGATGATGGTGTTGCTGACCTGCAAGAGGGAGTGGTGGCTGAATAAGTTAGTTAGTGGCTAGTTATGAGCCTGGAAAGATTACTAAAAGTAAGTTCTTTCCAGATCTTTTGTCTTTCTCTTTGTAGAAAGAGGTGTAAAGGATAATAACTCTTTTTTTTTTCCCCAACACACAGAAAAGTTGCCGGAAACAAGTTAGTGTTAAACACAGTTTTTATTCAACTATATATTAACAATAAATGTACATATTTAAACAAATAAACTATCAAAAATCCCATTGTATACAAGGTATGGGTAGCAGTAGAAGTCAAATCTATCAATTTTTCTTTCCAAATAGAATCCTTACAATTCTGTTTCCCTCTAAGGATTGGTTTGTCTTGTGTCGCCGAGATGCACAGAAATTTCTGTGTGATAATAGAAACAAGTGTTCCTATTCTTCAGTTGCCTTCCAGAGAATAAAACTGGAAATGCCTAAAGCTTTTGGATTCATCTGTTTTTTAGTCAACTTTTCTTCTATACTCTATGGAAAACTTATTCAGAAATGTAGTTTGCTTCTTTTTCTATATGTATACAAATGCATATATTTATATTTAGGAAATAACTCTTCATAGAGGAAAGTGGAAAGGAATGCATTCCAATTCTGTCCCCTGTTAGTCTTTCATGGCCTACGTGTAATACCTTTTATGCTGTGAAGATTTTCCTGGTCCATCTACTGAGATGTTATTACCTCTTTTAACTTTCTAAGTGCTCCATCATTTTTTTTTTTTTTTGAAGCAGTGTCATCCTCAGTTACTCAGGCTGGAGTGTAGCAGCATGATCATCACTCACTGTAGCCTTGAATTCCTGGGATCAAGGGATCCTCCTGCCTCAGCCTCTCGAGTAGCTAGGACTGCAAGTATGCGTTACTATGCCCAGCTAATTAAAAAAATTGTTTGTGTAGAGACATGGTCTTGCCATGTTGCCCAGGCTGGTCTTGAATTCTTGACCCCAAGTGATCTTTCCACCTTGACATCCATCATCTTTTTTCTTGATCGGCTTCAAGGAAATAGTAATAATTGTTATTATTAATGAATATTAGTGAGACCTCAAATAACTGAGGCCAATCAAAGCCTTTAGTCATTGAAAAATTTACTAACCTTTTAATAAACTTTTACTGGGCTTCTGATAAAATAAATATAAAAATTTGCTTGAACTCTAAAATACTTTTTACTTTATATAAATGATTATATTATTATTTAATTTTATATCTTCACATCTTATTTTTCCAATTTAAATTGAAGTTCTTTAAGAGCAAGTCTTACATTTGACTTTTCTGTATTCTGTTGAGATCCTAACCCAGTAACTTGAGAGTGAGTGAGTGAATGAATGAAAGAATTAACAAATGAAAGAAATAGATTAAGATTTTCTTTATCATGACAAGGAAGCCCCAGAGGAGCTCCATATTGAGAACTGTTATAGTTTCAGTTGCTGTTATGGTTCTAACAGGGCGTGTGTCTGTGTCCCTCCTTCCCCAGGAAAAGGAAGTTTGGTAAAGTAATAGTGGCCTAGAACCGGGAAACCAATTTCTTGCCTTGAATCTACCACCAGATAGCTATGTGGCCTTGGAGAAATCAATTCTCCAGGCCTTAGTTACATATCTATAAAATAAGAGTTCTTGGTAGCTTAACATTCTAGGATTCTTTGAAACTGCTGATGTTAAGAAATAAACTGCCAAAATAACTTTAAAAAAACCAAAAAGCCCATTTTATTCAGACTCACTAGAAGAGGAAATGTGCTAATGGTGGTAAATTGATCATATTTCTTTTCTCACAAGAGAAGGAGATTATTACATAGGCACAGTTAAAAGTAGATGCAAGGCTGGGCACGGTGGCTCAAGCCTGTAATCCCAGCACTTTGGGAGGCCGAGGCGGGTGGATCACGAGGTCAAGAGATCGAGACCGTCCTGGTCAACATGGTGAAACCCCGTCTCTACTAAAAATACAAAACATTAGCTGGGCATGGTGGCGCGTGCCTGTAATCCCAGCTACTCAGGAGGCTGAGGCAGGAGAATTGCCTGAACCCAGGAGGCGGAGGTTGTGGTGAGCCGAGATCGAGCCATTGCACTCCAGCCTGGGTAACATGAGTGAAACTCCGTCTCAAAAAAAAAAAAGTAGATGCAACAAATGCGTATATATGGAAAAATATACAAGAATTTTTACTTTAGTAAATATTGATAGCAAAGATTTGTAAACAACTTATATGCTCATTAATAAGGAAAATCGCTAAATTATGATATGTAGCTAAATTATGGTACCAGGTGATATGCTGTGAAGCTGTTAAAACAGATGTGGTTGATCTAGACATAAGAACATGGAAAATTACACTAGGTTGATTGCTTTGTGAAACAGAGTGCAAAATAATGTATATGGTATAAGGTCATTTAATTAAGGGAAAAAAACCCTAAATTGTATATTTGTATACATGTGTATACTTTTTTTATTTATGTACACTGTTATACACTTATATGTGTAGCCTTTCAGACAGCTACCGGCAGTAGCTTTTGCTAACAATAACTATCTTTTCAATAGTTTCCTTTGGGGAATATTTGTATTAATGTGTGGGGAAACTTTACTTTTTAAAATTTGAACTTCTATATTGTTTAAATTGTTTTACAATGAACTTTTAAAAATTAATATCTTTTCCTAGGGGACAAATCTTGAATAATATGACAATTAACTGGAATAGCATGCTTGGTTTTTAAAAAAATCCTTAAATATTTTGATGTGTATTGTTTAACTAGAAAATAAAAAGGCGACTTTGCCTTCGTCAATACAAATAAATCTAAAAAAAAAATTGTAGTAAGTTCTGCGAGTCATTTGTTTTAGTTTTAAACAGTTATAGCTTAGAAATGACCTTAGCTTTTCAAAGTGAAATAAATTTTTGTCAAGCGTATTACATACACAGGGTTCCATTATTTCAGTAAACTCCATTCAGAAAGCAATATATTTGATAGTTAATTATTCCAAATGGTGCCTGTGATCAAAAGGGACACTCATTTGTAATGAAGGAAATCTGTGTAATGGTTATCCTGAAGAGTGTTTGCTTAAGTGTGAGGATGGAAGTAATTGATAAAGTGAAAAATCGTGTATATTTTCCTCAGCCTTAGAAGGAGCAGCTTGAGAAAAGCTGAGAAATTATTATGGGCATTTGAGAAACTAAGCAAAAATAGCTAAGTATGGGGATAAGATGTTAAATTTGATAATTTGAGATAAGGTATTATATAGGTCAATAGAAATACGTGTTTTATGTTTTATAACCCCTTGAGGCCTTTGCATGTACATATTGGGAAGAAATAGAGTTGTTTTTTTTTTACAGTCCTTCCCACTGTCTTATTTTTTGAAATTTGAAATGTAATATTTGCAGCTAGTATAGATGTTTTTCCTAATCAAGTTGCAGGGGTTTTTGTATCCAATGAGAATTTTGTTATTTGAAAAATCTAATGCAATGTAGTAAATATTTTTGAAAATATGTCCACTGACTCTTTACATGCTTTTACATCTCCCATTAACCACTTACAAAGCAAGATATTGTCACAAGCACACTTGTCTAAATGTACCATGCCCTATTTTTGTTCTCTATTGCTTGCCTCCTATTTGTAGGGGTTACTATGAGACAGTCTTTCTGTGGAGATCCAGACAGGAAGCTGGCCACAAATACCCTCTGCTCAGGGGTCTCCAGTATCTCTTTAGTCTTCTATTATTCCCCAGGTAGCTCTCCTCCAGCCCTGTCCCATGAGGGAGGAGGAAGAGAGCACACCCTCCAGAAGTGTATCTGAATTCTGATTTTGTCCTTCTTATCCCCTGTGAGTTCTCCCTTGGCTCGGGAAAGGCTTTTGTGTGTTCCCTATGTCTGATACTCTGTCCTTTTCTCATATGCTGCCTCCTTCCTAGCGACTGCTTATAGTAGGACCCTGTTCTCAGTTTTATATAGTTAAAGGAATGTTTTGTGACTGCATTATTTTTTTTTCCTGTAAGTACCTAGCTTTTGCAATTGAACTACATAGCTTTCAAGACTTTTGTCTCACTGTAGATATTAACAGAAATCTAATTTTATACTCAGTGCTGAGGAACGACCTCTTATTCTAGGGTTTATCTTTTCTCCCCGGAGGAAATAAATGCCATTGATCCTGAAATGGCAAGGCTGTGGGACCAATTTCAGGAAAGAAAAATATTAATCTCCAGTTATCATCTCCGATTATTATCTGGCTCCACTTTCTCTGCAGGGTAGAATGAATCTTAGTCATTCTGCTTTTAATTCCAGTTAGTTCTTTTGTCATCACATTTGCAGTTTCTACTGATGGGCTAGATAGGCTTTGAATGGGCAGGATGGCATAAGCAAAAGAATGAGTGTCCAGCATCCTCATGTTCATTTGCCAGACCCTTAGCCTCTTATGGATTAGTTTTCTTATTGGAAAATGAGTTTTTTTAAATTAGATAATATTCCACTGTCCATTTTAATGGGGAAAAAAAAGGATTTGAGTCTTTCAGAAATTCAAGAAATTATATGAAATACAGATTTGATGTTTCTAACATGAAGTAAAAGTCTTAAGCATATGAATATGATTTATTAAAGCATTTTAGAGATTAGAAATTTTGACATGAATCAGAGAGTCTCAATAGGTATTTCTGGATGTCAAAGGTGTTGTTCTGTTTAGTATCGTGTTTCCTGTTCTGCATTGGTTTGTTGGTGTATGCCTTTCAAACAATAACTTTTGCTGTCTGACATTTTTGTGAAGCATTTGAAGTTTAAGATAGTTTTTAATTAGTTAGGTTGGGGAGTTTACAGTAAGGGATATTTCAGTTTTTCTAAAGGTTCTTCTTCACTAAGGTGTTAATTCTCCTCTGCCCAAGTGTCAGGTGGCCAAACATTGTGAAGTAATTGAGTTTAAAGTGAGATTTCTAATACAATTTAAGCCACTGCATTCCCATTAATGAAAGATTACCTTGCTCCCCATTTCACAATATAGCTCTGTTAAGTACGTTCTTTTTAATAGCAGATTTGGTTGTTATGCTGAAGGTAAGATTTTGTGGGTGGGGGAGGCGCTAGGCAGGCTTGAAAACATTGGGAGATTTTGCTTTTATAAATAGCCTAACTTTATATCTGGACATTGGCAAGTGGATGAAAGTATTGCTTGTTTTATGTTCTTTGGAGTTTTGCTGGGGCTTGGAGGATTATAAACCATCCAGAGGTTTCTGAAACCTGACTCAGCTTAGCTCTCCATTTTTCCTGTGGGATTCCTTGGTGAGATACACACACACACACACACACACACACACACACACACACACACCCACCCATATACCTCATTCTCCCTGTACATGCATATAAATGTGTATTGTTTTACTAGAAAATAAAAATGTGATTTTGCCTTAGTCAATTTAAGTCAATATGTATGTACAAAGATCTGTAACAAACCTAGATAAAGAGCCATTTTATTGTTAACTTGGCTTTTGTCTGAATATTCCAAGTACATCTCGCTGGTCTCTGGTCCTGGGTGAATGGTTTGAGGCTTTTGAACGTAAGGATGGCTTGGATTTTCTTTTCAGAATCTAATTCTGTACCTTATCCATGTGTCAGCTGTCTTTATGCGACAAAGAACAAGAAACTGAAGAGGGTCAGTTTCTGTGTAGGAAAAGATGAAGATCTTCCTTTCATGTAAAAGTCTGCCCTGGCTTTATCACTGTGCATCTTTATCGACAGAGTAGTTGATATGGGCTACTACAAGCTTAGAAATCTGAGAGCTGGGTATTCAAGAAAATAGAAATGTGATTATGTTCTTGAAACACTGAATTGCCCAAGAATGAAATCCTGTGTACAATTTGGAGAGGTAACCTGAGTGATAGGTAGGAGAGAAATCATTATTTTGTAACAGCATTATCTATACCATCATATAAATAGTCAAACCATGTTTGAGTTTGAGGTGTGCGGTGAATAAGCACCAGCTTTGCCTTTGAACAGCTCTTGGGAAAGAACATATACATTTTAAATGATCCCAGTTTGATCTAATTAATTTTACAGCCACTTAGATTTTTGTTCTTCCATTGACAAAGCAAAATATTGACTACATCATTCCTATATAAATTTTCAAATCAAATGGTCAAATTAAAATGAGTGATTTGAAATCAAGCCTCATAAAGAAATTTTTTCCGTTTTGTTGTAGTTAAGTGTACATGACAAAAATTTCCCATTTTAACCGTGTTTAAGTGCACAGTTCTGTGGCATTAGCAACACTAACATTGTGCATCCATCAGCACCACCGTCTTTAGAACTTTTAATCTTCTCCAGTTGATCTCTGTACCCATTAGACACTAATTTCCCCATTCTCTACTCTCTCATAAAAAGATCATTTTAAAAAATATTATTTTCTAATCACAGTATAAAATGAATCCTGCTAACCTTCCTTTAACTTCACTTCCTTATACCACTAGGGAAGTGTATATGGAACATTTAGGTTGCAGTTAGATGGTACAGTGGAAAA
Source organism: Sapajus apella (assembly GCF_009761245.1). Taxonomy (NCBI): domain Eukaryota; kingdom Metazoa; phylum Chordata; class Mammalia; order Primates; family Cebidae; genus Sapajus; species Sapajus apella. Next base: position 7,303,114 of record NW_022436949.1, on the reverse strand, counting down.
GAGGTCTGTATGTGAGCTGGGCATTTTATTAATTTTTTTCCCCCCAAAACAAGGCCTCCCTCTGTTGCCCAGGCTGGAACACAGTGGCATGATCTTAGCTCACTGCAGTGTCAAACTCCTGGGCGCAAGTGATCATCCCAGTTAATCCTCCCTAGTATCTAGCACTACTATGCCCAGCTAATTTTTAAGTTTTTTGTAGAGATGAGTACTTGCTTTGTTGCCCAGGCAGGTCTTGAACTCCTGGCCTCAAGCAGTACTCCAGCCTCGGCCTCCCAAAGTGTTGGGATTACAGGCCTGTGCCACAGCAAGCCGGGTGTTATAAATAGCTATGTAGGATGTATACAATACAAGCTCCAGCCAGAGGTAAGATAACATAAAAGTACAAGTTTAAAAAGCCTAGATTAATAAATATTCCAAATTCAGGAGCTTGTAGGGACAGAAATTAGCATAGATTAGTTGATTCTAGAACACAGATCAGGCAAATAATGGAACTCCAATTAGCTAGACTAATTGGACACCAGAATGATCTGTAATGCTACTTGGAGCATTATTCTTAGAGTACAGAAGAATAAAGATTCAATAACTGAGAAATTGGGCTAGTGATTCGAATTCCGAACTGAGCTATCAAAAACAGGAACATAAAAGCAGAGAGAGGGGATAACTACATATCAGATAATAAAAGTTGAGTTCAGTTGATAAAATACCTAGGTATTGTCTCTAACTTCTCCTCCTCTTTCCTACCCTGGCACACCCACACCCAATGCCCCACCTAATAAACCATTTCCTTCCTCCTCATCCCGCCCCTCCCCCACCTTCCTCCTCTTCCAATACAAGATCCATAAAATTATGGGCATGCTATCATCAAATATAGACGTAAGTTTATTATAATATTCTGCCACTTAGGCTTGACCATTTTGCTGTCATTGTAATCCTTTTCAGTATTTTGGAATAATGAACATTTTTGTGTCTGATCACTTCTCTTCTATCAAGTTTTGGATAATCACTCTGTTTTGCTGATTGTATTCTATTTTCCCCAGAGATACACCAGGATGTTCTGTCCATGATTTAATATGGCATTGATTTTTATCTGTTGGTTAATATAATGTATTATTACTTTTTCTAGTCTCAAGTTGCTTATTAGCATTGTGTGTACAAATACTAGTAAGTTGATTTATCAGCTATTTCCATTTGACACCATGCTAGAGATCCAGAATTACGTGTGTTATTGTTTGGATTTAATTCTTGTAAATTAGGAATGTACACTGAGTCCTCATGCATGACTTTTTCCATCTCTGGTCCATTCTCTTGTATATGTATTCATATGTCATGCATTAACTTTCAGACTTGGCTTTGTAATTTCTTTTAGTAGAGATATTTTTCTACCTTTTGATACCATCAGATAATATATGGGAGAGTGTTACACATAAAAATAGTGGAAAAATATTTTTTATGAATATACATGTGTTATTCCATGATTGGGAAACACCAGCATTCAAGAAGAATTCATAAGGGCCAGATACCAGAAGTATTTCTTATGGTGGGGAGATTTTAAAGACATAAAAATTTAGGGATTTTTTTGAGAAGTTGTGATGAGCCAAGAGAGATCATGTTAGAACAGGATTCAGTTTTCTTTCAGTCTTGTTTTTAACTCTCCTGATATCTTCTGCTTTCTTCCATCAGTCTTTAGATCTATTCAGTCAGAGCTCATCTCAAATTGTAACAAACCCAATTAACACTAAGATATATGTGATAAATAGGCTTAACTTTTCAGGATTATTTTTCTCCCTAATGCACAGCTTGTGAATTTAAAAAGTTGTTTAATCTGTGAATTTGAATGGTGTTAATATTTTATTTCATTTGTACTCTTGTTTTCTGCTAGTTAAGTCTTTGGTTATGAGGGGGCAATTATACCCAAGGGGACCTCAAGGAAATGGTTCTTTTTGTAAGGTTCATACTTTTGAGATGAGCAAAGTTGCTAATTATTATAATTTAGAAGGTCCTTGGAGATTAAGCAGTTTTTATGAAATATTTTGGTTTTTAATTTCATATAGGAATAAAGAGGTAGAGAAAGCATTCTTTAGGTCAGCTTTGTAAAAATTGTTATTGTTTTGAGGTATATACTTTATTTTTTAACGGAATATTTCCTAATACTTTAATAGTTCTTTTGTACATTTAACAGTGGTTAAAAAAATCTAGATATACCCATAATTAAGGATTTATTAAGTAATGAGTTTCTTATTCCTGTCCATGTAGGATTTGAGTTGCAGAGAAAAGACCTTCAAGACTATTTGTTTTGTGACATTGTCTACTAAAACAGAATGTCACGGAAAGAGAAATATGCATTTATCTGCTACATTTTTTATGATTGCTACAGTTGAAATATTCTGTTCCACAAAATTTTATTTAGTGCTTCAGCTACTCTTCCTATATATTACATAATTCTTTTTTTTTTTTGTCATTAAGAAGCCTTTATTAGGTTATATTCACTTTGACCCTCCCACCAAATTAAGGGGGAAAAAACAAAACACAAAAGTAAGAAATCCCAGGAAAAGAGCCCCTCAAGATTTCATAAACTACAAACTAAAGCTACTAATGAGGAAATGGCAGAATTTTCAGAGCTATATAATACAAGAATTCCTGTAATTTAGGCAGATGTTTTCCTCACCGATGACAAATTTTGCAACACAATGTGAAGTTATGCTACTTGGATATTTGTAGCAAAATCATTTTTTGTACAAAAACAAAAGCAAGGAACCATAAAATAAAAGTATATGTTCCTCATGGCCTATGAGCATACAAAATTTTTTAGAAATTTAAAAGGGTAACTATGAGAGCCTAACATTTTTCTATATCCCACCTATTCTGCCTCTCTATTTGTAGGAATTGTAAATGAAAGTAACATCTTATTAGCAGAGGTCTCATCTATCTCCCACTGCCTCCAACTAATCCTACTAATTTTCTCTCATCTTCCTGAGCATCCTCCATGAACAGCATTGCAAGTTGGTTTTAAAAATAGAAAAGAAAAAAAGAAAGAAAGGTTTACAAGGGTTTTGTTGGTTAATTACCAGTGGAATCAGTCCACCAGTAGTTTGATTTCATTGGCTAGCAGCTGGTTCATGTTGAACAGGCCCCCTGGGAGCTTGGTGAGCAGCTCTCGCTCCGTGCTTTCAGGGTCGCTGTCAACAGAGCTGGAACTTGCACTCATGTTGTCAACAGCAGTGCTGGCTGGGGGACCCAGCTCCGGCTCACTAGTCTCACTGGCCGTGGACACCACGGAGAGCAGGGACATACGCCGGGTGAGCCGGCCAGAGGGTAGAAGGGAGGCGGCATAGTCTGCTATGATACCAGCTACATCTAGATTACAAGCCTTATCAAAGGTGATGAAACCTACATTTGCATTGGCCTCACAGACGCAGAAGGAGCCGTCATCTTTCATCAACAGGTCAATGCCACACACGTCCATCCCCAGGATATTAGACACCTGGATAGCTAGCTGCTTCCCTTGTTCACTCAGTGAGCACATTATCCCCACACCACCTAATGAGCAGTTGCTTTGCATTCTCCCATCTGTTGAACAACGCAACATGTTGCCAACCACACGGCCTCCCACGACAATGACACGTACATCCCGTCCATGAGACTCCTTAACATACTTCTGGAACAGGTATGGCGCTTCGTGGCGAATAAGATGGCTTAGATCAGCCAAATGGTGCTTATCTCGAGCCAAGAAAACAGCTTTACCTCTATGACCCCGCGTATTCTTTACTACCATTGGGAACTCCAGTACTTCTGCTTCATCAATCATTTTAGCAAAATTTTCATGGCCACCATAAGAGAAAGTGTGTGGCAGAGGAACACCACGGCCAGCCAACTCTTGAAATGTCCAGAACTTATTAACACAGTTCAGGATGGCTTGAGGTCGGTTCATCAACCGGCATCCCATCTTCTCTAGATGGCGTAAAACAGTAATGTCACTATCACTTTGCACCCACGGGGTTGGTACTCTGACTACTACAACTTGTGGGTAGGCAGTGATTAGCTCTCCATTGATCCGTAGACCCAGGTTTCCTTGCTCGATTGTCAGCACCACCTCATCCATCACCACAGCCCTAAAGTCCAGTTCCTCCTCACAACATTTGGCCTTCAATGCTCGTAAAATCTCTTTTTGAGGATAGTCTTCCCTGATGCGACGATCTGTCAAAAACCACAACTTGGCAGCCACGGAGCTACACATCTTGATCAGCTTGTGCTTCCTTGCCTGGATTATTTCCTCTTAGATGTAACGTCTATCTGTTTTGAAATAAAGAGAAATTCTACCAAGAGAATTTCTTTTTGAGACAGTTTTCCCACGCAAACTTCTGGATCAGCATACCAGTAAAAAACAGCCCTGAATCTTGGAAGACTCAGTCAAAACTAATTGGAAATCTCAAAGTGCTTCATCCATCCTCTGAAATAGGAACTATTTAGTAAACTCTGAGCTCAAATGGTTTCAATTTTGGGGCTTGCGTGTTTTAGAGTTGAGCTCTTGTTCTGCGCCAAGCCAGTTGACTATGGAAGAGGAACAGCCAGATAAAGAGGCCTGGAAGGGTCCTGAGCACGGGGCTTCTGTCCCCGAGTTGGGGTGTACCGCCCTCCCAGCAGATGGAAGCAGCTCAACTATTACATAATTCTTAGCCTTGAATGTCAAATAGACTTCTTTTTGCTAGTAAAATACTTTGATTAGTTATGGCAGTCATATATTAGTATTTGAATAGAAAAATAGCCTCTCTGTTTCTCCCCTGATTATTTTCTATTTAGTTAGGTACATACCCATTTATTTATGTGCCTAGAAGTATTAAAACTTGGTTTGAGAGATCAGATATGACTAAAGTAATTTATACAATTGTAGTTTTCAATGCCAAAGCATTTACTTTGATGTTTTCCCAGGAGTCTATTGCCAACTCACAAAAACATTCCAGTTTTTTTTTTTTTTTTTAACTTTTTTTCCCCCCTGTGTATTCTGTATGGTTTTGAGTTACCTAAATCTTTTTTGAAACCATATTGTCCTATCACAACCACCAGTATTGTTAACTCAGAAATTTAGTTTTTTTCCCCTGTCATTTGCCTATTCTCCATTTCTGACCTTTAAGATTATCAGGTGCATTCCATTCTACTGTATGGCTGAATAGGTGAACCCTATCCGAAGTTACCCACTACTTGAGAGGTAGTGATAGGTGAATTCTTGACTTTCTTTTGGAACTAGAGTCATCTTTATGTATTTGCAGGGGATTAGTTCCAGGAACCCAACAGATAACTAAAACCTACACATAATCAAGTCCTAAAGTTAGTCCTGCCTCGCCTGCAGTTGGCCTTCCATATCCACGGGCTTTGCTTCTTGAGAATACTGTACTTTGAATCTGTGTTTGGTTGCAAATGGATATCTGCCAATATGGAAAGCTGACTATATTTGTTGAAAAATACCTGCATATAAGTGTACCTGTGCAGTGCAAGCATGTGTTGTTCAAGAGTCAACTGTATAGTTATTTCCCAAAGTTTGAAATCCTGCTCATTGTGTTCTAGAGACTAAATATTTCTCTTCCCTCCCTCAGGCCTATTCAGTTTCCCACTAACTGTTCTGGTGAACATGTATAACAAGGAAAGATTTGGATCAAGTGTAAATGCAATGTGTGGGGACTTATCCTTCTAAAGCGCTTGGTTGTAGACTACTTTTCTCATACAGATTCCCTACCCCAGAGGATGCTCTAGGCTTTGCATCCTCTAGGTGGCCAGTACTTGGTCTCAGGCCTGCTCATAGCCAAGCCTTCCATGCCATCTTCAGCAAGCAGCTTATATTCTCTGTGCTTAGGTTTCCTGATTTATAGAATGAGGTGGTTAAAGTCCATACTGAAGTGCTGTTCTGGTTCAAAAATTTATATCTTTTAAATTTTGATACTCTTTATCAGCCTGTTAGAATCTCATGAGTTAGAAAGCAAAGAAAAATATCAGCAATTATGCAAATAATTTATAGATGCCTCCCCACTCCTAACTCCATTTGAGTCTGTTAGAGACTGGTATTTTTCATTTTCTAGATAAATTATTTGCTTTATTTTTTTAGTTGAGTTGAATTTATTGTCTTCTCTGTGTCATAGAGAAGAATGCTTGCTTATTTTTACAAATAATATACTTATTTTCATCCTCTTAAGACTAGTGTAATTATGGTCTATTTAAAAAGATAATTAATTATAAACATTAATATGTAAAATTTAATATGCTAAAGGCATACCAGAAAAAAAACTTAACATGCTCAATATTTTTGATACATACTGTCATAAAATACATTTAGCCAGGGAGCACCAACAAAAGCAGAATAAACACTTATTAGTAACATTTACTGTTGTTAAATACTCAATGATAGAAAGAAAAAACTGGACTTTATTATCTTTTATGCCTATACTGACTACTAATACTTTAAAACTGTATATTCTGAGATGTTTTTTCTTTTGCAATGGTGAAATAATGTGTGATAACACTTACATGGAGTCTTACTCCTAAAAAGCTGTATTTTTAATCAGTCTGATTAGTGTGTAATGGAAAAGGAATGGGAATAATATGTATAACCATGTGCCATGTAATTATGATTTTTAAATGGAAAATTTAGTATGAAAGAAAAGATTTCGAAAGGAGATTCTTTATATAATTTTGTGGCTATTTTTGAAACATTGAAAATAGAAAAAGAATGAAGTGAAAATGTAATTAAAAAAGACTTTTTCAGTTCATGGCTCTTGGCAACATAGAAACTTTTGTCACCTTTGACTTCATTTTGACATAAAACCCTTATAAAATGCAGCATATGCTGTGTTAGTGATCAGTACAGTTTTTGAACAGTATTAATCTTCTCTTGGAAAAATGGAGCCTTACACAGCGTTTCTAGAAGTAAGATTAAACACAGACCCCTAATGGCAAAAAAGCTAGATCACAAGTCTAGATGGCACTAATAATCTGACTTTGTGATTTAGAGTTTCACGTTATACTTGAGAAAATCTCGTCTTTCAGCATCAGTGTATTTTGTACTGGCTTTCGAAGAGTGGCTCGACTGATTCATGGGATTGAGTATAAAGTGTGCTTTACTCTTGAATGCTAAAGTGTGTTTATGGACTCTGATTGTACTCTTCTTTGTCACCACAGGGGGAAGGTTACATGAAGGTATTTATCATCTCATTTCATTTTCACAACTACTCTTAGAGGGCCAGTGTCCCTGTATCATAGAGGAGCAATCACAGCCATAATGAGGTTTAGTGACTAGTATGCTGCGGGGTAGGATGTAGAACCTGCTGTCAGGATTCCAGGCCTGAGTTCCCTGAAAGAGGACCCTACCCTTCCTCCAGTCATACTATTATTTTACAGAGGTATTGCCAGCATGGCTAATGGAAATAGTAGTTTGTGTAAAAATTTCATTCTCACTAAATGTCCTCCTTTATTTTCATTCGTATTTAATAATCCTTATTTTTGCCAACATTTAGAAGCTACTTTATCAGTGATCTTTGCATAAAACATTTTTGCTGTTTTGCACTGATGCAGCCCTGATTGCATTAAAAAAAACTTTTGTTATCTCTCAATATGAAAGATTTTTCCAAATCAATCTTTTTGGATAATAGACTCATTATCTGGCTTCATATCAACAAAAATGTATTTCTCTCTCTGTTTTTTAAAAATTTCTGTTGTTTTCTCTCTTAGGCAGTTCTGCTTCTTTGTATCCCTTTGTCCATATTCTCACTATTTATGTTCCATTGATCCTTCATCCCAGCAATGCTATGACTATACGATAGCAGCGAAGATGGGAGAAGAGGATTAACTGAGTATATACTCACCATCCTAAGTATGCTGATACATTACATTCAGTAAGAGTCTAATTTGTCATTTTTGTTTTACAGAGGCAGAATTGGTTAAATTATGTCAGTGTCTTATCTGGAGGTTGAAGTGGCGAAGGTTGCATGTATTTTTTTTTTTTTTAATGTGACACCTAACATAATTCATAGATAATGAAAATAATGTTGGAGTCAAAGTCAGGTAGTCATCATTCTTTTACTGGATTTGTTTAAAATTTCCCTAAACATTATTTTTTCTTTTTGTGATGATGACGATGATGATGAAAATGATAGTGATGGTATTAGGATGACTATAATGAGAGTTACATAAGAAATGGAAACAGAAAGCATTCAGTGCAGTACTTAATAGGCGCTCAGTAAATGTGATTTAAAATTTAAGGTTACTTGTGTCTTGACGTTTTTCTTTAGGAGACTATGAAATGTCTCAGAATGTAAAAGTTTACTGATAATGATGAGAAAAGTAATTATTTAAAAAAGTTACCATCTGCCTTTAAGAATAAAGACAAGAAAACTAAACATAAACATTTTCTGAGAAGTTGAGGATTGCTCTTTGGTCTGGTTAAAGAAGGGAATCTTACAAACTTTATTAGCCTTCATCTGAAAATTTTAACTAATACAACAAGACAAGAAACAAGGTTTAAATTCTGGGAATAAGGAGATGAAAGTGTCATCATATAGCACCCAGAAAACCTGTGACACTCCACAGACTAGTTACTAGGACTGATACCTGTATCATCATTCCCATTTTCTCTTCTCCACATCTGTATGTCCAGTTGCCTCTTGTATGTGACTATGTGGATATAAAAGAGCTTCTGTAATTGAACATGTTTTAAACTGGTCCAGTCCAAACCTGTTTCTCATTTGTTGCTAAATTAAATAAACATCACCATCATCATCTCTCTGGTTGCTTAAGCCAGAGTATCCTCTTCTCCTGTACTCTACAGATTCATACATACACATAAGTGACCATATATATGTCTATCCAGAAGATATTTATTGAGCACCTAATGTGTTCCAGACTTTATTCTTGGTGCTAAGAATATAGTGGCAATCAAGGTTTCTGCCTAAGTGTCTCATTTTCTAATGGAGGAAGAGGGACAATATCAAATTTACAATATGTAAGGAGTAAGTGCTTTCCAGGAGAAAAAAGGCAGAGAATAATCATACAGAACACCAGGCGAAGAGTTTGCTTTCTATATAAGTCAGTAAGGGAAGGCTTTGCCAATAAGTTTTAACAGGATTCTTTTGCTGCACTGTGGTGGAGAAACTACAGATGGGCAGGCCTGAAAGCAAGGAGACTAGTTAGAAAGCAGTTGTGGTCCGGGTGAAAAAAGATGCTAGCCAAAAAAGAGAAATTGTAGCCAGGGAGGTGGTGAGGACTGACTATTTTAATGAATATTTTGGAGTTAGAATCAACCAAATTCACTGATGGATTGGATATGACTGTGGGGGGAATAGCAGCAAAATTCAAGCTTTTGACTTGAAAATAGCAAAAAGAGCATTCCCATTTTTTAAGCTTTAGAAAATAGTTGGGAGAGCAGATATGGAGGTAGGAATGTATGTCAGGAGTTTGCTTTTGGATATGTTAAGCACAGGTGCTCATTAGACATCTAAGTAAAGATGTTGAGAGACTGCAGTTGGTTATTCAAGTCTGGTCTGGAGTTCAAGAGACACATATGGGCTGGATCAATAATTAGTCTGTTTCCTACTATAGAATCTGCTTTTGGAACTCATCCATACTGTCCTCCCCTGTTCTTATTGCTCTTGGTGAGAGTACCATTTACTTTCATTTGGATTACTGTAACTTCCTTCAGTCTTGCCCTTCTATTATTATTTTTGCCATTCGTCTAATCTGTGTTCTTTAGCCTGAGTTTTTCCTAAAATATAGTACTCTTAATGTCTCACATGCTTAAATCTTCAGTGGCTTCTCATTACTGTGAGAATAAAATCCAGATGTCTTAGCCTGGCTTAAAATATCTTGTGTGATCTGGTACCTGTCTCATTTCTGGTGTCATTTATTTCTGTTTATTATTTTCTATTCTTATCATCCTCACCTCTTTCAGTGCCTTTAGAGCTTCTGCACCTTTACACTTTCAAGTATTATCCTTTTATTATTTTGCTACATACTCCCAGCTTCTTACCTGGCTAACTCCTTTTTCCTTTCTAGCTTTGCTTAGATAAAGAGTCTCTTCAACAAGTATGGTTAGGATGCTCTTCTTTATTCTTGTGTGGTTCTTACTGTAACATCGCTGATACATCTATGTATTATAATTGTCATTTATTTTATAGTCACATCTATTGGACTTAAATTCTTTGAGGCAAGGAATTTCTCTGTCTTGTCTAGCAATGTATCTTTGTTGCCTAACACAGTCTTTTAATTGCTTAATAAATATTTTTTATCTTAATAAAAGACAAGTTAAATCTTGATTATAAAACATGTATACAAAATGAGGCAAAGTTTCTACACAATACCTAGGAGTATAAATTAGATGTCCTTTGGATACCTAACACTTAACAAAAAATATGCAGGTTGTGTATGAAGAACACTGTGCTAAGTTGAATAATTGTAAACACATGCCATGTTCATGATAAGAAAGTTCAGAAATTGTCAAGATGTCAAATCTCCCAGAATCTATTTACAATTGCCTTGCAATTCAAATACAGTTCAAATGGATTTTATTTTTGGATCTCTTGGATTGCTCTTAAGTTCATGTGGAAAAATAAAGAGGACTGAGCATGGTGGCTCATGCCTGTAATCTCAACACTTTGGGAGGCCGAGGCGGGTGGATCAGTTGAGGCCAGGAGTTTGAGACTAGCCTGGTCAACATGGTGCAACCCCTTCTCCACTTAAAAAACAAAAACAAAAAATTAGCTGGGCATAGTGGTGTATGCCTGTAGTCCCAGCTACTCAGGAGGCTGAGGCAGGAGAATCACTTGAACCTGAGAGGTGGAAATTGTGCCACTGCACTCCAGCCTGGGTGACAGAGCAAGACTCCGTCTCAAAAAAAACAAACAAAAATGAACAAAATGTAGATATGGAGAAAAATAGTTTGAACAGCCAATGAATAAAATGTATCATAGATCTATACTAGTTAAGACAGGTTGACAGCAGCGTTAACAGTTAGCGTTAGCACAGAGAATAATGGGGCAGAACTAGCAGCCCAGAAAAATAAAAATGACATATTTAGACACTAAGTATGTGATCAAAGTGTAACTTAAAATCAGTTGAGAAAGATGATTAATTATATAAAATGATACAGAAATATCAAATGTTTTGAAAAATGGAAAATTTGATTCTTACCTCAAACTATGTACCAAAATATGTAATTATAATATACAGATTGAATATCCCTTATCTGAAGTACTTTGGACCAGAAGTGTGTTGTATTTTAGATTTTTGAATATTTGCATAATACTTACCAGTTGAGCATCTCTAATCTAAAACTCTCCAACCTGAAATGCTCCAATGAACATTTCCTTTGAACATAACCTTTGAGTGTTATCTTGATGCCCAAAGTTTCAGATTTTGGAGCATTTCAGATTTTGAACTTTGGCTTTAGTGATTTATTTTTACATATCTACCTAAGCACATTGCTATATTCTTTTTTCTTATCAAGTTCCCAATTTTGTTCAATAGCAACCTCGCCACCCCCTGTGGTGGGACTGCCCTACGATCATCACATGTTCCACCTGACTGCTACTGCCAGTGCCCAAGTACAACTCACATGGACCCAAGGACTGGTCTGCCCAGAACCTTTGTTTGCTGTCAAGGGCCCCAAGGACTGATGTGACTAGGGCCTGCTGGTATCTGTATACATGCCACCTGGGCCCAAGGACAGACCCATCTTGGGTCTAGCTCTTCATCTTTATCACTAGGACAGTCATACCAAAGCCCCCACAAGCAACTGCAGCCTAAGCCACTAAGGAATTATTAGACACTACTAATGACTATACTGAAGAAATCATATGGAGTCTATGTGGCTGCTCCCACCCAAAACCCCAAACATCCTACTTAGCCACTTCTGTAAATACACCTACAGGAAAGAGTCTTAGCTTATTAAAGTTACTCTATAAAATTAGAAGTGATTATTACAGGAGGTAAACAGATATCACTGTAGATACAAAAATCATGAAAAAGAAAGGAAACATGATAACTCAAAGGAATACCGCAGTTCTCTTGTAGCACACCCCAACTAAAAAGAAATTTATAAAAGGCCTGAAAGTGAATTCAAAATAATGGTCTTAAGGAAACTCAGTGAAACACAAGAGAACACAAGTTAAAGAAATCAGGAAAACAATTGATTAGAATGGAAATTCAACAAAGAGATAGATCTAAAAAAAGAAACAGAAATCCTTGAATTGAAGAATTCAATAAAAGAAATAAAAAATACAATCAAGATCTTCAACAGTAGACCAGAAAAGGAAAAGAAAGAATTTCTGAGTTTGAAAATAGGTCTTTTGAAATAACCCAGACAAACCAAAAAAAAAAAAAAAAAAAAAAAAACTAGAAAAAAAAAATTAAGAAAGCCTGTGTGACATGTGGGACACAATTAAGCAAATATATATTTGTGTTTAGGGATTACTGAAAGGAGAAGAGATGGGAAAAGGCATAGATAACCTATTTAATGAAATAATAGCTGAAAACTTTCTAAGTGTTGGGAAAGAAATATACATCCAGATACATGAAGCCCAAAGATTCCCAAATACATTCAACTCAAAAAGTCCTCTGTAAGACATATTATTTTCAGACTTTCGAACAAAGACAAAGAGCAAATTATAGAAATAGCAAGACAAAACTGTCAAGTCACATAATAAGGGTATCCCCATTAGACTAATATCAGTTTTTCAGTAGAAAACTGACAGGCTAGGAGAGAATTGGATGACCCATACAAAACGCTGAAAGAAAATCACTGTCAGGTAAGAATACTATACTCAGTATAGCTTTCGTTCAGAGATGAGGGAGAAATAGTCTTTCCCAGCCAAGCAAACTCTCGGGGTATTCATCACCACTAGACTCCCTGCTTAAGGGAGTCCTATATCTGGAAGCAAAGGAAAGCTGTATCTACCACTGTTAAAGCACATAATAGTATAAAACTCTCTATAGAGCAGATACGCAAATGCGAAAGGATTCAAATATTGCCAAACTACAAAGATAAACAGAGAGGAAGAGAGGAACAAAGGATATACAAAACAATCAGAGAACGATCAACAAAATGACAGGAGCAAGTGCTCACCCGTTAGTAATAACCTTGGTTATAAGTAGTGTAAATTCTCTAATTAAAAGTTATAGACTGGCTGAATGGATTAAAAAAATGGGATGCAAATATATTCTTCCTACAATAACTCACTTCATCTGTAAAGATACAAAGTGACTGAAAGTGAAGGGATCAAAAAATATATTGTATACAAATGAAAAGCAAAAGTGTGCAGGAATAGCTGTACTTTTATTGTCAAAATACTTATATTAGTCAAAATAGACTTTGTCAAAAAACATGACAAGAGACAAGTTCATTATATAATGATAGAGACCAATTCAGCATGAGAATATAACAGTTTTAAATGTATGCATGCCCAGCACCAGAACACCCAGATGTTTAAAGCAGATATTATTATATTTCCAAAGAAAGAGACACTCCAATATAGTCGTAGTTGGAGAATTTAACTTTCTGCATTTGTCAGACTATCTAGGGAGAAAATTGTCAACAAAACGTCACCCTGAAACTGCACTATAGACCAAGTGGATCTAGCAGACATTTACAGAATATAGCATCCAGTAGGTGCAGAACACGCATCTTCTCTTCAGCATATGGAACACTCTCCAGAATACACTATATGTTAGGCCAGAAAACAAGTTTCCACAAATTTTAAAAATCAACATCATATTAAGTATCTTTGTAGCCCACAATGGAGTAACACTAGAAATCATCAACAATGAGAACTTGAGGAACTCTATAAATAATATGAAAATTAAACAACTTGCTTCTCTAATGTCCAATAGGCCATGAAGAAATTAAGAAAATAAAAAATATTCTGAATTGAGTTAAATAGAAACAAAATATACCAAAACCTTTGGAATATAGCACAAACAGTACTAGGAGGAAGTTTATAGCAAAAAATGCCTACATTAAAAAAATAGATTTCAGATCAAGAACTTAGCAATGTATCTCAAGGAACCAGGAAAAGAACAAACCAAACCCAAAGTTAGTAGAAGGAAAGAAATAATAAAAATCAGAGCAGAACGAAATGAAACAGAGACAAAAACAGAAGACACATTGCTGGGTGAGGTGGGTGGCTCACAACTGAAATCTCAGCACTTTGGGAGGCTGAGGCAGGAGGATCATTTGTGGCCAGAAGTTCAGACCAGCCTGGGCAGCATAGTGGTACTCTGTCTCTATAAAAAATAAAAAGGAATTAGCTGAATGTGGGGGCACACATCTGTAGTCCCAGCTACATGGGAGGCTGAGGGCTGAGGTGGGAGTATAACTTGAGCCTGAGAAGTCGAGGTTTCACTCCAGACTGGGTGACAGAATGAAACCCTGTCTCAAAACAAACAATATGAGATTAAAGAAATGAGAAGTTGTTTTTTTTTTTTTTAAAGATTAAATTGATAAACCATTAGAAGACAAAGAGAAAAAGCCAAATAAAATCAAAAATCAAAAAAGGAGACATTACAACTGACACCACAGAAATAAAAAGGATTGTTAGAGGCTAATTATGAACAAACGTTTGCCAACACATTGTAAAACCTAGAAGAAATGAATAAATTTCTGGACACTTAGCTACCAAGATTGAATCAAAAATAATAAAAATCCTGAACAGACCAATAGTAAGTAAAGAAGTTGAATCAGTAGTAAACAGCCTTCCAACAAAGAAGGGCCAAGACTGGATGGCTGCACTGTGGAATTATACTAAGGTCTTAAGGAACAACTAACACCAATTTCTTTCAAACGATTCCAAAAATATGAAGAGGAGAGAATTCTTTCTAACTCATGCTACAAGGCCAACTTATACTGATAGCAAGACAAGACAAGGACCCACCATAAAAAGAAAATTTTAGACCAATATTCCTGATGAACTTAGATACAGAAATCCTCAACAAAATAGTAGCAAACCAAATCCAACAGTATATCAAGAAGATAATACACTATGATCAAATGGTATTTATTTCAAGGATGCATAGATGGTTTGACATTCACAAATCAATAATATTTATTCTTTTAACTTTCTATAAGCTGTTTTAAAATAAGCATATTGTATATTAGATATAAAATGACTGTTTTAGTTAGCATTCTTAGAGCTAATTTCATAATTCAATTAAAAAATATAATCCAATTAATATACTTGCAACTTGAGTGTGGATATATTAATTTTTATATCTCTGTCCTGTATGCTGTTCAAATGAGCTAATTGTATTTACTCTTATGCCCAGTGATATTGGTTTCCATAGTATATGAAAGTTTTATTTCTGTTTTTTCCTGTTAGATCTTCAAATATTTACTTTCCATAGTTTCTCTGGCATAAAGCTACCAGATTCTATCTTCAATAGTTTAGGTCTTGGGATATCTATTGTTTTATTTATTTTTGTAACTTTTATTTAAAAGAGTTACATCCCTTTTAGCTTATTTGATTATTAAAAAGTTCACTTATTACGCTTTTGTATTCTAATGAATTACTGCCCGTAACATGGATCTACTCTTGGTTTTGCAGAGAGAAGAGAAGAGGAAAATATTGAAGAGAAGAAATTGATTAAGAAAAAAATTAAAGAACTTAAGTTTCTAGATTCTAAAATTGCCCAGAACCTTTGTAAGTATTATATGCCGATATCATTGAAAGACAGTCAAAATATTTCTTTAAATGATTTTATTTTCTTTAAGACTGATTACTCATTATTTGCTATTTTCATTTTGTTATTATTTGCATGATAAATTCACAGACAACTATCCTTTAGGTAAATTATGGGATTAAATGCTTCAAAAGATAAGTACATATTAGAAAATACAAATAAGAAAAGGTTTTAAAATGAAATTCTTTTTTCATAACTGAAAAAATACTACTCTTTAAAGTCCCTTTTTTAAAGTATAAAAATAAAGACTTAAGGAATTTAGGTAATGACATCATATTTTGAAAAAAATTTAGTAGTGTATTACTTCTTTTATAACTGAATCTCTAATAATTGTGATACTTGATCACATGTGAAGGAGATTAGAATATTAATGGAAATAAGGCTGGTGGGTAAAGTGAATTCAGTTATCCCATTTTAGCAGTTCAAAACCTTTCCTCAAAAGTTCTGGTAGAAATATTTTAGATTTTGTTACTGTAATAGGAGCTAAATACTCAGTATTGAATTATTTTCTTGACTGAATTACTGTGAGTTAAGGCAAATAGTTTTGCTCCTAACTCGTTTCTAACTCCTTTAAATACATCAAAGGTAGTTATGCTTAGAGATGATATACTATCGTCTGTATACATCACTTTCTGATGGTGTAAGAGGTATACAAATAATCTGGAGAATCTAGAGTGATGAAGAGTTAACATGGTTTTTAGTCTGTTCCTCAATTATTGCATGCCTCAACTGAGCGTTTAGCGAGTATTGGAATAAAATAGTTCTTCAGCAAGAGGATAAAGAGCTGTGCTACTGATTAAAGAGGGAGTTATGTTGGAGGCAATATATCTAAATGATAGAGTTGGCATTCCTTTTATGAAAATTTCAGAACCTCCTCTCCTTCATAATCACTTTGCCCTTAACCCATCCCTTCTCTACAATACAGGCCTGCCAAGATCCCCATGTATAGTATGGCGGCATTGATGTATTGGCCAGTAGTTAATTTTCTGTTTCTGGGCACTACTGATTGCACATCTCTGCCCCTGTCAAGTTGGTGTCACCATGTGACATGCTTGGACCAATGAAAATGGGAGTGGAGATAATGTTACTTTTTGGGTGGAAGCATTTTTTTTGGTAGTTGAAGAAGATTCCCCTGGCTCTCAGAATAGCATTCAGAGTGGTGTCCATCATCCTGATACAGGGATCCTAATTAATGGAGCTCTGCATTTCTCATGTGATGAACATGTGGCCTTCATGAGAAATTGTATGTTTGTACTTAGACCACAGAGATTTTGTGTTTTTTGTTTTTGCATGATATACATATTTTAGGAAATTTGCTTCCAACAAAAACTTTGTCTCGGTTCAAAGCACTGTGTTTTGAGCTACAATGTCAGATAATGTCAAAAAGTTCTGTGTCTGTGATCTGAAAGAGATGATTTTATTTTGAAAAATGTTCATGATCTGCATTGCAAGTTACTAGTGTTGATTCCAAGCAGCCTTGTTTAGAATAGTTCCTGTAGAAATATCATGGTTAATAGAATTATTTCTGGATCGATCAACTGTGATAAGTTAGGCTAAATGTCCATCTCAAAGTTTAATAACTTTTTGAACAAGGTTATTTATTTATTTATTACTGAACTTACATGGGATTTCAAATTTAATTAAAACAGCTAATAAATACTGATTACCTTTGTTTACTAGTTCTGTATTTGGTCCTTTAATCTTCATTACAACCCCACCAGTTGGGTATTAGCATTGACAGTATAGATAGGGAAGCTAGCTGGTGGTTGTAGCAGTTAAGTGATTTCAATAAGGTTGCTCATTTTGAAAATAGTCAATAGGTTTAATGCATATCTATTTCTTTTTATAGATAAAAAAATGTTAGGAGAAGGATTCTGTTTGCCTTGTTTGATTTAGCTAGAGTGTACATATCCTATTCATTTAATTGAGAGACATGTTTTAAAGTATAAGATGAAAAGATACAGAATTTATACCATGTCATATTATGATATAATCCATTTTAAGATTATTCTTGCCCTCTCTGATTGTAACAGGCATTATGATTTAAGCTTTAAGAACCTTTAGCAGCGTATAATCTTTATTGTAATTATAGTTTGATTCACTGATGGTTTTTCTCATGAAATTTAGAGTTTTAAGAGTCTCAATTCTGAGAAGAGTCTTAGAACTGCTTTGGAATGAGATAAATTGAAATAAAATAGTGGTCAGCAGTAGATTATTGATAACAAAATGGAGAGATTCATCTCTAAAGTTCATTGAAGAGAAATATGGATGTGTACTAGATTAGAATTCTGAAGAAAGAATCTAAAAGTCATTCATTTATTTACTTGTTTATTTAAAGGTGTTTTTGGTTTCCCATATTTTTGAGTTCATAAAGGTTTTGGCAAAGATTCTGGGCCCAACATGAAGGATAGAATTCCAGGCATTCTAGGATCAAGAGAAGGCTCAGGAGTTTTATAAGATTCACTTGTTTTACCAGATTTGTTTTAATTGGGTATGAGAGCTATAAAAGAAGGAAACTCAAATGTACAAATTATCATCAAGTTTTAAATATTTATAAATTTCCTACCAGAAAACAAGCTTGACTGGTTCCAAAATCTGTACACTTTCAAACTGAATCCAAAGCTTACTACTGGATCTGTATAGTCATCTTTTGAAAAATAAAGATGTATGTTAATAAAAAGATTCCTTCTGATGGATCTTGTGGACACTTTAACTGATTATCTCTCCTTTTCAGTAACTTTTTAAGTATTTTAAAAATTTATATTTGTCTTCAGAGTTGTCTCTTAGGCATCAGGTCATTTTGAACTTTTGTGTATTTTTTTTTTTGTCCTTAGTTTTTATAGCAAATGCTTTCTAAAAAGATAATCTATTCATAAACTATTTTTTTAAACCCTTGTGTGATCTTTGTATATGTGCTTTATAGTAGGTACTACTTTAATTACAGGATGCTGTCTCAAAGTAGTGAACAAATTACATCATGAGGAATGGGATATCTATCTCCTCAAGCATTTACCCTTGGTGTTACAAATGATCCAATTACATTCTAAATGTACAATTAATATATAATTGACTATAATCACTCTGTTGTGCTATCAATTAGTAGGTCTTATTCTTTCTATTTTTTTTTTGTACCTATTAACTATCCTCACCCATATCCCACCAACCCTACTACTCTACATGCCCTTCCCAGCCTGTGGTAACTGTACTTCTACTCCTTATCTCCCTAAGGAAAATGTTTAGAGTTTTAGATCCTGCAAGTAAGTGAGAACATGTGACATTTGTCTCTCTGTGCTTGGCTTATTTCACTTAACATAATGATCTTCAGTTCCATCTGTGTTGTTGCAAATGAGGGTATTTCATTCCTTTTTTATGGCTGAATAGTACTCTGTTGTGTAGTATGTCCCACATTTTCTCTATCCTTTTTGTTTTTTTGATAATAGCCATTCTAACAGGAGGTTAGGTGGTATCTTGTGGTTTTACTTCGACTATCCTTGAAAATTAGAGACATTGAACCTGTTTTAAATACACTTGCTGACCATTTGTATGTCTTCTTTTGAGAAACGTGTTTAGGTCTTTGCCCAATTTTTATTTTGGTTATTTGTTTTCTTTTTGATAAATTGTTTGAGTTCTTTATATATTTTGTATATTAATCTCTTACCAGGTTATTTGCAAATATTTCCTCCTATTCTGTAGTTTGTCTCTTCATTCTGTTAATTGTATCTTGTGTGCAGAAGCTTTTTAAACTTGATGTGATACTATTTGTCTGTTTTTGGTTTTGTTGCTTGTGCTTTCAAGGTGATGTTTAAAAATTTGTTACACTGACCAATGTCCTGGAGCTTTCCCCCTATTTTCTTCTAGTAGTTTCTTAGCTTTTGTTCTTACATCTAGTAGTTCCTTAGTCTCTTTTTCATTCCCAGCCTGTGGTAATAAACATTCTTCTCTCTCTCTATGGGTTAAATCGTTCTGATTTTTAGATCCTACAAATAAATGAGAACT
Organism: Sapajus apella; assembly: GCF_009761245.1. NCBI lineage: Eukaryota > Metazoa > Chordata > Mammalia > Primates > Cebidae > Sapajus > Sapajus apella. The sequence continues at coordinate 7,283,410 of NW_022436949.1, read as the reverse complement.
TGTGATATTTGCCTTTCTATGCTTGGCTTATTTCTCTTAACACAATGATCTCTAATAGTTGGTAGCTATAGTTCATGGGATTTTCTTAATTTCTTTTTCAGATAATTTACCATTAGTGTGTAGAAATGGTACTGATTTTTTTAGATTGATTTTGTGTCCTGCAACTTTACTGAATTTGTTTATTTGATCTAACAGTTCGTTGGTGGAGTCTTTAGGGTTTTTATATTTAAGGTTGTTTTCTGCAAGCAGGGACAGTTTAACTTTTTTTTTTTTTTCTCTTGCCTAATTGCCCTGATTAGGACTTCAAGTAATACATTGAATAGAAGTAGTAAAAGTGGAGATCCTCATCTTCTTCCAGATTTTATAGGAAAAGCTTTTGACTTTTTGACATGATAGCTGTATATCATATTTAACACATACATTTATTGTGTTGTGACATATTTCTTCTATACCTAATTTGTTAAAATTTTTTATCATGAAAGGATGATGAATTCTGTCACTATTTTTCTATCTATTGAAATGATTATATGGTATTTTCCTTGATACTGTTAATAGGATGTGTCACATTTAGTGATTTGTATATTTTGAACCATCCTTGCATCTCTGGAATGAATCCATTTGATCATAGTGATTGATCTTTTTCATGTATTGAATTCATTTTGTTGAGAATTTTTGCTTCTACGTTCATCAGGGTTATTGACAGGTGGTTTTCTTTTGTTGTGTTCTTGCAGGTTTTGGTTTCAGGGAAATGCCAGCCTTGTGGAATGAGATTGGCAGTATTCTCTACTCTTTGATTTTTTTTTTTAATAGTTTGATAAGAATTGGCAATAGTTTTTACTTACATTTTTGGTAGAATTAAGCAGCAAATATATTAGATCCTCAGCTTTCCTTGGTGAGAAACTACTTATTACTGATTTCAGTTTCATTACTAGTTATTGATTTATTCAGATTTTCTATTGTTTTATAATTCAATTTTGGTGAGTTATAAGTTTCTAGATTTTATCCTTTTTTTCTAGGTTATCCAATTTATTGATGTATAAGAAATTATTCAAAATAGTCTCATAAATATTTTTATTTTCATGGTGTCAGTTGTAATATTTTCATTTATGACTATACTTACTTGAATATTCCTCATCTTAATAAACATTTGATTATTTTGTTTATCTTTTCCAAAAATCGACTTTTTTTTTCCTTTTTTTGGTGTTTTCTAGTCTCCATTTCATTTATTTCTGTATCCCATAGATTCACATACATTCTGCTCGAATCTTTAATATTTTCTTGCTTCTACTAATTTTGAGTTTAGTTTGTCTTGTTTTTCTAATTCCTGCAGGTGCAATGTTAAGTTGTTTTATGTTTTTTTTTTTTTTTAAAAGTAGACATTTATTTCTATAAATTTCTCATTTAGAACTGCTTTTGCTGTATCTTACAGATTTTGGTATGTTCTGTTTCGTTTTTCATTTTTCTAAATAAATTTTTAAATTGAAGACTTTTCATTTCTTCTTGACCCATTGATTATTTAGAAGCATGTTTAGTTTTCATGTATTTGAAAAGTTTTTTAATTTTCTTCTGTTGTTGATTTCTAGTTTTATACAATTGTAGTCAGAAAATATGCTTGATATAATTCTAGTCTCCTTAAATTTGTTAAGACTTCTTTTGTGGCATAACATATGATCTGTCCTGGAGAATGTTCCATGTACATTTGAGAGAAGGATGTGTATTCTGACTCTGTTATATGTAACATTCTGTAAATATCTGTTAGGTCAGTTTGGCCTGGAGTTCATTTTCTATTTAATGTTTGTTAATTTTCTGTCTAGATGATTGTTTGATTGCTGAAAGTGAGGTGTTGAAGTCTCCTGATATTATTGTATTGCAATGTATGTCTCTCTGTAGATCTGTTTGCATTGTATATTTAGATGCTTTCGTGTTAGATACGTACACATACACACACACGCACACACACACATACACACGTATATTTACAAGTGTTACATCCTCTTGGTGAATTGATCTCTTTAGTATGTAATATCATTCTTTGTCTCCTTTTACAGTTTTTGGTTTAAAGTGTATTTATCTGCTGTAAATGTAGCTACTACTGTTCTACTTCAGTTTTCATGTGCATGGAATATCTTTTTCTGCCTTTACATGTGGTTTATATATGTCTTTACTGGTGAAGTAAGTCTTCAGTAGGCAGCATATAGTTGCAGTTTTGTTTTGCATTCTTTTTGCTGCTATGTCTTTTAATTGAGAATTCAATCCATGTAGATTCTAGATAATTATTTATAGTGAAGGTCTTATAACTACCATTTTGTTGATGGTTTTCTAGTTGTTTGGTAGATCCTTTTTGCTTTCTTCCTCTTTTACTGTTTTTCTTTCTGGATAAGTGATTTTCTGTAATAGTATGTTTTCATTATTTGCTTTTGAGCTGTACTGCATTTAGTATAGACTTTTGTTTTGTGGTTATCATGAGGATAACTAAAAGATTTTATAGTTAAAACAGTTTATTTGAAACTGATAACCTTGATCACTTATAAAAAAATAAGACTACATATTAGTTGTAGTCTATCCTTCAATTTTGAATTTTTGATGTCACAGTTCACATGTTTCCATATTGAATATGGAAATTTATTGTAGTTATTGTTAATTTTAATAGTTTTGTTCTCTATTCTCCCTATTAAAGTGATTTATATACCACTATTACATTATTAGAATATGTAGAATATTTAGAATTTTACTGTGTACTTACTTTTACTGGTGAGTTACACTTTCAGATATTTTTGTGTTTCTCATCCTTTTCTTTCAACTGGAAGAACTTCGTTTAGCAATTTTTGTAAGACAGCACTGTTGATGTTGAACTTCTTTAGCTTTTGTTTGGGAAACTCTATCTCTCCTTGGTTTCTGAAAAATAAATTTTTATGGTACAGTATTCTTGGTTAGAAGTTGTTTTTCTTCAGCACTTTGAATATGTCATTACACTTTCTCCTGGCATATAAGGTTTCTGCTAAGAAGTCTGCTGTTAGGTATACTGGAACTCTCTTGTATGCTTTTATTAATTTCTCTTGTCATTTTCCGGATCCCTCTTTGTCTTTGATCTTTGACAGTTTGATTATAATATGTCATGGTATAGTATTGGATTCAGTCTGACTAGATACCTTTTACCTTCCTGTATCTGGATATTTATATTGTTTTCCTAGTTTGGAATGTTTTCTGCTATTACTTTTTTTAAGTTTTCTACAATGTTATCTATTCTCTCAAACCTCAGTGACACATTTTTGCTTTTTAACATTAAAGAGCAAAATTTATTCATTTATGTATTTTGATATATAGATATATATACACACACACATATATATGTACATATGTACATATACACATATATATATATACACATATACATATGTATTTTTTATTGTACTTTAGATTTTGGGGTGCATGTGCAGATCATGCAGAATTGTTGCATAGATACATACATGGCAATGTGATTTGCTGCCTCCATCCCCTGTCATCTATATCTGACATTTCTCCCATGTTATTCCTCCCCAACCTCCCTACCCACTACTGTGTCTCCCCTAGTCCTCCCCAACACACCCCAGTTTGTGATGCTCCCCTCCCTGTGGCCATGTGTTCTCATTGTTCAACACCCTCATATGAGTAAGAACATGCAGTGTTTGATTTTCTGTTCTGGTGTCAGTTTGCTGAGAATGATGGTTTCCGTATTCATCCATGTCCCTACAAAGGACACAAACTCATCATTTTTTATGGCTGCATAGTATTCCATGGTATATATGTGCCACATTTTCCTTGTCCAGTCTATCATCGATGAGCATTTGGGTTGGTTCCAAGTCTTTGCTATTGTAAACAGTGCCACAGTGAACATACATGTGCATCTGTCTTTATAATAGAGCGATTTATAATATTTTGGGTATATACCCAGTAATGGGATTGCTGGGTCAAATGAAATTTCTATTTCTAGGTCTGCAAGGAATCGCCACACTGTCTTCCGCAACAGCTGAACTAATTTACACTCCCACTAACAATGTAACAGTGTTCCTATTTCTCCACATCCTCTTCAGCATCTGTTGTCCGCTGGAGAGGATGTGGAGAAATAGAAACACTTTTACACTGTTGGTGGTAGTGTAAATTATCACCAAGATATTTTAATGATGGTATCTCAATGTGGTTTTGATTTGCATTTCTCTAATGACCAGTGATGATGAGCATTTTTTCGTATGTTTATAATAGAACGATTTATAATCCTTTGGATATATACCCAGTACTGAAATTGCTGGGTAAAATGGAATTTCTATTTCTAGGTCCTTGAAGAATCATCACACTGTCTTCCACAATGGTTGAATTAATTTACACTTCCACCAACACTGTAAAAGTGTTCCTGTTTCTGCACATCGTCTTCAGCATCTGTTGTCTCCAGATTTTTTAATGATTGCCATTCTAACTGGCATGAGATAGTATCTCAATGTGGTTTTGATTTTCATTTCTCTAATGACCATTGATGATGAGCATTTTTTCATATGTTTATTGGCCTTGTATATGTCTTCTTTTGAAAAGAGTCTGTCCATGTCCTTCGCCCACTTTTGAATGGGTGTTTTTTTTTTTCCTGTAAATCTGTTTTAGATTTTTGTAGATTCTGGATATTAGGTCTTTGTCAGATGGGTAGATTGCAAAACATTTTACACATTCTGTTGGTTGCTGGCTCACTCTAATGATTGTTTCTTTTGCTGTACAGAAGCTCTGGAGTTTAATTAGATCCCATTTGTCTGTTTTGGCTTTTGTTGCCAATGCTTTTGGTGCTTTAGTCATGAAGTCCTTGCCTATGCCTATGTCCTGAATGGTTTTGCCTAGATTTTCTTCTAGGGTGTTTATGGTGTTAGGTCTTAACGTTTAAGTCTTTAATCTATCTGGATTTTAGTGTAAGTTCTCAGGAAGGGGGGCAGTTTCTGCTTTCTGCACATGGCTAACCAGTTTTCCAAACACCATTTATTAAATAGGGAATCCTTTCCCTATTGCTTGCTTTTGTCAGGTTTGTCAAAGATCAGATGGTTGTAGATGTGTAGCGTTGCCTCAGAGGCCTCTGTTCTGTTCCATTGGTCTATATCTCTGTTTTGGCACCAGTGCAAAGCTGTTTTGATTACCGTAGCCTTGTAGTATAGTTTGAAGTCTGGTAGTATGATGCCTCCAGCTTTGTTCTTTTTGCTTAGGATTGTCTTGGCTATGTGGCGGATTACGTTTATAGACTTGCGTATGTTGAACCAGCCTTGCATCCCCTGGGATGAAGTCTGCTTGATCGTGATGGATAAGCTTTTTGATGTGCTGTTGCAATTGGTTTGCCAGTATTTTATTGAAGATTTCTGCATCTATATTCACCATGGATATTGGCCTGAAGTTTTCTTTTTTGTTGATTCTCTGCTGAGTTTTGGTATCAGGATGATGTTGGTCTCATAAAATGATTTGGGAAGGATTCCCTCTTTTTGTATTGTTTGGAATACTTTCAGAAGGATTGATTCCAGCTCCTGTTTGTGTGTCATGTAGAATTCAGCTGTGAACTCATGTGGACCTGGGTTTTTTTTTGTTTGGTAAGCTATTAATTGCTGCCTCACCTTCAGCCCTTGTTACCGGTCTATTCAAGGTTTCAGCTTCTTCCTGGTTTAGGCTTGGGAGGGTGCAAGTGTCCAGGAATTTATCCATTTCTTCCAGGTTTAGTGGTTTATGTGCGTAGAGTTGTTGTAGTAATCTGTGATGGTAGTTTGTATTTCTGTGGAATCAGTGGTGATATCTCCTTTGTCATTTTTTATTGCATCTATTTGATTCTTCTGTCTTTTCTTTTTTATTAATCTGGCTAGCAGCCTATTTTGTTGATCTTTTCAAAAAACCAGCTCCTGGATTTAATAATTTTTTGAAGGTTTTTTTTGTGTCTCTATTTCCTTCAGTTCTGCTCTGATCTTAGTTATTTTTTGTCTTCTGCTAGCTTTTGCATTTTTTTGATCTGCTCCTCTAGGTCTTTCAATTTTGATGATAGGGTGTCAATTTTAGATCTTTCCTTGCTTCACATGTGGGCATTTATTGCTCTAAATTTCCCTCTAGAGACTGCTTTAAATGTGTCCCAGAGATTCTGTACGTTGTGTCTTCATTCTCGTTGGTTTCAAAGAACATCTTTATTTCTGCCTTCATTTCATTGTTTATACAGTCGACGTTCAGGAGGCAGTTGTTCAGTTTCCATGAAGTTGTGCGGTTCTGAGTTAGTTTCTTAATTCTGAGTTCTAATTGATTGCACTGTGGTCTGAGACACTGTTGTGATTTCTGTTCTTTTGTGCTTGCTATGGAGTGATTTACTTCCAATTATGTGGTCAGTTTTAGAGTAGGTGTGATGTGCTGAGTAGAATGTATATTCTGTGGATTTGGGGTGGAGAGTTCTGTAGATGTCTATTAGATTTGCTTGGTCCAGATCTCAGTTCAAGTCCTGAATATCCTTGTTAATTTTCTGTCTTGTTGATGTGTCTAATATTGACAGTGGAGTGTTAAAGTCTCCCAATGTTATTGTGTGGGAGTCTAAGTCTCTTTGTAGGTCATTAAGAACATGCTTCATGTATGTGGGTGCTCCTGTATTGGGCGCATATATATTTAGGATCGTCAGGTCTTCTTACTGCATTGATCTTTTTACCATTATGTAATGCCCTTCTTTGTCTCTTTTGATCTTTGTTGGTTTAAAGTCTGTTGTATCAGAGATGAGAATTGCGTCTCTTGCTTTTTTTTAAATTTAGGTAATCTTTCAACAGTAAGTCTATTTAGGGTTATTGAATAGAGTATCTGGTATGGATTGCTGTTGTTGGTGCTGTGCTAGGGAGTACCTTAAGCCTAGAATTGCTTTGGCCGGTGCAGCCCAAGCTCGACATTTTTTGCCCCCACAGCTGGCCTAGTATCAGGCTTACTTTTGTGATTCTTAATGCTGTTGCAGTCCAGGGTGGTTCCTGAAGCCCATAGCTTCTGTTGCGTATTTGCCACTGAGGATTTTCTGTAAACGAAAGTCACTGCAGTCATTTCTCAGTGACACGGGCCAGAACTGAAGTCTTTTTCAAAGGACCTTTAGATTCCTGTCTGCTACCTGTGTAAGCCTAGATGCTTAGATTGCAGATACCTGTCACGAATCAGAGACCATGAGCGTTTTACAGTAGTAGATTTGTTGTTATGGACAAAGGCAAATTTCTTTGTTCCCTTCCCTCTCTTTTTTTCAAGTCGACAATATCTCTTTTTTTCCTATGCTGCTTGACGTTGGGGAAGGGTTTGAAATCGGTAATGTAAAACATTCTTTATATCATCAATATATCTTTCTTTAGTATTAGACTGTAGCTGGTACAATGATTTTTTCACTGGTTTTCTCTCTTTTAAAGGTATTTTTCACATGTGGCTAATTGTTCAAATTCATGTTTCTATGAGGTAGTGGTGCAGAATTACTGGAGAGCCCTACTTCACTGTCTTCAGTGATTATATTTTTTGCATATTCTAGTGTCTGCTATGGAGTTATTTTTTGTAGTATTATAAATCTCTATTTACTCATACCATTTACATATTTTATCTTAATCTTGGGATATTAGTGATTATATAGACATCTGTGAGTTCTATCATAATTATTTCATATTTGTGATTTCTTGGGTCCAGAATTGTGTGTATTCGTGATATGATGAACACAGATGGTGTCCTTGTTAATCTGTAGGAGATACTTGATATTCTCACAAATCAGGAATACAACGACAATACAGAAAAGAAGCAGATCCTGTTTCCTGAGTTTTATAAAATATAGTCATCCTTTGATATCAGAGGGATTGGTTCTAGGACCCCTGATGAATACCAAAGTCCATGGATGCTCAAGTTCCTTATAGTTGGCTTTTATATCCATGTTTCTGTATCTTTAGATTGAACCTTCTGTGGATTGAATTTGATCCATAGTTGGTTAAATTTGTGAATGCAGACCCCACAGATATGAGATGCTGAACATCGTGTCTTTATCTAGATATACACATACCAGATGACATAGAAATTCACTAAATTAAAAAAAAAAAACGGGCTATTGATTTGCAGGTGCTGGGTGTGGTTAAGTAGTGACATTTTGAGTGTAGAAACATAATAGTAGAATAAGGGGTGAACTAGCAAAAGCATTGTATCTGTTGCTGTGAAAATATCCTTATACTTCAATAACTTTGGAGGAAATTATTAGTTGATATAAGAAGCATCAAGAAAGATGTAAATAGTACTTAGAATTCTCAGTGATAACATACTATACTATCTAGTCCATTTGGATAATTTTCAGTGAGAATGTGTTTTCTAAAATTGGATATTTTAAGCCTTAATTACATGTAAAGATTTCTCTAGGGTACTGTTTACAATGTTTCTGAATAGTAAAGTGCTACTATTACTTATAAAAGTGTTAATGTACTGCTAAGCAGTTTTCTTAAAATACTTTTTCCTGAATTCTTTCCTAAGGCTAGAAGAGATAAAAGCAAATAACACATATGTTTAGACAAATATTAAATCTACATACTGTGGTTTTATCATTATTTTCATTACAATGTGATGTTTTTATAGTGTACCTAACTTATTTCATTTTTTGTTATCACATGAAAGTTGGCATCATTCGTATGGTAGATAAATAATTGAGCATTTAAAAACCTTGGATCCAGTGCAATAACACAAGATTGTTGTTTAAACACTAGTTTTAAAACTTCAGGAGAGTATAAAATGTGGTAATGGAAGTTTCCCCCATAATAATAAATACATTAAATGTTTGAATTCTCTTATTTTGTCAATTTTTTAATTTTATAAATAGAACTACATCTGGAATTTTTTTTTAACCTTCTTTATTGTAAATCTTTCTCTCTTTCTCCCTTTTAGCAATCTTCCTGAGCTCTTTTCGGGTGCCATATGAGGAAATCAGAATGATGATATTGGAAGTGGATGAAACACAGTTGGCAGAGTCTATGATTCAGGTAAACAAACAGGCACAGCTTAAATTTCAATATTTCATTGCAAGTTTCTCATTAAATAGAAATCTGTAAGTGAGGCAAAGTTCTTAACCCAAATCATTCAACTGGAAAATCATTGCTGCATAATTAGTTTTAGCATAACTTCTGCATTGCCAGGAGAGAAAGCTGCATCTTCTTTTAACTGCACATGAAATATAATGCTATCAATGATTACATTTTAAATATTTTAAGTTACTGTTTCTGAAAAGCAAATTGTTTAGTTTTACATTTTTTGTTATAGTTTAGATTATTAATGTGTTACTTAAAATTTGTTTCTATAGCCCTTTTAGAGTGTGTTTTTCTTTAGCTTATGAAGATATTATTACATGGTATATAAGATTAAGGGAGTTTTCATTTACAATTACCTTTACTAACAATTCTTCCTTGAGTCAGTTGGGCTCCTGGGAATATTAGAGATTGTTTACATAGTATTCTGAATTTATTCAGAAGGCTAGAAAATTTTTATTAGTGGTTTTTATTGATAGTATTTTCAAATGAATTCATTTTCAAATGAATTCAAATGAATCGTGTCGAAGTTATTGCTTAGTTCCACATAAGAAATCATTAATGTATATCTTGATAAAATTTAAAGTTGGAGAATCAAAACACAAATTATATAGTGAGACAAAATCTTCAGCATACTACCTTTTGTTCTGATAGTGGATATATTTAGGAAAATAATTACTTAACAATAAAAAGAAACCAAATATTTGTTAGTGCCAACAAGCAATTAAAATTATTTTGAACATTTTAACTAATCAGTAAATGATATCTTTGGAAGTTGTTCTAAGTTTCGCCTTTCCTATATTGTAAATGTAGTGGTCATATAATTTCACTAGTGATTTGTGCTGTGAGTCCCTGAGACTCATAAACTACCTAATTTAACTGCTCTTATTTAAGCATTTTTTTCACTCTCAGTTTCTTTTTACTGGATTTTTATCTTTGTTCATGTTGATTATGTGTGTGCTGTCTTGCTGGGAATAGATTCCAAGTTCTTTAAATAAAATTTTTCTACTCAATACTTGTTTGTATTTCTTATAATGAATTAGTTAAATATTTACAGAGTCACTTTTAGCTTGATTACATGAATGTTTTAAATGAACACATGGTTTTGTTTTATAATAGAAAAAAGATGATTTGCTTTTTAAAATTCATGTCTGAAGTACATTCAGCTCCATATATTTTTTAACGTATTAGATTTCCGTTGATACTATAACAATTCACCAAAAACTTATGGCTTAAAATAACACAAATTTATTCCTTATATTCCTGTAAACCAAGAGTCTGATATTGGCCTTACTATGCTAACATCAAAGTATTGGCAGAACGCCCTGTGTTTCCTTTTGTAGGCTATAGGGAAGAATCCGTTTGTATTTCCAGCTTCTCATGGTTGCTTATGGCTCACGGAACCGTTCCTTCACCTTCCAAGCCAGCAATCTTGCATCCTTCGATTCCTTTGTCTCACAGTGACATCTCACTCCAGCTCTATTGTTTTTTCATTTCTGCTTTTAAGGACTTTTTGATTACATTGGGCACATCCAAATAATTCAGGATAACCACTCTAAGGTCAGCTGATAGCAACTTTAATTCCATCTATAACCTAAATCCCCTTTGCCATTTAACTTAATATTTTCTCAGGTTTTGGGGTACATCTTTAGGAATGGTTGTCATTGTTGTGCCTATCATACTTTCTTAATATAAAACCAGTCTTGGGTATTTTTAAAACATAAAAATTTATTTTGAACATATATAAAGTTTTAATGTATTCATTAAAAAGTAAGAATTTCTTGTTATTTGAACTCTTAATTTTAAAAGTATATTCCTCATTTTAATGTGAAGAACTTCCTATTTTGACCAGGGCATGGGAACAGAGCTTTATGTTGTAATAATCATGATTTTGGTTTGCAGTGTTCACTGTGATGATTATATTTTGACATATTTAGTTATTTATTCATATTATATCTAGAGGTCAGCAGTATGTCATTGTTTTGCCATTTTTCCTGCCACTTTTCCCACATCGTTTTTACCCATTTACCTGTATTTGTCATATCAGTCATTTATTAATTAATTTTGCAAATATTTTATATGCCATGTCCAGGGATTGTATTAGGCTCAATAATTTTTATTTTTTATTACTTTTCTTTCTTTTTGAGACAGAGTCTCACTCTGTCACTCAGGATGGAGTGCAGTGGTGTGATCTCGGCCCACTGCAACCTCCGCCTTCTGGGTTCAAGCAAATCTTCTGCCTTAGCCTCCCAAGTAGCTGGGATTTCAGGCACCTGCCACCATACCCACCTAATTTTTGTATTTTTAATAGAAATGGGGTTTCACCATGTTGGCCAGGCTGGTCTTGAACTCCTGTCCTCAAATGATCTGCCCACCTCAGCTTCCCTAAGTTCTGGATTATAGGTGTGAGCCACTGCACCTGGCTGTATATTAGTCTCAGTAAAGATTAGACTTGACCTTCTTGGAATTTATAGTTTGGCAAGGGAAATGACATTTACATACATAATTGTAAAGCAAGGTAAGCAAAGTTTTAAGATTGGTTTAGAACAATAGAATATGTTGGGGGAGTATGCTTTGTGAGTGTATGTGTGGAGGCAGGGGTATGTAAAGGTTGAATAAGTATAGATGTAGAACAGAGGAGAGGAGTTGCATGAAAAATATAATGAAGGGCGATTCTTTTGGCAGTAATAATACTGTGGGCTGTGAGGGAAAAGCTGGGCATGTGTGTGTATCTGTGCAGAATATAGCTGGACAGGAGCTTAAGATTTGTGAAGAGTATGGGGAATTTGTCTAAGGGGAGAGACAAAGGGAGGCTGGACCATACACTGAAAATCACAATAGTATTTTTATATTAGAATGTAAAATGAATGAAGTGAAAAATAAAAAAAATTAAGATGAAAGATGAAAACCTAATTATATATTAGATATTCAGGGGGATTTGATTGTCATCTAAAAGGATGCTAAAGAAATTCAGAGGCCTGATGTAATAAAATCTAACTCACAATCCAACTGTCAACTAGAATGGGTAAAAAAATATATAAATAATCTGGTCTCAAGCAATTCCACTAAGTGAAATTTCTGTTTATGTGGGGAAATCATATACTTCTATTTTTATTCAGTTTGATAGTATTAATAGTGAATACTTTGTCTAGGGATGATCTTAAAATACCACTTTTTTTGTTTTGTTTCTGGCCAGTTAACCAAGTTTTTGTCCAAAGGTACACAGTGAGTCAATGCGCTGTTCTTTGATCTAATTGTTTTTGATGTATAACATTCTCTAACAGTATTTTTAACTAATAACACCTTTGGGGAATTTCCCCCCATAAATATATATAGCATGATTTAGGCTTAATTATAGTTTGTATTCGACTTTGGACTTGTACAGAATTTACTTATGCTGTAATTTGGAATTGTGAGCACCAACCACTTTTTTTAATCTTAATTTTAATATCAATGCACTAATTTCTTGTAACACTATTATAGTTTATTATATTTTGATACAAAGGATCTATATAGACTTTGTCCAAGGAATTCTTTAATCACTTAAGTTCTATCAGGAAGACATAATCTTGTGTATTCCTTTGTTCTTTCTTCAAGGTGTTCTCTTGTTTAAGTGTGTGGCTTAAGTTTCTAAAGGATCTTTTTATCTGCAAGGTATATCAATCATCATGTGTCTTCAACACCTTTTAAAATTTTCTTTCAGATCAGAAAAGTTACTTTGTCTTTGTTTTAGAGACATCTTCAGTTATTATTAAAACTATAATCCTATAGGTAAATCTTACAAGCACTGCCATTAAAATTCCCTTGATTTCTATTCTGCCCCTTCCCATGCCTTTTTGTAGCAATATGATGATTGCTTTTTTAACCCCCTGAGTGAAGTGTTAAAATATGTTTGGCTTTGCCTGAAATTTCTGACATTTAATTCCCTAAAGCTGAAATGTAATGGATCACGTTCATCCAGGTGAGAAAGCTGTTCCTTTGGTATAGGTTGAGTTCTCTTTCTCAATTATATAGCTAATCAAGTAAACATTCAGTTTCAGTAGTGCTTGATTTGAATATATAGTAACCCTGGGATAGAGAAATGGAAAATTGACTGTTTTCAAGATGCAGGGAATTTTGCTTAAGGCTTATTAGGAAGGAGGTTACCTACAAGTAAAACTAAAGATTAACTTCACTGGTTTTCTTTCAGTAATTTTTAGATTATATATTTAAAATTCAAGAAGTGCCTTTAGTGAATATCTTTCCTTCCGGTTTTAATTTTTAGAACTTAATAAAGCATCTTCCTGATCAAGAGCAGTTAAATTCATTGTCGCAGTTCAAGAGTGAATATAACAACTTATGTGAACCCGAGCAGTTTGCTGTTGTGGTAAGTACCAAGTCTCAGAGAGGATTTTTATACTGTGCCAAACAAGAGAACATGTCAAGTGTTTTTATATCGTTAAATGTAAAAAAGCATGTGAGTAATCACATACATTTAATATCCATCTTGCTTTTTTTTAAACCTGAGGATATTCATGTGAAATTATTTTGATTTAAAATATATATTGAAACTCTGGGATTAAATGAAGTCCAAGGCACTTTTGAAAAGTGTATGTTTAATTTTTTTGCTCTCTATTTAATGTCAATGTAAAGTAAAAACTGTACTTCTTATGAATAGAGAGTATATTTGTGATTTATTCTAGAGCTGTGTATTCCTACATATTGCGAGAGTACTTCGGTTTCTTCTTCTGATCACTTACTTGAATTCATCTCATAGTTTAGACTGAAATTATAAATATACTCTCTTTCTTGGCGTTTAGGATGAAAAATGAATTCATTTTAGAAAATCTTTGAGGTACCCTGATAATCATCTTGTTCTAGCCTTTTATTTTGTATAAGCTGGGGTCTAAAGTAGTGAAAAGAATTTCCAGTGGCATATATTAGCTGTATTGCAACTTCAAATTTTAAGATTTTTATCACGGTTTCTTTTCTGTGTTCTTTTCTCCTACCGTTAAATTATTATTTTTAGGCTAATTACATTTTGTCATTATAACAATACTTTAGTTTTGTTTCTCTAATAAGATTGTTTATTTTTTCCCTTTCATCTTCAGTTATATTAATAATCTCCAGGGCCAAGATGGAATTTTGTTTGACAGAATTTTAAAAATTCAGATTAAGTTACTTAATAGCTGTGCCTGCACCTCGTAGACATTTGCTTTTAAATTCCTTCCTATGTCTTTATAAACCCACTCTACTCCTCATCACTTCCACCAAAGTTCAAAAAACTCTAAATAGAACACAAAAGGAAAAAACATGATTTTCCTTATTCACAATCTTATTATTTTCATTGGAAAACTTTTTTTTTTTTCCTTGGAGACAGAATCTTCCTCTGCCACCCAGGCTGGAGTGCAGTGGCACAGTCTCAGCTCACTGCAACCTCTACCTCCCAGGTTCAAGTGATTCTCCTGCCTCACCCTCCAGAGTAGCTAGGATTACAGGCGCCTGCCACTATACCCAGCTATTTTTTTTTTTTTTTTGTATTTTTGGTAGGGATGTGGCTTCACCGTGTTGGCTGGGCTGGTCTCGAACTCCTGACCCCAGGTAATCCGCTTGCCAAAGTCTGGGATTACAGGTGTGAGCCACTGCGCCTGGCCTATTCTAAAACTTTTAAATTCATTGTCTTTATCAAAACAAAAAAAAATGTTCACTTTTTAATCTAATTCTTCAGGGTATTCTCTTCCCTGCCCACCCTTTTTCTGTCTCCTTTCTTTTCTCTGTATTTCCTCACTTGCTTTGTTTTCTATTACCTGGTCAGTTTGTCTATTTGATACTTTACCATGTCTTCCATATAAAAATAGGTGAATAAGGGAGAATTTGCATTACATTTTTAACCATGGGCTAGAGTGTTTATTTTTACCTATGTTTTGATTCTTGAATTAAAATAATTGTGTAAAATTACAATTATTGAAATATTTCCCGTGTATGTTAAATCTGATACCATTCAAAACTATATGAAAATGTCTATTTAACAAGAAATTTTTTATGTTGCCTATCATAGTAAAGGTTTAAAACTATTTCTCTGTTCTAGTGATTCAAGAAGACTGCTCAAATTTGCAGACACTTTCAATTTATTTAAAATAGCCAAGTTATGTCTTGTTAAAAATTTAGAATTCACATTAAAAAGCTTTGATTTACAAAGAGTATACTTTTGGGCATCAGCAAATTAAAATAAATGAATTCCCAAATACCAGTGCTAGAAGTAATAGTTTTTATTTTAAGATAGGGATGGATCACTTCCCTTTCAGGACATGTCAACTCAAACTTGATCTGGAATCTACGCATTTCATGCTGAGTCATACCTGAGTGCCAATGAAATGTAATTTGGAAAGAGTAATGCTATTGAAAAACATCTCCTATAGACAGTATGAACAATGCTTTAGTCATCTATTGATTATATGAATACTCCTGAACAAATTGTTTTAAGTTCTGGTTTCTACGGTAGTAATATTTTAAAAAGTAATTGTATTGGTGGAAAAACAGAATGAAAGTTGAGGAACAAAATGAAATCCTTTTTTTTTTTTTTTCTTTAATCAAATAATAATGCTCTTTGATTTTACCTTTTTCCATTTCTAATTTTCACTATTTCCAATCTGGCTCTCACTACTTCTCAACTTCTGCTATCCAAAAAGAAGTGGGAAACCTGCTTAAAGCGCCAAACAATCCTTGATCATTAACCAAAAAAATACTGGTCATAGAGCGTTAGACAGTGAAATTTTCTGTACTCCTTTCTAGATTAAAAACTTTTGTTAACTTATTAAAGAATAATGTGTTTTCAGTTTATCAACATTGTATCAGTAATACAGTAATTTGATGATTTTAAGAAATTGATTATAATTACTGTGCGTATTACTATAAGACTTCTATAATAATGTTTCATTTTTAAAGTAATAAACTTTTTGAAGTATTTATATAAAAAATGGACAGTTAACTTGAGATGAATTAAATTGCATATTTCTATAAGACGTCCTTGCCTTAAAAAGAAGTTTACCTCTTGATTTAGCGTAAATTTAAAGTACATTTGAAATGTACTAATCATTTCTAGCTGAAAAGTTATCACACAGTTAGAAATAAGAAAAAGTCAAGAGTTTGGGGTAGCCTTAGTGCTTTCGAAGCTCCAAATACGACCAAAGCTTGACTTTTCATTTGTTTTTCACTGTAGATAAACTAGCTCTTAACTCTTTCATCTTTAGGTTCCGTAGACTGATGATGTGATTTCTAGCATTTTCACTTAAACAAAAACTGGTTAAAATTCTACAGTTTTTACTTGCCACTGTTTCTTTTATCCAATTATGTAAATTCATTAATTTGATTTATATTAATTATAAATTTTTTGGAAAGGTGTGTTTTATTTAAACTGACACCCAAACGTGAGAGAGTAGATTAAATTCAGTAAAGTTGTTTGCATTATATAGTCAACTATAAGAATTAGTTAAGGTGCAGCTCCACTGCAACATTGGTGTTTATGTTATTTTCTCTTTTATAGAAAGTCAGGGTGTAAAAGTAACACAGCCAAAATATTAGTAACCAATGTCAATTAAAATCCAGTTAGCATATACCAGAAATAATTTATATACTGGTCTCCAGGCTGGAGTGGAGTGGTGAGATCTCAGCTTACTTCAACCTCTGCCTCATGGGTTCAAGTGATTCTCCTGCCTCAACCTCCCGAGTAGCTGGGATTATAGACGCACGCCACCACGCCCCGCTAATTTTTTTTATTTTTACTGGAGATGGGGTTTCACCATGTTGGCCAGGATGATCTCAATCTCTTGACCTTGTAATCTGCCCACCTCAGCCTCCCAAAGTGCTGGGATTACAGGTGTGAGCCACCACACCCAGCTGTATGTCTTACTTTTATTCTGTATTACTTAGATACAGTTTTTCAGGGCTCTGTAACTTATAGAGTATGGTATACAAATTTACTGTGAGAATTATATGTTAGTTTCTATTAAATTGTATATTCTTGAAACTTCTAATCACTAAGCCATTTGATATGTCTATTTTTTCACATTTTCTGTAATATAGATTTTCATGTTCATATTTATGTTGCTGTTGAAATTGGAAGCAATATTATTTAATGCTGATATTATCTGTCTTTATAATTTAGAGTCTTAAATGTCTATGTAGTAGACATGAGTACTTTTTGTGGTACTCAGTTCTTAGTCATTCATCTGTTATTTATAGTAATTCAGAAACTTAAGTTACCTTTTGAACTGATCTCCTTGTGGTTCTTGTGACAACATGGACCCATTTGATCAGGATAGCTCTCAAGGTCTTCTAGAGCCTATCATCCATGTGTCTGGTAAAATAGTGCTGATGACATGTGGTTGTAGGTTGGCTTGTACCTATTAGGATTGGAATACAGTTATATGATTTCAGGGCCTTACTGCTTAATTATATTATTGACTTGTTTTTGTAGATGATTATAATTTATGTCCTGTGTTTTCTAGGAGATTTTGGTATATGAAAAGTAACACATCAAAAATCCGATAAACTGTAATGCCAAGAGACTAAGGATCCTGGCCAAATTGTGTTTTAGAGGAATTCCCTGAGAGGGGGTCTGTCTCTGTAGCTTTTTGTAGTGGCTTGTAATGAATAAAGCCATTTGCATGCCATTTTTGTCTGTTAAGTTTCTGGGCAGAAGACACTGAATACTGACTAATGTGCTTAGTTTGAAATATTCTTTTCCCTGGACAGTGCAGGACAAAATTTTCTTGTGAACAAATTGATGTGCATTTGAGAGGCAATAGCCTCCTCTTTTACTCAGCTTAATTTTCTATCACTAGATTAACAAATGAAAACATACTTTGTCATTAGTTGGAGTCATTGCTTGTATCTCTTCTTGGATTCTTTCCATCCCTCTTCAGCCCCAACACCTTCTTGTCGATCCTCCCAAAATATTACCTACTTACCAAAGGTTGATTCCCAGGGAGTAGAGCCTGACTTTCATTGTATAACTGCATTTCTTGTATTTGTAGGGTTTCTTTGATCAATAAGCTATTAGGTAAAATCACAGTGCTTGCAGTGGCATGGTTTAACTGTGAGAAATGATTTATGTAAATATGCAGTGGGATCAGAAGATTAGCTGAAGTTTGGAAAGAGACCTAAAAATTTGCAATTGAAGCTTGGTGTACTAGACTTTCTTTGATTAAAAACTTTTAAGTTTTTGAGTATTCCTCTCCATGTTATTTAATTCTGTTAAGCTGCCTGTTCTTCAAAGGAATCAAACCTTTAAGATTGAATTGAACAAATGTTCTGTTTGTGTGCTGTAGTTTGATCTATCACCATTTGGTGTCACTGTAGGGCAGGGCTTTTAAACTTTGTGCAGCTGAGGCCTTTTTAATGAAAAATGTAGGAAGTTCATACATATCTCCCTGCATTTAAAATGCCTCGCTTTAAAATACACCACATATTCTTATTGTAAAACATTCAAATAACATAAAAATATTGAATACTATGTAGAGGTCCCTGTATCCCACTACCACATTTCATTCCACACAAATTAACATTTTTAACAATCTTTTGGACTTCTAATTCCATTTCTATGTATTTACCAATGTATTCATGTTCATATGAACATTAGGAAAAAAATCCATTGTTCTGAAGCTTTTTTTCCTGTGTCATATATTTTGAATATGTTTTTCATGTTGTACTGTTTTTAAATTCTTGTATTGTATTTTATAGCCCGTGTTATGATTTTTCCTTTTAATCATTCTCTTAATGAAGGATACTTAGTTCTAGTTTTTCTTCCTGCTTCAGGTTTTTAAAAAAATAATTCTGTATACATCTTTGTATATGTATTTGAAGGCAGTGCATTAGTATAGCTATGAACATGGTTTGGCTTTAAATCCTAGCTGTACCTATTCCTAGCTGTATGATCTTTGGTAGGTACTCATTTTTTGGTACTGTTGTTTCCTTATTTATGAAGTAAGACTATATTAGTTTACTGTTGCTGCTATAACAAATTACCAGAAACTTGGTGGCTTAAAACAACACAAGTTTATGGTCTTGCAGTTCTGGAGATCAATAGTCCAAAATGGTTTTGCTGGGGTGTATTCCTTCCGAAGGCTCTAGGGGAAAAATTTATTTCCTTGCTTTTTCCAGCTTTGAGAAACTGCCCGCATTCCTTGGTTCATGGTTCAGCATTGCTCTGACTTCTATTTTTGTCATCACAACCCCTTCTCTGACCTTCCTGCTTCCCTCTTACAAAGAAGCTGTGATTATATTGGTTCTTTTCAGATAATCCTGGGTAATCTTCACCAACTCATGATCCTTAATAACATCTGCAAAGTCCTTTTGCTATGTAAGGAGACACATTTAAAAGTATCAGGTATCAGGACATGGATACCTTTGAGGGACCATTATTTTGCCTGTAACAGGGACAATAATAGTGCCTACCTACATTGCATTGTTCTGAGTATTAAATAAATTGAGAATGAATCAGTGTAAATCATCTTACAATCATACTTTTGTTATTATTCATTATATTATTTCTTTAGGAAATAGTCTTAGAATTGCTAAATTGAAAGGCCTTTTTAATCTTGCTAGTCACTGTCAAATTGCCCGTCCATAGGCATGTGAACTACACTTTTATGAATAATATAAGTGAGGTTCTTTTCCTTGCATAATCACTAATATTTTTCTTTTTTATTTGGTGACTTTTATTTTACTTATTTTATATTTCCTGGTTATTAAATGAGATTGAAGCAGTTATATATTTATTGGTTGTTTATATTTTTTCTTAGAATTCCCTGTTAATATTGTTGATTTTCCTATTTTATTGCCTTATAGCTTGTAAGAGCTTCTTATATATTCTATAATGCTACTCTTGTAAATATTTGCAATTTTTCTCACTGCCTCTTGTCTTTTTATTTATGATATCTGCTGTATCTTACATCTTTGAAGTTTGGTTTTAAAAGTGAATTAAAATAAAGAAAATCTACATTACTCGCTTAATGATAGAGATGTGTTATTTTTCTAGGGACACACTGGTTCTTTGTACATGATGGGTGCATGGAAAATAGCAGTTGGTTAATTCTTTAATTTGATTAAATGGAGGATCTTGTAAAGATGTAAAATGGAGAATGAAATGCCCCTATATGTGTTTCACTGACTCTAAATTCCTTCAGTTGCTCCCTGAGACTTTTACATTGATACCCAAAATTCTTAGAAGAGTATTAGGCCTTTAAAAAAAGCATCATTTAGGCAAAGTGACACAATAAATGGCATATATTTAAAGTATAGCAGTTGATTAATTTTAACATATGAAAACATCCATGAAATGATTACAACAATCAAGATAATGAACATACCTATTACCCCTAAATGTTTTCTCAGGCTCATCTATAATCCTGTCCTTCCTGCCCAGCATTACGGCTTTCAATGAAGCAGCTCCTGCCATTCACCTTCTACCTCATATCTTACTTTTCTCTTTCTGCCTCATCGTTGCTGGACAATTTGCTGAGCTCTGAAAGCATCGTGCTCTAGCCTGTCAATATTCTGCTTTTCCTTCCTTTCCCCTTTGAGGAAGCCTCTTTGGGGGGCTTTCCCTAACACTTCATTCTCTACAATTTTCAGTATCTTTCCTCTTTGTTACCATAGAACCCTGTGCATATCTCTAAATGGTTTGTATTATACTGGAATATAAGTGTTATTTTACAAGTCACAGTCTTCATTTATGCTGTGATCTTTTTGACAGGGTAGAGTGTATCATGCTCATCTTTCTGTTCTCAGCATGTGGCACATCTACTGACACGTAGCGCCACATAATAAATACAGGTTAAGTGAATGTATGAAATATGGAAGAGATGAACAGAAAGGATGGAAAAAATATAGCAAGAACAGTAAAATGAAAACAGTGTTTTTAAAAATCATGTTGAGTATTTTTGAGATTTATGTTAAAAATTAATCTGTAGGTGATTTCTCTGTGAGTGAAAATGGGTTAATTCAAAAGTGGACCAAGAAATCAATAACTGGGTTCATAATTCACACTTTTTTTTAAAAGAAGAGAACTTACACCCTGAGTGTTATTGCCAATTAACTTGTAGGCTTGTCTTGTACAACACCTTAGATTGAACTTTTTCCTAATCTTTAACTCAGAAGGCCATGTTGCTCTGAGTGTGACTACTCATGGTACTCTATACAGTACTTGTTTTAGTACTTAGTAGTTTTATTTCCTAAAAGTTGTTTAGGAAATTGTGATTTGGTATAAGAATCATGGCTTATCGAAACACTTTATAATAAAGATTGACCAAGATAGGCAAGGAGCCTGACGAGGTATCTCCACCAAACCAACACTTTCCCAGATGAAATATCTCCAAATCTTTCTTGCATTCTTTAGGTGTTGACTATTTCAAGGCTTTGCAAATATCCAGGTACAAAATCAATCATATTTCGCAGAGTTCAATCTCCTAACAAAAGACATGCATTGAAATTACTCTGATAAAATTTTTTCAAGAACCCATATTGGTTTCTTGTAATTACTACTTCCTTTTCTCCTTAATAATTCATTTTTGATGTTGTCTGTCAATTACATAAGTGGTGCTAGCCTGAAGTTGGCAGAATCTACTGTCTTCTCTTCCTAGAAAATAGAAGTTCCGTTCATCCACTGCCGCTACCTTGTCCAGTTGACTAAGGTACCTCAAGTTCCATGATGCTTTAGATGGCCATTTGGTAATCTCATCTGGAAATCTTTTTTTACACAGTGAGAACGTTTGTTTGAAATAATAAACTATTATTTCATAACTATATTTCTAGCTATTTTAAATCTTTGAGGTATGCGTCTCTCAAGATCAAAAGCATTCAGTCATTGTTTTCAGTTATTCTTGTCACTTTATTTATTTTTATTTTTATTATTTGGAGATGCAGCATCTCTTCTTTGCCCAGGCTGGAATGCAGTGGCACAGTCTTGGCTCACTGCAACCTCTGCCTCCCCGGTTCAAGCGATTCTTATGCCTCAGCCACCTGAGTAGCCAGAATTACAGGTGTGCGCCACCATGCTTGGCTAACTTTACTGAATTTTTAGTAGAGACGATGTTTCATGATGTTGGCCAGGCTTGTGTTGAACTGCTGACCTCAAGGGATCTGCCTGCCTCAGCCTCCCAAAGTGCTAGGACTATAAAGAAACACCTGATACTGGGTAATTTATAAAGAAAACAGGTTTAATTGGCTTGCAGTTCTGCAAGCTGTACAGGAAGCATGGCAGCATCAGCTTCTGGGGAAGCCTTGGGAAACTTATGATCATGGTGGAAGGTGTAGGGGAAGCATGTACGTCTTACGTGCTCAGAGCAGGAATAAAATGGGAGGGAGGTGCAACACACTTTTAAACAGCCAGATTGCCTGAGAACTCTTATCACGAGAACAGCACCAAAGGGGAAATCCGCCCCCATGATCCAGTCACCTCCCACCAGGCCTCACCTCTAACATTAGGAATTACAGTTTGACTTGAGATTTGGGTGGGGACTCAAATCGAAACCAAATCAACCATACACATTTTTTTCTTTATATATTTAACAGTCTAAAATAATGTATAATTGATTTATTGATCTAACTAAATATACTAACATTCATGGAAAATTACAGGCTTTTTTATGGTGGAATTTAACATTGCTTTTACTGCTGATAGTTTGGGTACACTACTGAACTTTATACATTTTTATTTACATTCTCATTAGATGATTCTGGGAAAATGTTTCCTGGTAGCAACTATTCCAGTAGTGTCTGTTTCAGTCTTAGGATGTTACGGGGATTTGGATTTTGTTGGGTGAACTTAGACCTTGTGTTTGTATTGGTAGACTGTACTACTGTCTCATAAATTTCCTTTGAATACTTTGTCTCCTTGATTCAGCAATCATTTATTCATTTTTTGACAAATATTTATTGAACACCTTTTGCATGCTAGATATTGCTGTAGACTCTGAGTTTAATGCAATGAGCCTGTCTCTTAGTCCTTACTTGTCTTCTGTTTTCACTGGGGATTGTAACAATATATGCATAAACAATAATGTGATATCAGATAGTAGTGAATGCTCTGAAGGAAGTGGTAGGATGGATGTGTTTGTGTGTGCAATTAGTGTGGTTAGGAAGGACTTTCTGAAGGGTAAGAGTTGAGCAGAAGCCTGAGTGACTTTAGTTAAAGGTGTGAATATCTCGAGGGAGCATGTTATAGACAGAAGAGACCACAAACACCAAGGCCTTGAGGGATAAGTGTGTTTGGCTATGTGAGGCCAGTGGCTGTGGCAGAGTGAACGAGGGAGATGGTGAGAGATGGTGTAAAGCAGCCACGAGGGCTTTGATCATGCATGGCCTTGAAGCCATAGTGTGAGAATCATGGATTTTATTCTAAGAAAGCTGTTAGTGAGTTATAAACAAAGGGGTGAAATGATCAGACCGATGCCATAGAAGTGTTATGCTGACAGCTATGTGGAGAAACAGATAGTAGGGTGAGGTGAGAATATAATTAAACCCAGTGGCTGGTTAACATGCTATTTCAGTGATCTCATTATTAATGTGTGAATTTGTGGTAGCTTAACAGGCTTGGCAGCAAGGTACTGGTGAGAAGTAGATTTTGGAGAGAAGATGATTTTGAAAGTAGAGAAGTAGTATTTCTGACAGATTGGATTTGGGGTGTAAGAGGAATCATGAATAACTCTATGGTTCTTAGGCTGTACAATTAAAAAGATAAGAGTTCCCATTTATAGAGATGACGGAAAGTCCTGCAAGAGGAGCAGATTATGGAAGGGAAGATAACTAAGTGTCTGTTGACCTCTAAGTGGACGTATGAAGTATGGATATGGGGGTATAAGCTGGGAGTTCAGAAATGGAGGTATAAATTTGGAAGCCAGTAGCATACAGGTCACATACAAAGCTATGGGAGTGGATGAGATCACTGAGGGAGTGAATTAGAAATGTAACACAAGAGCCAGTGAAGGGCAAGGTGAAATATGCAAACCTTACTGTTTTTCTGTCTTCTCCCTGGAGAGGGGCACATCATCAGCAAGGTTTTGTTTGTTTTTGCTGCTGGTTACCACCTCTCAAAGGACAGTTGCAATCCCTTATCTAGGGAATTGTACAAGGTGATTTTATAATATGACACTATTGCAGTCCGTTTCAAAAACTAACCAGGACCTGGGGTGAGAGGGATATTTGGCATTTGTAGGATATATAATTCATCAAGGACGTTTAGAAAGAAGGTAGTGGTCATGAGAATATGTGTCCGTACAGTGAAAGAAAACAAAACTGCTTTTGCCTCCAGACCTTGCTCTGATATGGAAGAAAATGGAATAATCTCTAATACATCATGATAATAAATATATAGTTCCTATATTATGAACTAAGATAAAGTTAAAATGCCAGAAGTGTGCAGGCATATTCCTTGATAAAATAACTCTCATTTAATCAAAGGATTGAGTTCATTTAGTTCAAATCTTCATCAAAATAGCAATATCAAATCCTGCCATTACAGGGAAAAATCACTCACATACTACCAATTGTGTTCTCTGTAGAGTGGGAGGATAAGTGGAATTGAGCTCTGAGTGAATTCTCTTATGAGCTTTTGTTACCCTCGTTCCCTTGAAATTAGTAGAATGTCAGCTATATTAAATAACTCTGCAACTCTTTAATTTATTAGAACTAATAAAAACACAGCATGATCAGAATATTACGCTGTTTCCTTGAGCTGCTAATACTGGTAAGTTTCTTAAAAAGTTTGAAATTTCAACTGTGACTTATATTGATCTCTCCTTTTTTTAATAGATGGCAGAAGGCACAAAATTTTGCTTGTGTTTTGTATCACACGCATGTAAAATTTGTGAAAGAATTTGATATTAAAAAACATCTCAAGTTATATTCAGCACAGTCTATTCTTAACACAACAGCCAATGACTTCAGTCAGATAATGTTCTGTTTCTGCCTGTAACCCTACAATGGCTTCCCATCTCAGAGGAAAGCCCAAAATTCTTGTAGTAGTCTACAAGGCTTTACATAATTTGTCTATGCTTTGGTATTTCTTACCTCATCTTTTACCGTTCCCCCTGGCTAAAGCAACTTTAATCATATGGCCTCTATTCTGTTTCCTAAACATACCAATCACATTCTTGAGAGTTTTTCACTTGTACCTTGCTTTCTCCAGTTATTCAAATGGCTTGCTCTCTCATTTCTTTCTGATCTTTTTTTATGTGTCCTTTGTGGAAGTCTTCTCTAAGTAACCTCTTTGAAATTGCATAATCAGTTACTCGAAATACTTCTTTTCCTCTTGTATTAGTCAGGGTTCTCTAGAGGCACAGGACTAATAGAATAGGTGTATATATGAAAGAGAGTTTATTAAGGAGTTTCAACTCACAGGATCACAAGGTGAAGTCCCACAATAGGCTTTCTGCAAACTGAGGAGCAAGGAAGCCAGTCCGAATCTCAAAGCTTCCAAGTAGGGAAGCTGTCAGTGCAGCCTTTAGTCTGTGTCTAAAGCCCAAGAGCCCCTAGCAAACCACTGGTGCAGGTCCAAGAGTCCAAAAGCTGAAGAACTTGGAGTCCAGTGTTTGAGGGCAGGAAGCAGCCAGCATGGCAGAAAGATGGAGGGCAGAAGACTTAGTCAGTCTAGTCCTTCCATGTTTTTCTGCCTGTTTTTATCCTAGCCATGCTGGAGCTCATTAGATTGTGCCCACCCAGATTGAGGGTGGGTCTGCCTCTCCTAGTACACTGACTGAAATGTTAATCTTCTCCTTTGGCAACACCCTCACAGGCACACCCAGAAACAATACTTTTGCATCCTTCAATCTAATCAAGTTGTCATTCAATATTAACCATTATACCTCTTCACTGCATTATTTTTATTGCTGGTACTCATCGGCTTCTGATTTACTGTATTATACTCTGTCCATTAACCTAGTTAGCCTGCCACAAGTATCTATGGTGGCAGAAATCATTCTCTCCGGTATTCACCGGTGAATTCCTAATGCCTCAAACAATATCTGGTATTATACAATAAATATTGATGAATGAATAAGTAAATTTCCCTCAGATGCTTTATGTACTTTAAATATGAAAAACTAAAATCATTTAGCTCTTGGCTTATTGAGACTTGCCTGGCAATGTGTTCTTAGTATCAAAACTTGAGTCTGGGTTAAAACAAGTTTGTCTTGGTATTCCAGATACCTTCAACTGTCCTTCCTTGTGTTTCTAATCTGATTATGAAGACCTGGGTTTGGATTCTGAATTTTCCACATCTAGTTATGAAACTTTGTACAAGTTTGTTACTACCTCTCAGCTTCGTTTCCTTTGCTTATAAAATATATGTGAATACAGAACCTGTCTCACAGAGTTGTGGTGAGATTAGGAGAGCATGCCGGTGTGTAGTATATGGTGAATAGTAAATGCCCAGCTATGTTAGCTGCTATCCTCATTTTCAGGTTTGTTTTTTTTTTTCAGATGGAGTCTCACTCTGTTGCCCAGGCTAGAGTGCAGTGGCATGATCTTAGCTCACTGCAACCTCCACTTCCCCAGGTTCAAATTATTCTCCTGCCTCAGCCTCCCAAGTAAATGGGATTATAGGCATGTGCCACAACACCTGGCTAATTTTTTTCTATTATTAGTAGAGACAGTCTCAACAGGTTGGCCAGGCTGGTCTTGAACTCCTGACCTCAAGTGATGCACCTACCTTGACCTCCCAAAGTGCTGGGATTATAGGCATGAGTCAACATGCCCAGACTTCATTCTCTTATTTTTACGTTGCATGTTTTTGTTCTCATCTACTGCGATCCAGTTCAGCATCCACTTTCTTTAAGAACTATATTCCACTTTACTGTTAGAATTTTCTCTCTTACTATTCTGATTCCTTAGCATGTTTTATGTATGTACTTTTTTATGCCCATCACTGTTGTAGAGTTATTCTTAGTGATATAGACAACCTCATAATTCTAGATTTAGCTTAGGTGTTTTTATCTCTCATTTTGTGTGCTCTTGACCTCTAGTCAGCATTTCACCCTATTAGTTATATCTACTTTTTGTTCTCTCTCCTGGCTCCATTGTGCTTCTAATGTCTGACTCCTCCCTAATCCTTTTCCCATTTCTTCTAACATGTGAATAAGAGTCTTACTCAGATGATCTCCTCTACTCTGTTTTCTTTGCATACCCTCCTCTTTCTCAATGATTTTCTGAAACACAAAATTATTTTTTAAATAACTCTTTTTGAGCAATTTTTACCTTTCAGACTTTCTGTACTTTGGCTTTCAAGTAGACACGATTGTAGTAAAAAGCAAAGGGGATGTCATGTAGGGGGTGACATAAAGGTAGATACTAGATAATGAGCATTTCAGTGTGATCAGTTGTTGTGACTTCCAGATTTCATATTGAGACATGGTGCTGGATTATTTCTTTTCTTTTCAACAGAATGGGTTTTAAGAGTATAATCTACATTACTAAAAAAGTAATTTGGATAAGCTCTCTTCTGATATTAGTTGCACATGTTGGGGCTAGAAATATGAGCCTTTAAAAACTCCCTACCTCTTACTCTCTGACTAGGTATCCTGGTATTTCTTGGAATCCCCTGAAATTAAAATCAACAAGTTGTGTACAATAACAGCTGAATAGTTGTTATAGATGTGTGTTCAAGGACCCCCTCGAAAAAATACTGCAAGTTCATGTAACTATCTGAGATATAAAACATCAGGTCCTTCTGTTTGTAAATCATATCATGCTATAGGATACCTAGAGAAGATTAAAATCTTACTCTACATTCGTTTAGTCTGATTAATTTTTAAAATATGGTATCTGTGACTTGTAATACTCAAAAGATGATGATTTGGGTAAAGGGAGTGGGGAGAGAGGTCAGTTTTGGAGTTTCAGTTTAATGGCATAATATTGCCACTATAGAGCAGAAAAGTAATTACATAGCAGTTGTATTATATGACTTTTGTTTAGTGATTTAAATTTCACAAAATATGTTTATATAAATGTGTATGATACATTCCTTATAATAGCTCCTCAGGGTTGCAAGAACAGAAACTCGTATAAAATAGATTACTTAACCAAGTCCCCCTCCCTATGCCATAAGCAAAAGAGAAAGATTCAACTTGAGGCATTCTAAACTTACATTTCCATATTTCATTTTGTTTCTACCACACTGTGTTGTTTTTAGGCACAGGGTTCTTGATATAGTGGCAAAGAATTAGATGCACACAGGGGGTGGGGAAAAGGTAAATAAATGCAAAGGGAAAGGGTTTTAGAAATTGACTTTAACTTACATTGTGTTTTTGTTTAGGATCAGTCTCCTCTCTGCTTTTCTTTGCAGAAACCAAATACTTAACCATCTTCTGTCTTCAGAAATACAAGACCCAAATGGGAAAGGAATCCCCTGTCCATCCTTAAACAGCCCAGTGAATGCATACACTTCTAGAATGTCACCTACCTCGTTTGGCTCATTATTCTTGTGGACTGACCACTGACTTCACTTGAGTAGGCCTTTCTTTTTCATTTTTTCTTTTTCTATCCCCAGTTTAACAGGGAAACTGCCACTTTGAGGCACTTGAAAATTTCTCTGGGATACTCAGAATCAACTTTTAAAAGTTTTATTTAACTTCATTTACGTTGTGGCTCCTGGGACAAAGGGTGGTAGTGTTTTGGCCCCATATGTATTTGGTTAATTATAGTCTTTGTCTGAGTTGATTTTTCTTTCCTATTTTGCTTTTCTTATATTTTTATTTTGTATTAAATTATATGCTTCATTAAACATCCTTATCTTCTATACCAGACTTGGCTCTTTCCACAGGATAAATGTGTTTGTTTTTTTTCCCTTTAACATTGGGTCAAGTTTCCTATCCTGCAAGTCAGCTATTATCCATTATTACTGCTATTTTTCTTTCTTATCCAAGGATGCCAATTTTATATCCAAGTTCGGATATTACATTTATTTAGAAGAGTGGTTACCAAGTAGTCAAAGTGTTTTTTTCCGTTTAGTGAAATGCTAATACTAACTTGTATATCACCAGCATCACCACTACCAAATCATTTGACTTACTATATTTGTCCAAATTCCTTCTGCCAGCAAAAATCTAGGAATTGTTAAAATTGTTATCTGTTAGGAAATTCCTTTTTTTGTGTTTATACTATCCCACTTACAGTACATTGGCTTACATTTGTTCATTAAATAATCAAGATTAGTAATATAAATTTTAATTTGTTTGAGGGTTCTCGTAGTTTGTGGCTTTATGCGGAAACTATCATTAGGTCAGTTTTGATTCTGTCAATATTTTGTTCCTTGTTGTAGCATTATGTGTCTCCTTCTTATAGTAAGTTATGTGGCATTACTGAAGTTTTATGTTGTGGACAAGTGGAGTCTTTCTACATTATTTTATCAATGTTTCCTTCTTAAGTAGCTCCCCTTGGAATCACTAGCCTTAGTAAAGCGCCTAAATCATTCTGATCAGTTGAATGCTAGTATGTTCTGAAAAGATTTAAGGTTTCAGCAGCTTTATATTATTATAAGTTTCCTTGAAGCTGTATTTGTTTTTCCTAAGTTCTGACCCAAAATTTCCAAAAACCTTTTATATTTTTAATGTAATTAGGAGAAAACTAGTTCATTTAGCTTCATGACAGTCTTTTTCTTTACTGCTCAATTTTCTTATTCTCATTCTATTACTTTATGTTCTTTTATGAGGGCTTTCTTTTCTTTTCTTTTTTTCCTAGGAGGGAATGTCTGCTGTGGTCTTAGCTCCTTACTTCCTACTGAATTCTTATTACCACCTCCTTTGGAATTATCTATGATTTTGACTTCTGGCCTCACTAATGATCTCTCTTAGCAGTTAGAGACGACTTTTTCCTCAACCTTGTACTTCCTAAAATCCAGGTTTCTGCCAAATTTTTTTTATGCCCATTAGTCTTAATTAGTTATGTCCATTACCTGAATGCCACCTCGTGTCTCATCTTCAGAAGGCTTTCCTTTGTCTTCCCATGTTTTAGTATCTACATAATTCTCCCATTCTGCTTAAATTGCAGATCACAGACCTGGCCCCTCTGACATCCTCAGACTTTATTACCGAAGGGCAGAGGAGTTGCCTGGAAAAAATATATCACAGTGATTTTATCTGAATGCTCCCAAAATGCACCTACCAAATCAGTGGCTTGAATTAAAGCATAACCGAAACACCAAATGAATTATTGAAAGGCCACCAATTTATTTTTAGAAGTCCTGAATGAATTTTACTTGTCCTAACATGGAAACAAAGAATAAAAACTGCATACAGTCAATACTAAGAAACACAGCAAGGTGTTGTTCTTAATGGGTTTATGTTTGGAATATAGAGAAATACTTTTGTCATTAATATTCTGGGATCAGAGAGAAACAAGAATTTGTAAAATTGTGTAGATTAAATTAAAGGCAAGGAATTAGTCATTTAAGAGTATTTTGGGCAGAGTTATTTGAAATATGAGCCTGTTAGCAAATATAGTAGACAAAGGTTCTCTTATTTATTGTTATTGAATAAACTAGTCTGCAACATAGAGGGCTTTTCCTGTGTCACACTGTCTGTATATCTACTCCTGACCCTGCCTCCCCAAAAGACCAGCCAAAACTTGAATGTCTACTGTGATGTCCACATTTAAAGATAGATATAAAATGTTGAGCTGGCTGGAATCACATTCACGGATCTGACTGCGTTGTTTTTTCTGTTTGGATCCTACCTTCCCAGCTCCACCTTTCCCTTTACTCTGTGACTAACTGACCTTTACCTGGTCCACTGATCAATCTTGAACATGTAGTTAATTACCAGTTGCAAGTTCAGAAGATTTAGTCAAGTCACTGTAGAATGTAAGTATCACGTTTATAGTATTTTAATGAATTCTCATAATCCCTCTTTTGTTAGATAAAATTCTGGAAGTCCGGCAGGGATTGCCGTGCTTATAGTGTGTTTGTTAATGTTAATTAAATGGCAATGGAAAGCCAAATTTAAAGTAGAATAAAATAGGGTTATTAATGTTAGAACAATATTATTGAGAAAAATGTTATCTTACAGATGCTGATGCTATGCCAATTCGTCATACCATATGTATTTTTGTATTTGCCATTTGTTATTTACTGTGTTTCAGGACCTGTGCTTCATTGTTTTGAATACACTATTTTCACATAGCAGCTAGTGACTCTTGTTATAAAATTAAATGAGATTTATGTCATTCACGAGTTTAAAATACTCTAATGGTTTCTGAAACTTATTTTATGTTATCTTAATATAGCCCCTTCAGCTTTATTTTGATTAGTGATAGCATGATAGGTCTTTTTCTATCATTTTCCTTTTAACCTACAGTTTTTATAGGCAGTATATTGAATTTTGCTTTTTAATCCAGTCTGACCATTTCTGCCTTTTAATTGGAATGTTTAGACCATTTTAATTTAATGTGGTTATCGATATGGCAGGGTTTAAATCTAGCATCTTACTATTTAATTTCTATTTATCTCATCTATTCTTTGCTACTCTTTTACTACCTTTTGGATTGAGTATTTTTAATGAGTCTGTTATCTTCTTTTGACTTATTAACTCTTATTCTTTGTTTTGCTGTATTAGTGATGCTTTAGGACTTGGAGTATTTATTTTTGAAAGAAATTTCAAGTCTTTTTTGTTAAAAAAAAAAAAAAAAGTCTTTTACATCTACTCACCTGTATGCTATTTCCAGTATTATTCACATTATTGTGTAAATCTAGTCTTCTATCTGAAATCACTGTCCTTCTTCCTGAAGAAATGCCTTTAACATTTCTTTTAGTACCAGCGAATTCTTTCAGTTTTTTTCTTTGACACTTCTAATGGTTTCTAGTTTCATGATAATTTCTAAGATAATGTAGTCTCCCTTTCTTTAATCCCAAATTTTACTGCCCTTCTCCTTTTCCACTGTTTCAGCTATATACATTTTCTTGTTCTCATGTCAGGTTTTTTCTTGTTGTTTTCTCTTGGGCCCAAATGCCACTTCCTTATGGAAGTTTTCATTATAATGATGCTGTCCCCATCATTCTCTATCTGTTACCCTATTTTCTATTTATTTATAGCATATATTTCTGTGTCTCTTTTTCTCCCCTTCTCTCTCTGCTTATTTATGACACAGTCCATGTGACCCAGGTTCTTGGATTTTTTTTCTCCCCATATGAATCTTCAAGGCCTGAATTAGTGTTCAACACATAAATAATGGTTTAATAAATATTTGATATATAAACGAATGAGTAAAGTTAAATTTCATTTTCACATAACTCCAGAAATAGGCATTACCATTACATAGATGAGACAACTTTTTAACCTGTTTACTACAACTCAGCTATGAACCATGGTTTTTTGACACTGAGGGCATACTTCATTTCTTATGGTGGCAATCACTCTTGTATTTCTATTTGCTGTAGGTGCCTACTATACTTAAAGTTGCTTTTAGCAGTGGTTTCTCTATGTTTCAGTGCTTCAGCAATTTATTTTTAATAACTGTAGATTAACTTCAAGGTAAAAATTACCTAGAATGTTTAAGCAGGAACTTGAATTGATAGCTAATTCAAGGTAAGATTTTTTGGAAATTTTTCTTAGTTTCTGCTTTTTCTAATTTGAGATTTAAAATCTAAAATCCCCACTGCCCCACTAAATTCCTGCTAAAAAGTGGTGGCATTTTAGTTCATCATAGAATTGTGGATTGTTTTTATTTTTTTGATGATAAGTTTTTTGTTGTTTTTTTTTGGTATGGGAACATGATGCTTTCTAGTTAGACCATCTATGTAGTATTGAAATTTTATGGCACAATCTGCTTAATTTCTTTCATTTGGAAAAACAAAACAAAACATCATTATAGTCACTTACTAATTACTAGCCATGCATCATTCATTTGAAATACAGCCTAAAGCATTTTGTAGTTATAAGCAAAAAGGTCTCTTATGATTCATCACTTTGTAAACAACATTGTTTTAAGGTCGCTTTTAGATCTTTCATCTAGTGCCTAGGAATCATTTTTCTGTACTCTTCAAATCTCATTATGAGGTTTGAGATTTGCTTTACCTATACTCTTGTAAGATTATTTTAGAAAAATAATGGAAAAGGGAAGGCTGGACTTATGGAACTAAATTATTGAAGAGTTAGGCAATTTTGTTGCAGCTGTGGCTTAAGGTATAATTATTGTAGATGTATTCTGGTTCATTTACACTTTTATGTCATGCTCTTGAAGGTACTATTGTTTCTGAAAGGGTTTATAAAGTTCAGTGTTAATATAATTGAGTATATTCTGTATTTTCCTACTTAAGTGTGCTGTCTTCGTTGATAAAAATATCAAAACTTGATGAAAATAGGTTATATACATAACATTTACATAGCCTCGAAGCAGCTCCCCATAAATTACTTCTTAATTATAAAGGAAAGAAATTGTAATTTAACATTGGAAAAACTTGTGGAGAGCACCTTATACACACACACATACATACATACATACATACAGCACCTTATACACACATACATACATGTGTACATATGTACATATGTATATATGTAGAGAGGAAGAGAGGATATGATAAATTAAATGGAGCAGTATGTGGACAGCAGGTTTAATCTGGGTACAGGATGGGTTTT